>NC_091734.1:0-300346 GCF_030179905.1 Drosophila bipectinata | reverse complement strand
GCAAAAGTGGGGAAATCAGGAAAACCCACAATTTTGTAGGGGTACCCCTAGGAAAAAATTCGAAAAATTTCAAAACGATATTAAGGCAATAATTTGGATGAGGGAAGTTGCTTCTGGGTTCGCTGATTACTAAATGGTAGTTTATTTCTTGATCGGATACGAATTGCCAGAGCTATGGCCATCGGAAGGAGCAAAAGTGGGGAAATCAGGAAAACCCACAATTTTGTAGGGGTACCCCTAGGAAAAAATTCGAAAAATTTCAAAACGATATTAAGGCAATAATTTGGATGAGGGAAGTTGCTTCTGGGTTCGCTGATTACTAAATGGTAGTTTATTTCTTGATCGGATACGAATTGCCAGAGCTATGGCCTTCGGAAGGAGCAAAAGTGGGGAAATCAGGAAAACCCACAATTTTGTAGGGGTACCCCTAGGAAAAAATTCGAAAAATTTCAAAACGATATTAAGGCAATAATTTGGATGAGGGAAGTTGCTTCTGGGTTCGCTGATTACTAAATGGTAGTTTATTTCTTGATCGGATACGAATTGCCAAAGCTATGGCCATCGGAAGGAGCAAAAGTGGGGAAATCAGGAACACCCACAATTTTGTAGGGGTACCCCTACGAAAAAATTCGAAACATTTCAAAACGATATTAAGGCAATAATTTGGATGAGGGAAGTTGCTTCTGGGTTCGCTGATTACTAAATGGTAGTTTATTTCTTGATCGGATACGAATTGCCAGAGCTATGGCCTTCGGAAGGAGCAAAAGTGGGGAAATCAGGAAAACCCACAATTTTGTAGGGGTACCCCTAGGAAAAAATTCGAAAAATTTCAAAACGATATTAAGGCAATAATTTGGATGAGGGAAGTTGCTTCTGGGTTCGCTGATTACTAAATGGTAGTTTATTTCTTGATCGGATACGATTTGCCAGAGCTATGGCCATCGGAAGGAGCAAAAGTGGGGAAATCAGGAAAACCCACAATTTTGTAGGGGTACCCCTAGGAAAAAATTCGAAAAATTTCAAAACGATATTAAGGCAATAATTTGGATGAGGGAAGTTGCTTCTGGGTTCGCTGATTACTAAATGGTAGTTTATTTCTTGATCGGATACGAATTGCCAAAGCTATGGCCATCGGAAGGAGCAAAAGTGGGGAAATCAGGAACACCCACAATTTTGTAGGGGTACCCCTACGAAAAAATTCGAAACATTTCAAAACGATATTAAGGCAATAATTTGGATGAGGGAAGTTGCTTCTGGGTTCGCTGATTACTAAATGGTAGTTTATTTCTTGATCGGATACGAATTGCCAGAGCTATGGCCTTCGGAAGGAGCAAAAGTGGGGAAATCAGGAAAACCCACAATTTTGTAGGGGTACCCCTAGGAAAAAATTCGAAAAATTTCAAAACGATATTAAGGCAATAATTTGGATGAGGGAAGTTGCTTCTGGGTTCGCTGATTACTAAATGGTAGTTTATTTCTTGATCGAATACGATTTGCCAGAGCTATGGCCATCGGAAGGAGCAAAAGTGGGGAAATCAGGAAAACCCACAATTTTGTAGGGGTACCCCTAGGAAAAAATTCGAAAAATTTCAAAACGATATTAAGGCAATAATTTGGATGAGGGAAGTTGCTTCTGGGTTCGCTGATTACTAAATGGTAGTTTATTTCTTGATCGGATACGAATTGCCAGAGCTATGGCCATCGGAAGGAGCAAAAGTGGGGAAATCAGGAAAACCCACAATTTTGTAGGGGTACCCCTAGGAAAAAATTCGAAAAATTTCAAAACGATATTAAGGCAATAATTTGGATGAGGGAAGTTGCTTCTGGGTTCGCTGATTACTAAATGGTAGTTTATTTCTTGATCGGATACGAATTGCCAGAGCTATGGCCATCGGAAGGAGCAAAAGTGGGGAAATCAGGAAAACCCACAATTTTGTAGGGGTACCCCTAGGAAAAAATTCGAAAAATTTCAAAACGATATTAAGGCAATAATTTGGATGAGGGAAGTTGCTTCTGGGTTCGCTGATTACTAAATGGTAGTTTATTTCTTGATCGGATACGAATTGCCAGAGCTATGGCCTTCGGAAGGAGCAAAAGTGGGGAAATCAGGAAAACCCACCATTTTGTAGGGGTACCCCTAGGAAAAAATTCGAAAAATTTAAAAACGATATTAAGGCAATAATTTGGATAAGGGAAGTTGCTTCTGGGTTCGCTGATTACTAAATGGTAGTTTATTTCTTGATCGGATACGATTTGCCAGAGCTATGGCCATCGGAAGGAGCAAAAGTGGGGAAATCAGGAAAACCCACAATTTTGTAGGGGTACCCCTAGGAAAAAATTCGAAAAATTTCAAAACGATATTAAGGCAATAATTTGGATGAGGGAAGTTGCTTCTGGGTTCGCTGATTACTAAATGGTAGTTTATTTCTTGATCGGATACGATTTGCCAGAGCTATGGCCATCGGAAGGAGCAAAAGTGGGGAAATCAGGAAAACCCACAATTTTGTAGGGGTACCCCTAGGAAAAAATTCGAAAAATTTCAAAACGATATTAAGGCAATAATTTGGATGAGGGAAGTTGCTTCTGGGTTCGCTGATTACTAAATGGTAGTTTATTTCTTGATCGGATACGATTTGCCAGAGGTATGGCCATCGGAAGGAGCAAAAGTGGGGAAATCAGGAAAACCCACAATTTTGTAGGGGTACCCCTAGGAAAAAATTCGAAAAATTTCAAAACGATATTAAGGCAATAATTTAGATGAGGGAAGTTGCTTCTGGGTTCGCTGATTACTAAATGGTAGTTTATTTCTTGATCGGATACGAATTGCCAGAGCTATGGTCATCCGAAGGAGCAAAAGTGGGGAAAATAGGAAAACCCACAATTTTGTAGGGGTACCCCTAGGAAAAAATTCGAAAAATTTCAAAACGATATTAAGGCAATAATTTAGATGAGGGAAGTTGCTTCTGGGTTCGCTGATTACTAAATGGTAGTTTATTTCTTGATCGGATACGAATTGCCAGAGCTATGGCCATCGGAAGGAGCAAAAGTGGGGAAATCAGGAAAAGCCACAATTTTGTAGGGGTACCCCTAGGAAAAAATTCGAAAAATTTCAAAACGATATTAAGGCAATAATTTAGATGAGGGAAGTTGCTTCTGGGTTCGCTGATTACTAAATGGTAGTTTATTTCTTGATCGGATACGAATTGCCAGAGCTATGGTCATCCGAAGGAGCAAAAGTGGGGAAAATAGGAAAACCCACAATTTTGTAGGGGTACCCCTAGGAAAAAATTCGAAAAATTTCAAAACGATATTAAGGCAATAATTTGGATGAGGGAAGTTGCTTCTGGGTTCGCTGATTACTAAATGGTAGTTTATTTCTTGATCGGATACAAATTACCAGAGCTATGGCCATCGGAAGGAGCAAAAGTGGGGAAATCAGGAAAACCCACAATTTTGTAGGGGTACCCCTAGGAAAAAATTCGAAAAATTTCAAAACGATATTAAGGCAATAATTGGGTGAGGGAAGTTGCTTCTGGGTTCGCTGATTACTAAATGGTAGTTTATTTCTTGATCGGATACGAATTGCCAAAGCTATGGCCATCGGAAGGAGCAAAAGTGGGGAAATCAGGAAAACCCACAATTTTGTAGGGGTACCCCTAGGAAAAAATTCAAAAAATTTCAAAACGATATTAAGGCAATAATTTGGATGAGGGAAGTTGCTTCTGGGTTCGCTGATTACTAAATGGTAGTTTATTTCTTGATCGGATACGAATTGCCAGAGCTATGGCCATCGGAAGGAGCAAAAGTGGGGAAATCAGGAAAACCCACAATTTTGTAGGGGTACCCCTAGGAAAAAATTCGAAAAATTTCAAAACGATTTTAAGGCAATAATTTGGATGAGGGAATTTGCTTCTGGGTTCGCTGATTACTAAATGGTAGTTTATTTCTTGATCGGATACAAATTGGAAGAGCTGTGGCCACCGGAAGGAGAAAAAGTGTCGAAATTGCGAAAACCCACAATTTTGTAGGGGTACCCCTAGGAAAAAATTCGAAAAAATTAAACACGGTGTGCACAGTTCCGGATGACCTAGTAAGAGTAGAAATTATTGTTGCTTAAGCTAGTGTTGCTAACTCTTTATATATATTGTAGACGCATGACAACAGGATGTTGCCGGAACGTGTCCTGGAAGGCAGAGCGGATATCACCAACTATAAGGAGGATAGCCACCTAATGGTAATGCAGCCACGGGATTTCAAGATGACTTTCTATCGACGCAGCAATACACATGGTCCAGATGCCATCCGTCAGATGAGCCTTGAAAATGCAGTACACAAGGATTAGTTCTTAGGATTCTTAGTTGTAAGCACTTACATACACATATAATTATTAATGAAGAACTAAATAAATGTAGTAAACTTCAATAAAAATGGATTTAAAATTAACAAAAACACATTCTTTAATCAGTAAAGGGAAAAAGAAGAAGACAATGCATATTAAAAAAATAAATAAAACGTAAAAGTAATAAATCAAGGGCGAAGACGCCTTGAGCATCCTGTCCAGCCTGTGCTCAGATGAATACATCCTTCTTGCCGTCCTTGCTTTAAAAGTCGTGGAGATTCAAAGGATGCCTCCGACTTGGGTGCTGTTTCAACCAATGAGGAGCCATCTTCAGAGGCTGAACGTGCTTGAAGTCATTCCAGGATTATATACAGTAATACATATATTTGTTTACGTTTTTACTAAAGTGACCAGCCATTCTCAGATCCAAAAATACCATACCTTTTGGCCCAAAACACTCTGGTGGTTTCTGCGCGCCTGTGGCTCCAAATTTAATCTGCACGGAAAAAAATGGGGTATTGCTTTTAAATTTATTTTCAAATTGAGCTTTGAATTTTGACTGAGAATGATGCTACTCAGATTTCAGAGAGATTGGGAAGATTGGAAAGGAATAACATTTCTTCATAAAGAGATAAGAAAACTAAATATATTAGACGACATGTACACATTTTTCAGTTGAAAATTTCAAAAAAGGAGTAATTTTATTGGGATGGTTTCATAGAGAATTATTCCACTCAAAGTTTTAAGATCAAAAAGCATAAAAAGTATGGATCAGATGGACATTTAAGATTTATTTTCTGCTTTACGCTCCAGAATCTTCAAAAATGATCATTAGTTGCCCTTAAAATTATACGAAAGTGTTATTTAGAAAAAGAAAAGCTTTTTGAGAAACGTATAAAGGCGCGCCATTTATTTTTGGCAGTCTGGCAACGCTGACAAAATACAAAGCTTTCCTAATTTTTTAATGATAAGGTTCCTAAAAACAAAAGTGTTTGAATTGAACTAAAAAATTGTATCTAATATTTCTCAAATAAAAAATTTAAAATTTAAAGATTAAAATTTTTTTTTGAAATAAAATAAAAATAAATTTGTATTGCCGAAACCCGGGATTGAACCGGGGACCTTTAGATCTTCAGTCTAACGCTCTCCCAACTGAGCTATTTCGGCCCTTGCGGCTACCTTGGCCAAAAACCCAGGTGATCCTGGCCTTGACTTTCGCGGATATTTAGTTTTAAGCTCGAACTAGGTAATCAAGTCAAATGCCATAGAATAATCAGAGTTCATTAATAATCATATCAGCTACTGAATAAATGGAATCTTTCCGGAGCCGCGAATAAATTAGTCAACTCGGTTATGAACAATAGAACATTCACTTACCGGCTCCCTCCATGGATTCCCATGGATTTAAAATCAAATAAATTTAGTTAAATCATAAATTTGTGGCCTAAATTAAACAGAGTGTGGGTCCTTGTTGGTTCCCTGGGGAACTTCCATTGGTGGAGGCCACCTTTTTCCCCTCGTGCATTGGGGGGCAATGCATTTTAATTAAGCGAACTCAATCAGCCATCAAATTAGCTGACCACTAATCGCATTGTCCCTTTTTTGTTAGTCATTTATTAGCGGTGTACGGGGTTCGTTCTGGCCATAAACCGTATTAACCATAAAAATGCCGATGTTCCACAAACCGGTCGCGAGGAGGAACCATTGTCGAAACTTCAGACAACCAGAGCTTGTGCTCCTCTTGGCTTAATTTTCTTTTTTTTTATAATATATATATTTGAGTATTTTTAGAGTGTGTCCGGGCGGGGGCCATTCGATTTATTCATGATTCGTGATTCATGCCTAATTGCAGGTGTCGTCTGGATTTTCGCTGGATCTCTTGAGGTCAAATGTCGGGGAACTGTTATGTGTGTTCTGGGGAAGTGCACGTGCCGTGCAGTCGCTGCAGTCGTCACTACTACTCAAGGATGATCCGGTTCCAAGTGTTCTGGCAATAATACTCAAACGGAGCCATCAAATCCAAGCACCAAGCCGCGTACGCCGCTGCCTTGAATTCCGCTCGTGGGCGTTCAACCAAGACATTTTGGCCAGAGAACAAAATAGAACCAAATAATAAAACAAAGGCTATTCGAACTTGAGGTTCTCTATCAAACCCACCCACTACACTCCACTACACTACACCTCACTCCACTCCACCCACTGACGTCACAAGACCCCAAACACTGAGCTGTCCAAGACCCCCTCAAATTAGCATCGAATCAGAAATCGGAAAAAAATTACCCAAAAGACTCCACTACCAAAACCGTAACCAAAACAACACCTGCAAGGCCCAAACAAAAACAAGCGAAAACAAAAAATCACCATGGAAACTGGTTCCATTGGGGAAGCTGGGGGCTGTGCGGCTCCAAGATCGCAGATCAGAGACTGCGGACTGGGGTTACTGGCTACGGGAGATCCATGACTCAGTGGCTACTATCTTACTGCACCGATTTACGGCACGCACATGACTCGAGGAATTGGGGAGGAGGCGGTGACCAATTGCAGATCCAAAAAATCCCCCCAAACTGCGAAAACAAAAATAACTGCAACCTCCGACGTCAGAATAGGCTGGGGGAACTGGATCTCGAGATCGCTTTAATGGTTTCTTCGAATTCAAGAATCCATCCTAAAAGCGAAGAGACTTTTAACCCTTTGTGGTTACTAGAAATAATCTAAAAGATACTGTATTCATTTAAAATTAAACAATTAAACAAGAACTTGGATCCTGAAAAAAACGAGTTCTTTAAAATATCTTTGAACTATCAAGAATAATTATTTGTTAGACCATTTAATAGTCTTTTATTTAAAAAGTTTATAACGCTTTTATGTTTAAATTTAACGCAGCTGTTACAAGAAGAAACTAAAATAAAATATAATTTGACAGTTTTGAATTAAAAACTTGAAATTCTGCGATTTCTAAGATATTTTGGAAGCATTAATTTCCAAACTCAGAAATTTCTTTTATGAAAAAACTCCCTAGAACAGTTCTAATTATAAAAGACTAATACAAGCTAGTAATTTAAAATTATGGCTATTAAAGAGCAACTTATTCTTGGCTTAATAAACCAAAACAATGCCTTGGAGAAGCAAGGAAAGAAAAAGAGTCTTTTTTTTAGGAGTTTACGGCCTATTTTAGTGAAGCCGGCAAGACGTTTAACTTGAGAGCCGATTCTTTGAGGGTCATGGGGCAATCCGGGCATCCGGAGGCACCGCCACTCATCACCAGCATGTTCTCAGGTCCGCTGAAGAACATAAGATCCATCAAGTGGGGATCCGAAACGGAGCCGGGGGGAGAACCGCCAGGCCAGACCCGATTATGCGTGGATTTTCCCCCTTGGCCTTTCCAACTGGTTTTGTTATGTTTTTGCCGATTTCTTGTTTGTTTCTTGAAGAGAACGCGGTTGGATCAAGGGCAAGGGCAAGGGGAGGGATGGGATGAAGGCTGGCGACCATGATGATGACTCCACGCCCTCCCTCCCTCGGTAAAGATGGCCAGTAACTGCTCTACTTGTTCGCGGATACCTCTACCACCTGCAAGCAGTTCAAAGCCCAAAGCCGCCAAGAGGCTCGGCCCAAAAAAGAGGTGTCGATTAATAACCCGGCTTAATCAGTTCTTTGTTCGATCGGGGAGAGGTAACTATTTTTGGCAAGGGTTAGTAACGAGAGCAACACCTTGCCTTTGGGCCCAAAACCGAAGAAACAAAGAGAGCTGAGATTGTTCTCTGCTTGTGCCGTCAACTGCTTGATGCTCTCTGCGGGGCAAGCAGCGCGCCAGACCCCAGACCCCAGACCCAGACTCATTGTTCCGACGCCAACTGCGCAGCCGACAGAGACGCGGGCGTTTGGGCGGTTTTTTTAAAAAAGCCCGATCGTCGAAGCCAAGTTTCAGTTCTGTTTGCAAAACGCAGCCAATTGGACGTGTTCGTCCACCAGTGGAAGCCCAGTCGGAGTGAAGATTCCGTTTCCCCGGACGGAAAAAGTGTCGTATCTTCCTAAAAAAAAATACAAAATAAAAAAGAAACTGACGAAAAAGTTTAACCCTCTCAAGACCGAAGAGTCACTTGTATTACTAGGTTTTACATTTTCCTGTTTGTTCAGTGTAAGTGTCGTGATGTGTTGTCTTTTATTTATTTTTTTTCTCTCACTTTTCCCTTGTCGCGGTATCCATATATACAGACACACTATATGTATATCTCACCCCCCCAAATCGCCTAGGAATTGTCTAATTGAAAGAACTTATATCTCGATATTGGCATATTGGAATATTGAAAAATTCAAACTGCGTGCTTGTGTGCAATTAATTGAAATCTATCGAGGAGGGGTTACAATTATTTACCATTCTCGACAATTTTTTAGTGTCAGTGCCAGAGACACAAATTGCTTTAAATTCGATCGATCGATCCAAGATCCAAGAATTGCAAAGCCCGTGTAAGTTGGCCGGATGAATCACGGCTTCTGGGGGTACTTTCCACAGATTCCGGGGATCGACCAAGGAAAAAACCACATATTCATTTATTAACAGCGATAAACTGGGCAAAATATATGCTAATTTTAGAGATCAGTCTATTAAAAATGCAAAATACTTTATAGGGTTGTAGGAAACTTGAATGTTTTGAGGTTTTTTTCCATTTGAAACGCAAGATTGATCTAGTAAGCATTATAGTTGAATTTTTCTTAAAAATCTTCATACAATGCCATACATAATCTGATTTTTTCCAACATCTCTTAAAGATATGTATATATAAAAAAATGATTTCGCCAAGAAGTATAAATAGAAAACCTAATTCTCTTAGAATGCATAAATAGAAAGCTTTTTTCAAGGATAGTTCTTTAAAATATTATTATATAAATTCTAGAAGCTCTATATTATAGAGTCTATAACTTTGATTAATATTTCTTTCCCTACAAAATACAAAAATAAACCCCATGTCGTAATAAATTTTAACTATCATCTCTTAAGTAGCCTTACACGTAAACTGAGATCATTAGATATAGCAAATAAAAGATTTAACTGCCCTCGTTGGAAGTTGGAAGTGCACTTTAATTGATCACATATCCCATATTCAGAGTAGTACTATGCAATACTATATAAGCACGATTAGGCATCTATGCAAAAATAGCTGACTTGTCATTAATAAAAGGCAGTGAGCTTCCAAAAACCATTTTTTAAGACCTCCACTGACACTCAAACCATTAAATTTTGAATGGTTCAGTTCTCAGTTTGTATTTGTTTGTTTTCGAATCAATATTGACGCAACTCTGTTGCTTTCTGTCAACAAATTGTGTGTTTTCTGGCCACGCCCCAAAAAAAAAAAACCTAATGAGCCCTGAAGTTTGGACTTATCTTATCGATGGAGGAAGGAAACCCCCCTACGGCTCTTTGAGAAAAAAACACAGACTCCAAAATTGAAAACAAAAAATGTAAATTAAATGATTCGTTTTTTGTATTCGTTGTCGGCAATTTGTTGGGACGCGGTGTCGCATTATCGCAAATATTGAAAGCACAATTTAGATAGGAATTTATTAAACAAATTCTGGCAATCATTTAATTTGGACAGAGAACACGAAACGAATTTGTTCCCACCAGCCCCTCGACAAAAAAAACCTTGCAGGTGGGCGTCTTTCGCTTGGAATCAGTCACGAATATCCAGATATAGAAAATACATATTCTAGAGAAGTTCAAAATTGCTAATGAAGCGCCGACTGAATATTGCATAAGTCTGTCTCTGGATTTGATTAACGGCGGCATTCCCTTTTCCTACAATAATGCACCTCTAGAACGTGGCATTCTTACCTTATTGGAACTATGGATTACACAACCCGATGAAAGATCTAAAAAGGTGACTAAAAATCACATCATTTCTTGAGGGATCGCATTCAGGGAATGTCATAACAATTAGAAAGGTTGCTCAGGTGTCGCCGACAATTAAGTTTAATTGATAACTCTCGTTTGGCGAATCACTTAATTGCCATAGAATCGGACCACGTCCACTCTAATTATGTGTCGTATAAAGCCATTTACGACCGAGATCTGTAGCACTCGAACTTGGATTAATGGATAATATTTATGATCGTATCTGTATGACTCCTAGGGCTCCGATAATTAAGTGTAATTATCAACAAAGCACTCATTACTGGATTTACTAAAAGTTCAGATCCTAGTCCAGTCCATCAGGTATCTCGGTAGTCGCTTCGATTCTGAATTCGATTCTGAATTAACACTGATTTGCATTTGTCGAACAAACCGAGATCGTCGTAATTACCCGTAATTCGGGTTATACAGCTCAGAGTTTGAACAAAATATATAAAAAAAACAGAGCTCAGAAAAGGCAAATCAAAAGTTGTATTAATTGCACTTGGGGGGGATTCGCCTGGTTTGCCCAATAAACCATATAAAGTATAAACTTTATGCTAATTCCGGAACGATTTTAATACTCAGCCCTTTATTATAAATATAGGTATATATAGTTTATTTTGTTGCCAAGTCCAGACATCCACGTGGCCACGATTCACCGATCACTGTGATCAATGATCTCCGATCGCCGATCGGTATCATGACATTTAAATTTCCATATTCATACCCCGGCTCCCGGCTCTCAAAAGGGAAAATCACGGTATTTGCAACCGGTGCAGATCGCAGCAGGTTGACACCTCTCCAGTTGCCAGGTGGGACGATTTTGTTATTCATTACGATCTCCAGGTGTTCGGACGCTAACTCCCAACTGATTCACTTCCATTGGCCGTTTATCTTCCATTCATGACCACATCCTACAGCATAATTAAGGGGCTTGCTTCAAGTAATGGTTATTTTGAGAGGGTGATTTATGGTCCAGAGGGTTCTTAAAGGATTTAAACTAGACTCAGACATCATAGGTTTCTAAAAGAATTCTCAAAGCTTCGAAGAAATCTTCTACAATAGTCCGGAATTCCGAAACGAATTATTTTATTTTAATCTTTAATACATGGTATATTCATTGAGGTTCTTATCTCCTTTGGAATATTAGTCTGTTACTAATTAGCTAATCGAAATCTAAAAGTGCTACAAATAATCTTCAGAGTGCTGGCATTTTGTTATCAGTTCGAAGAGTCTACTTAGGAATAAGAAGACACTCTCTCGCCCAGAATTTCTGGTTCCATAACTTGTTTCCCAAATTCTGTAGTCTCTAGTCTTGAGTCTAGACTTCAGGCTTATATAATACCTTTTGAGAAATGTATCCAGACTTTAGCCCAGTTGGAGAGTGCTCCCGATTGAATCACTCTGTTCACATCCGCATTTCCCAAGAGACCGGCGGTGCCGGCACTTAACACTTTGCCCCTTAATGGCCATAATGGAAGTGGTAAACGTTAGCCATGTGATATGCTAACTGACCACACTCAACAGCCAAGTTGATGGCTTCATTTGTATATCCCTCGTATAATATATATCTCGAGTATGTGCCATGAATAAATCAAACTGAGGCCCGAGGGGCGTTTGCTAACAAGCTTTAAGAAAAAAATACAAAAATATAATTTACATCAACAGGTGGTGAACCCTAAGAGCTTTAAACTATTTTCAATATAAATATCCAGCGTAATGTCTGCCAATTGAGGGCAAGAAAAACTACAAGATATGCCAGTTGCCAATTGCCAGTTGCCAGATGGCCTGGCTAATAAATTAATAATCATTTCGATTTATTGGCAATTTATTAAAATGAGAATCAAAGATGCAACAGCGCCATCTGTTCGCCCCCGACTTCAAGTCTTTCATGCACTCGAACCAAATAGTTTTAATTTTTAAAAATTAACACTATAAATGGCTGCGATTATGATTTTTAATGGCACGTAATTGTTTCTCTTTGTGTAACTGTTGGCCAAGTTAACCTTGACTGCGGTTACAACAAGGGGCCATGAAGAGGGGCAGGCTGGGGGGGGGGAGGGTAAACCGCATTTTAAGCCAGGCTAATACAATTGTATAATGTACTGGGCATGCTTGAGTGCCGGCCATTTGTCTGTCTGTCATCTCTCTTATTAATAGTACTTTGCATAGACATTTTGAGCGGCTTATTAGACTTGAGGCTAATCGAAATGGGGGCTAGACTGGATCGTTCAGAAGGTACTCCATTCGAGAGCACACGATTTTACCACCCAGACAGGTCGCGCCCACGTCCGAAATAAAGTAGAAACCCCCTCCGACACGGCAACATATATCAGATCGTATTATATATATTGCATATTCGCACATTAGTCATGCCAGTTGTCCAGTTGTCTCGGTCCGAGGCAGCCAAGCCTGACCGCGTCTTGGTCTAATCTTGTCACGAACATTCTGGCCCAGTCGATGCTGTAATCGCCCAGCACACACTCTTGACTTTCTAACAACTTCTAACCTTAGGTTGCAAATGCCTCAGGAAAAACAAATAATGTTGCATTGCGTGCTGCCCTCAAAGAAGCACGTAGCACATCCCAGAGTGGCGGCTTGCCCTTCCCAAAGTACGGGCCAGAGAGGTTCTAGACCTTCCCCTTCCCCATCAGCCCATTAGCCGATTAGACCATTAGCCCATTAGCAGAATGCAATTATAATCGCTCTGGGCAATAATTAAATGCAAATTATTGGTGTAAACATATTTTAACATATTTTTCATTGTTCGAAAGACACAAATCGCGCCGAAATGGTGCCACTTTATAGCTGAAATGCTTGAATGATTCCGTAATACTGTGCTGGCCTTGTCGAAGAAAGCGAAAGAGGCCCGCAGCCCGAGGGGCGGCCAGTCACGTTTGGGGCCGGTTTTGGTGCCCCTGCCCCCTGCCCACTTGTAAGTCTCTGACATTGAACTAGAAATAGAAAGAAACTGGATCTAACGGATGTAATGCAGCAAGGCCAAGGCTCTTCAGTCCTCCCATCCATCTCCATAAAGAAGAGTCTTAGATGGCTAGCTTCCTAGTCGCTACAATGGCCCAATGTCAAGGTTCGAGTGCTAAGCCGACAACAATCGAAGCTAATGCCCGGCTTCCTACATCAAAATCTGCATAACCGCTGATATTTATGCCTCAATAAATGTCAATGGGCAAGGCTATGAACCTTACAATGGCCCAAAACCGATCGGGGCTCTAATAGCTATTATTATTGAAATTGCACCGATCTGAGATCGGAAGACCTGCGACTTGGACTCAATCGAACAATAAGCCCAAACATTTAGTGCTTAAATGGTAAATGTCTAAAATGGATAGACTCTTGGCCAAAACACCTCGCACATCCGCATTCTTGGGATCTTTGTTCGCTTGTCCAATGGCTCCCACTCCGCGGGTCCGAGTCCGACTCCGAGACTCTGCTAATGTTCTTGCCGATTCTGGCCAGGTTCTGACCTTGGATTCGGCAATTGTAAGACTCGGTCTTGAGAGAATAGCAGCCGGAGAACAGCAAAAGCAAATTAAGGTGATTGATTAAAGGAATTTGTGGTACGCATGTTGGCGGGCCGGGGCGATGGCTGTCAAAAGTCAAGTTTAAAAAAGACTTGTGGTGCCGGGTTAGGCCAGACAATGCTTATTAAACAGCTTTGCCTAATGACGGTTTGCAAAAAAATAGAAAAAAATTAATTTAACGCCTGCGAGACTGAAAGACATAACAAGAAATACAAATTGATTCAGCCTGATGAATAGGGTTTCGGAGTATGTTACTTTCCAGCTTCCGTTTTCCTTGAATTGTCTTGGGGCGATATGAACTGTGGATGGAAAGGTTACTGCTCTGTAGCAGTCCAGCTTTCCATTAGCACAGATCGTTTAAGAGCTTATTTTTATGGGTTATAGCCCCTTTCGATCTTAACTTAATTGTATCACCACCTGTAACTCATAAGTGTCTGGCTGGATACTGGTATAGAGGTATAGAGGTACATTAGAGACCGACTCCACTATCACGTACGCGAAATTGCCTTCACTTTCGTTACGCTCCGAGGCAGAATTATGGGCATTGTGACGGGGTTCCTTTCGAAATTCCAGTCACGACAGATCAGATCCGCCAATCGCCCAGTGCCAAGTGCATTATGCATCCAACTGACCCGTAGTCGACACTCAATCTTGTGCCGGAGACTCATTAATTGAGAGCTCGCAGATTATTTGTCATTATGTCGCGGCTCTTGATTATAATTTCCCTCCACAAATTGCGTTTTTGGCCCGATGCGGCTTCTGATTGAATTCGAAATGAGAGAATGTCACTGCTCTCCTCCAGAATTCGTATTGTTTATCTTGGTGTCGGGTTGGAATTGCCAGACACTGCAGTACTCGATTATATAAATATTGGGTCTAATCAGAGAACGAACCTCTTATCGCCGTTACAGTACACCAAACAGCAAGATGATACCCGTTCTGGAGAAGCTGAGTGGATTCTACAGCTCGTATGTCCTCGGCATACTCACCGTCGGCTATATCCTGGGCGAGTTGGGCCACTACCTGATCGGTGTCACGTCCAAGCAGACGGCCATCGAGCTGGACTACGGAGACCATGCCTGCCAGCAGAACACCTCGATGTTCCATCGCCAGGAACTGCCCACCCAGTGCTCGGCGGTGATGAACGAGAGCAGCTGCCAGGCATTGGACTACAACGGCACCAGCTACTGCGAGTGGAACTACAATGGCCTGGGCATCGACTACCAGATCCTGGCCGGACCCACCTTCATCCTGATCTTCACCATCGCCGGCGTCTTCATGGGCTTCGCCGCCGACAAGTACAACCGCGTCAAGATGCTGACCATCTGCACAATCATCTTCGGAATAGCCATTATCCTGCAAGGCACCGTCAAACAGTACTGGCAACTGGTCCTGCTGCGCATGGTGATGGCTGCTGGGGAATCCGGTTGCAATCCTCTGGCCACCGGCATCATGTCCGACATCTTCCCGGAGGATAAGCGCGCTCTGGTGATGGCCATCTTCAACTGGGGCATCTACGGAGGCTACGGAATCGCCTTTCCCGTCGGTCGTTACATCACCAAGCTGAACTTCTGGAACCTGGGCTGGCGGGTGTGTTATCTGGGAGCCGGAGTGCTGACGGTCATCGTGGCCGCTCTGACGGGAACCACTCTCAAGGAACCGGAGCGTAAGGCCATCGGAGAGGGAGACCGCACCACGGCCAGCGGAAAGCCCGTGAGCCTGTGGCAGGTGATCAAGAATCCTGCCATGATCATGCTGATGATCGCCGCCTCCATCCGTCACTGCGGCGGCATGACCTTCGCCTACAACGCCGATCTCTATTACAACACGTACTTCCCCGACGTGGATCTGGGCTGGTGGCTGTTCGGCGTCACCATCGGCATTGGTAGCGTGGGTGTGGTCGTCGGCGGCATTGTGTCCGACAAGATTGTGGCCAAGATGGGCATTCGATCACGCGCCTTCGTCTTGGCTGTCAGCCAACTGATTGCCACTCTGCCGGCGTTCGGATCCGTGTACTTCGACCCACTGTGGGCCATGATCACCCTGGGTCTGAGCTACTTCTTTGCCGAGATGTGGTTCGGTATTGTGTTTGCCATCGTCGTGGAGATCGTCCCGCTCCGTGTCCGCTCCTCCACCATCGGCGTCTTCCTCTTCGTGATGAACAACATTGGTGGCAATCTGCCCATCCTGGTGGATCCAGTTGCCAAGGTGCTCGGCTATCGGGGATCCATCATGATCTTCTACGCCGGCTTCTATGGAATCAGTAAGTGGATGGCAGTAACTCTCCATGAAATTTGTACATAATTCTCTGATGTCTCTTTGTCCAGGTTCCATCCTATTCTTCATCACGTGCTTCCTGCTCGAGGGCAAGAGCGATGGTTCACCGGAACCGGAGACGCCCAAGAGCCATCCGGACGCCGTGCTCAACGCTCGCCATATGCATGGACACGACAACTCCGTGTTCACCGTGGACGAGACCCTGCCCTCCAACGGACGTCCTGCCCAGCTGCCGCAGCACCTGCAGATGTCGGGCAACGGATACGACAAGTCCCAGAAGACTCCGGCGCGACAGAACGGCGCCGAGAGCAGTAGACTCTAATTAGCTTTACCACAAATCTCTTTTTTTTTTTATTTCGTGTAATTATTATTGAATTTTTATTTTGTTTAAAAATATGTACTTAGTTCTAAGCCAGACGGAGGTTGCAAGATAGCGGGAGGACCAAGTGCAGCAGAGACCTCGGTCTCCTGGCTCTGGTCCCCCCCTATTCTGGTAGTACCTTCTCTAACATTCTTCATAGCGATGATTGCGTACTTACAGTACATCAACTCCAATAAAAGCTGTTTTGTTAAATTTAAAAATCTATAATTTAAGACACACGCGACTCAATATACCTACCCATTCCCCTCCTTGGCTCTAATCACCACCGCTATACATACAAAATAGCGACAGATCCAACTGGTGGGAAGAGTCATTCCGTGTGACCGTTTCTCGAAGTGTCAAAAATACCACAACTTTCGAACCGTAAAATCATCGTTAACCAGTTAGCGTTGCTGCTAACTTCAATGTCGGTTGTTCAGGAGTAGCATCAGTTTCTCATTGCCTTCAAAGCTGATGGAAACTAAAAAAAACTCTCCAAAAACTTTTCGAGTTCTCGAATCTGAAACGGAATCCGCAAGAAAAACAAGAAAAGCCCTTCTATTTGGAAAAGCAAGAACAACCACCAGTGAAGACGATAGTCGCGGCGAACTCAATTCGCCGTCCGTGTCGGTGTGGCACGTGCGTGTGCAGCATTGGTATCTGTGTGAGCCGCCAGCTGTGGATGTCGGTGTGCCCCCTTTGTCACCGGTAAGTGAACGCAGCGAAAACTGGGAACGGCCACCATTCTGGCATAACAGCGTCGACTTTAGAAGTGTTCGCATCGCCGCTTGTTTTCAGCTGATTTTCGCTGAATAGTCTGGCTCGGATTTGGAAATTCATCGAAACACGAAACACGTCAGTAGCTGCATATTTTACTAATTTATTTAAATAGTCTTATTTTTAAGTGGATGATGGAACACTGGGGAAACAAATACGGGAAATTCGCTGCTGAGAAATGTTAAAGGCAAGCAAAAAAGTTGATTTTGCTCGTGCCTCTCGTGTGTGTGCTTATAAGTGTGAGCTTTTTGCGGTCGCGTGTGTGTGTAAGTGTTTGATAGTAGTAGTTTCGCACAGAATATATCGGGAAAGTATATAATTGATTTTCTGCACATGATGATTGCTTAAAAAAATCAATGTCGACTGTACACGTTACGAAACAGTTGTTAGATGAAGGAACAACAAAGAAGACGCAATGCGTCCTCGTAAAAGCTCGAATGCTATTCATAAAGGATCTATAACTAATCAAGGATCAAGGAAAAGTATCCTGTCAAATAAAAACAGTTATCGTTCCAAAAGATTTAATGAAACGGAAGTCGCAAATTTTATTAAAGGAAATATGTTGTTTTGATGTCTTATGAAATTAATCGATAGAAAAGTATCGATAAATATAAATTGGTGCGAGCTATTGATGTTTGCTCAACCAGGTACAGTCGACCGATCTAATGAAACTTATTTCGATCGATGCATTTTCTAAAATGGCCACATACAATTAAACTATTATTATAACAATTGGCAAAGCAAGGATATCTCTCTCCAATGGATCACATTTTACTTAAACCCTGGTCATCCTACGTTTCCTACATATATTCTGCGTGAAATAGTTATTTGGGAAATTAGCCCATTATTTCAAGCTTACACACACTGTGATGCGCAGAAACGGGCTAACAGGACGTATTCACATGTTGATTTAGAAAAGGATATGCTGCGTGCAAAGGAAAGAAGGGTGTTTGCAAAGTTTTAAGACGATAGCTTTTAAACTGAGAGACTAGTTCGCCTAGAAAAAGGACAGAAGACATACGGACAGACGGACATGCTCATATCAACTCAGAAGGGATCCTGATCAAGAATACATACACTTCGTAGGATCAGAGATGTCTCCTTCACTGCGTTGCACACTTTTGACCAAAATTATAATACCATCTGCAAAGATATAGGTAGCAAAGTTTAGAAAGCGGACACACGGACAGACAGACATTACGATGTCAGCTCTAGTTCGCCTAGAAAAAGGACAAAAGGACAAACGGACAGACGGACATGCTTATATCAACCCGCTACATTGCACACTTTTGACCAAAATTATAATACCATCTGCAAAGGGATAAGTGACAAGTTTAGGAAGCGGACACACGGACAGACGGACATCAACTCTGACACAGACTAGTTAGTATAGAAAAAGGACAAAAGACAAACGAACAGACGGATATGCTCATATCAACTCGGAAGGGGATCCTGATCAAGAATATTTACACTTCAAAGGTTCGGAGATGTCTCCTTCACTGCGTTGCACACTTTTGATCAAAATTATAATACCATCTGCAAAGATATAGGTAGCAAAGTTTAGGAAGCGGACACACGGACAGACGGACATTACGATGTCAGCTCTAGTTCACCTAGAAAAAGGACAAACAGACAGATGGACATGCTATATCAACTCAGAAGGGGATCCCGATCAAGAGTATATACACTTGATAAGGTCGGAGATGTCTCCTTCACTGCGTTGCACACTTTTGACCAAAATTATAATACCATCTGCAAAGGTATAGGTAGCATTACGATATCAACTCTGGAGGTTATCCTGACACTTTATTTAAAGGTCGACGATAGCTTTGGTCATCTTCAATAACCACCCATGTAACGTAGAAACTTAAGATACAAATTGCTATTATGGAATTTCGAAAAAGAATAAAATCTAGAATAAGATTGAACAGATTGGCAGTGATTGAACAGATTGGTAGTGATTGAACAGATTGGCAGTGATTGAACAGATTGGCAGAAAGATTAACTAAAAGAGGACTTCAATTCCCCGTGATCCCAAATACACTTGGAACAAACCAATTCCGAAGACTGTGAAAGAAAATTGTTATTGTAATTGGATTCCAACCAAAAATTAAAAGATCGGCAGATTGAAACACGCTGAGATTTTCGCTAAACCAAGCGAATAATGAATATCAGCAGATATCAGCGAAGTTAAGTGTCTAGGGAGTAGTTCAGTTTGTATTTCGCAATGAAGAAAACAACTCAAACCCTTCAATACATTGAATACATTATCAGTTTTGTAGACGCTCACCATCATAGTTGATGTCGACGTGTCACTTTGTCCATGTATTCCTAAGCGAGCTACGTATATCCACGCTCTCAAACAAACCGCATTAGTATAAGTAGCAGAAACTTAAAGTATTTCACAACCAATTACGTTTTACATTTTGATGATATTGTAAACGTTATCTATTTATGAATACTCCGAATTGTTTGTACTATATTTATTTAATTTCAATCCTGTATTGAAAGTTAAAATGGGATCTCGGCCCTGGATGGTCATGTCTTGTGCAAATATTCTTTAAATTTTAAATGTTCTTCATAGAGTCGCAGATGATTTTCGATTGAATATATACGTATTCGAGTTATAAATGTTCTTAATGGGGTCGCAGAGTTTTTTTCCGAATAAACCTTTGTGTATTAGAGGGGTAAGTGGACGAGTTTCCATGGATGGTATTCTTTTAAGTGTTCTTAATGGAGTCGCAGAGTTTTTTTCCGAATAAACCTTTGTATATCCGACTCATTAGAGGGGTAGGTTCCTTAAGTTAACTTAGGTTTGGTGCGATGAGTACTTGAGTAAATGGTAGATTGATTCATATTAAATCCAGTGGCTTTAAATGGCATTTAGAGATCTAAGTAAATTTATAGTAGTCTTTAAAGATAAGAAAAACAAAAAGTTATAAGATATATTTTCGTAACGTCCATCCATCCATATTTTGAAGCGCTTGAGCGTATGTATATATCCAAAGAAAGGGCTTCTTGAAGAAATATCAAAATATGTTCATTTCTTCTTTGTGCATGCATTCCGTGTCAGATATACGAGACAAACAAAGTTAAATAGGCTAAGCGATATATAAATATATGTATATATGTATGTATGTATGTTTATATAAATACGTTTGCACTTATGTGAGTGTGGATGAATGGCTTGAGAGTTGCATTTGGCGTCTGGCTTTAGTTATAAATAATTTGTATAATATTGTCAAAAACGGAAAGCTTAAACCACCGTGTTGCGGCCTCAGGTAGAGACATCGTTGCGATGAAACGGGATTGCGGGACCCGTTCGGGTGTTGGTATTTGCGTCGTTCGGCTTCCCAAGGTCTCTTCCACAAACGATCTCTGCCCTGTTGAAGCAGAAGTTTCCGATTCGGAAGCAACGAAGCAACGGGTGATTTGAAGACGACATAGGCAAAAAAAAGAAAAGAAACAAAAATCAACAGATCTTTTCCCACCCTGCCTGCCCACTCATACCAGTGCAAATCGCACCAACACCACCGCACCGGAACGCGGCGAAATGAATTCGCCGTACGCTGTATTGCGCTCTGCGCTCTCCGCCTCGGATTGCGGAATTGTTTGATGCTCTCTTCGGGGAGGAAGTTTCCAATAAATGGTTTTGCAGACAAACAGAAAAACGTTGCGGTTCGAACGGGCGATGGGTCTTCCCGGAGTAATGTTTTATGGTGGCCTAAGCGCAGTGTACAGAACCTCCATATTGGTTGTGATTGAAGTTAAGTCGGTATTTAGTGTGAGTGTAAATTAAAACGAGTTTAATGAGAAACAAAATACTCGAAACACATCAGTAAGTAAAATACTAATTAAACAATCAGTAATGCTTTTCATTTTCTGAAAACAAACCCAAACTATCGATAAGTCGTCTATCGGAATTCAGCCACATTCGTAGTTCGGCGCCACTTCGCAGTTGTTGTTGCAGAACGACGCAGGCTTCTCCTTTTTTTTTTTTTTTTGCTATATGTCAGTTCTAAGAATATTTTATCTCTGTTGAATGGTTAGTTAAAATCGAGCAGTAGCACTGCAAGGAGTGCTTAAATCCTTAAGCCGCGATTAAATCCTTACTCACGTTTATTCCGTTGTCTGCGAACTAGGAGAAGCAATAAGGGCGGAACGGAAGCGACAGGGCCAGAGGATGGACGACAGCGACGACGATGTGGAAATGGTCGGCGAGTCCACCGAATTGATCAGGTCCAAGCTGCTCCAGATTCGCAAGCAGATGCCCTTCATCCAGAGCGTGCGCGCGAAGTACCAGGACAGCCTCTCCGATCTCCAGAGCGAGCGCCTCAAGTCACTCATCAACCTGCTCCAGCGGGAGTAAGTACCTCCGTCGGTTCTGCCTCTGGAACTACTGACCAATCCTTTATTTCAGTAACGTGTCCCTCATAACCCTGAACAAAATCGAGCGGATTATCAACAAACTAAAGAGCAAGTTTGGGCCGGTAAGTGGTTGCCACTGCAGTCCTTGAAATCGATATCCTAATGGCTTCATTTCCACAGCGACTAACTCAGCAGAACAACAATGTCAACAAAAACAACAGCAGTTCCAGTGGCTCGGTCGAAGTAATCGATATAACCGGCATCCATGAGCCGGAGGGCCCAGGTGGGGCGGGTCTGTCCAAAGCCAGTCCCAATCCAACCCCCAAACCCGCAAAAGTGAGTACTCCCGGTAAGTCCAAAAATGAGGCACAAAGTGGTTCGAGATCCAGTGCTGCGACTGCCGAAAAAACGAAAGAAGCTGCATCACCAGCTGCCACTGCCTCCAAGGAGGCTTCAGTGGGAGCACCTGCTCCTGCAGCGTCTGCGCCAGTTACAGTTCCTAGTGCCAGGACACCCACTACATCGCCATCGCCATCGACAACGACTGTGGAAAGCAACGAGAAGACTCCGCCACCGCCGCCCTTTGTAGTTACTCCAAGGGACGGTCCTCGCAAAACCACAATTCAGGGAAAGATCGGGGTCCTGGCGGCTATGCAAGCAGCCCGCAATGAGGAGAGGAGAATCAGGGCGACTAATGCCAGAAATCAGTCTGTGAAGTCTACGCCGTCGTCGCCCATGTCGGTGGGCTCTGCCTCTTCCGGCACAACAGTCAAAGATTCCAGTGACGGGTCTCCAGAGGCGGTGAAATTTACGCGGCGAGCAAATCCGGCAGCCAAGTCCCCATCCCCGCCGCAATTCACGCGTCGCAATTATTCGGCACCCAATGCGGAAGCTGTCTTTCAACGCCGACCGCCACAGGGAGCCCCTTCGCGGCTGTCCGACCCACCGGCGGAAGGAAGGGACTCTTCCCCGGGATCAGCAACCGATGAGCAGAACACTGCTTGTTCCCTGGAAGAGGCACGCAAGAAGCTGGCCGCTCTACGGGGCGGAGCACCTGGTGGTGCGGCGTCCAATGGCCAGGAACAGCCACTGGTGGTACCCAATCTTTGCGATCCCCGCCTGCGCAAACACTACAGCCCGCCATCGTCATCTAACAGTTTCAACAATAACAACAATAACAGCAACAATAATAATATAATTGTACCATTGATAGCTTCTCCCCTCGTGAGAACACCATCGCCCATACCCCCGCCGCCGAGCGTGAAGCCATCCAATTGGATATCCTTCTCGAACATTCCGGTTAATGTGAGTGCCACAGCACCTGGAAACCAGCCATTCCGATCCTTTGATAGGGATCCCAAGCCCCAGGCACAGCATCAGCGATACAATGGTATCGAATCGAGGGATCCGCGCAGCAGGCCTCCCCCTCCCCCTGCCCATCCCCATCCCCATCCACATCCACAGCAGCCGCCGTATGCATCGATGGCCTCCTATTCCGGCAATCCAAGGCGGCCGCCCAATAACTTTAATGCTTTCGATGAGGCCAACACCTGGCACTCGGCCCAGCAGAACGCCAGTCCCAATATACACATAATTGGCAACGGGAGTGGCTTCAATGTGCCCAGCTGGAATGGTCTTACGAACGGAAACGCCAGTGGTTTCAATGGCTCTGGCAGCTTCAGAGGTGGCCCCAGTTTTCGGGGAGGACGTGGAGGTGGCCATCCCAACAGACAGTATGTTAGGCCAGGTGGACCGGGAGGAGATGTGCCGCGCACCTACAAGGAGCACAGGGAGGCTAAGGCCCGGGCAGACGCAATGGCCAGGGCAAAGGCTGAGGAGGAGGTGCGCTGGCTGGAGGCGGAACGGAAGCGGTTGCTGGAGGCAGCCAATAAGGGCGATGGCAGGGATCGGGAGCAGGAGCGGGAGCTGGCGGCGGCGACGGCAGTGCCGGAACTGCAGCTGGACACCTCCTATCGCAACGTAACGCTGAAGGGTCCTGCCAAGAAGATCGATTTCCGCATACCCAAGAAGACTCCTGCGACGGTCACCAATGAGGGGGCGGAGGGTGCGGCTGGGAACAGAAACAAAGCCTGTGATGCGAAAAAGGACAAGGATACGGATAGAGTTAAGGAAGTTAATGGCAACTCAAAGGATACTGATAAGCCCAAAAACAAGGATATTGCTAAGGATAAGGATAAGGACAAGGATATGGAAATAGAAAAAGAGAAAGATGGGGAGAAGGAAAAGAAACAGGAGACAGAGAAAGCATCAAAGAAGAAAGCGGACAAAAACAAGCCCCAAAAGGTCGAGGAAAAGAAAGAATCGAAAAAGAAACGGAACAGGAACCGGAACCGGAAACGAAATAAAAAGAGTGCGGAGCGCAACGCCGAGAAGAAGGTTCCACCAAGTGGCAACCGAGACTTTGGAGATGCGGAGAGTGCGGCCAGTTTGGGAAGCTCGGAAAACACGGATAATCTGGAGAACGAGCCCCCGGTGCCCGAAAACAATGCTTCACCCACAACGGAGTTGCCGCAGGAAGCTCCATCGCAAAACCCTCCATCGGAAGACGACGACTCCGAGGAAGATGATGCATTTGATAAGATTCCAACATTCCAAAAGAAAAATACTTCCGTTTCCGAAGGAAAGCAGCCGGCAGACGACGATAAGGATCGGACCACGAACTCAGCCAGCCAGGACGAGGACGAGGCGAACAAGAAAGAGGATAAATCGAACAAAAAGGATAACGCCGCAGACCAAGAGAAGGCCTCAGAGCCACCTAGCGCGGAGGACAAGCCCCCGAAACTGTCGAAAATGAAGATAGTCCTCGGTCCGAATGCTCACACCGTAATTATGCCTGACGATCACTCAGGTTCGAAGGACAAAAATAAGGACCCCATGTTTGAAGATGAGCACGACGACGAGGAAGTCCCGGGACCCACAGTCCAGGAGCTGAAGCGAATTATGCAGCGTCGCAATTCTATGGCCCCGACGGCCAGCAAGCCGCTAGTGGACAAGGAGCAGCTCTTCACCGGTCGCAGCCTGGTCTACGAGGATCTCCAGGAGCAGGACCGTAAGAACCAGCAACATCGCAGTCTGGCCAATTTGTTCGAAAGGACCAGCGACAACTGCCGTGTCTCCACCCACAACATAATCACCGGCAAGCGGAGAACTCGGGGTGGCCAGGAGAACTTCAATGAGACCACACTGAGCCGAAGCATCTTCGGTCTGGGCCAGATAACCCGCACCAAGAAAGGGGAGACCGTGAAGAAGGCTGCTTCCAAGGAAGATGTTCGCAAGACAGACGATAGCAAAGGTGCCAAAAGTATTATTAGTTTTCCGGGCAATCGGAAGCGACGACGCCAGATAAGCGTGCGAGAAGCGCCACTGAACCCGGAGGATGATGTCCCAGAGGACAAGTCTGTTAAGGAAGACCAGGATAATAAGAAGGATCAGGACAATAAGGAAGACCAGGATAATAAGAAGGATCAGGCCAATAAGGAAGACCAAGATAATAAGAAGGATCAAGACAATAAGGAAGACCAGGACAAAAAGAAAGACCAGGAAAAGATGAAAGAGCTGCCAGCCGCGGAGGTGGCTCAAAACCCAGAGCTAGAGTCTGAGGCAGAGTCGAGTGCCACCAAGAAGCCCCGCTTGGACCTGGAGGTCGTGAAAATCGTTGCCTTGACCGAGATCCAGAAGAAACCGCAAGTAACTCCGCCGCCAAGTGGGCGCCAGAAACCACGCAAGAAGCCGCGCAAGAAGCGCAACGAGCTGGACAAGCTTAACGAGGACATAGCCCAGATGTACTATGGGGAGGAGGTGCTGCGGGCCACGGGGCGACGGGCGTGCACCAAGCGGCCTCAGGGTCGTGAACGCGCCCGCACCCGCACCCG
Source organism: Drosophila bipectinata (assembly GCF_030179905.1). Lineage (NCBI taxonomy): Eukaryota > Metazoa > Arthropoda > Insecta > Diptera > Drosophilidae > Drosophila > Drosophila bipectinata. The sequence continues at coordinate 274,896 of NC_091734.1, read as the reverse complement.
CTCCCGAACAGTGTCCTCGGCTCGTTCCTCCTCCTCCCAGCCCGGGTCGCCTTCGCGCGACAATCCTGAAAGTGCCACAGAGGCCAGTACACAGGGCACCAGCTCCAGCCGCTTGTCTAGCCCACTCTTCATTAGAAACATGGCGCGCAGAGGAAAGACCTTTGGCGGACCAAGGTCCTTGGTGGGGGGAATCAACCGTGTCAGTGTCAAGTCCCAGACACTGAAAGCCAAGAAATTCAGGGTTAGGATTCGCAAGTGTGCGCTTCTTGAACAAATGCTAAAGCAGCAGAAGAGTGTCACCTCACAATCTCCGACGGAGAAGTCCCAGAAGAAGGTGGGCACTCAAGGGGAGGGCACTACTTCCACGTCGCAGAAGGAAAAACCGGCAAAGAAGAAGAAACGCCACAACAATGGAATCAAGAACGTGAACTCCGAATGGCACGCCCTCTCCGCGGCTGTCAGCAGTTGTGTCGTCTGCGACGTGCCCATCCGGCAGAGTCCCACCCTCCATTACTTGTTGAAGCACCAGGAGCACTTTGCCGCCCGGCTTAGTCCCGAAATGCTGCAGGAGCTGCGCAACGGGCGGGGCACCAATGCGGACTACAAAATCCACAGGGGCTGCTCGAAGGCGATCTTCTACCACTTCGTGTGCCCGTTTTGCATGAAGCCGCTGATGATGAAGCCCGCCAGCCTGGCCGACCATCTGGCCTACCACCTGGGCGAGGCGCGGTACATGTGCTCCCACTGTCGGATGCCCAACAAGAACCGGATCGGCCAGCTGACGGCCCACACCAAGAACTGTGCTCCCGGCGCCCAACCCGTGATCAATCCCAGCGTCAGCCGTATGCCGCTCAACGTCCACGTCTGCCAGCTCTGCCAGTTCGTGCAGATCGAGAAGAAGCACCTGGACAACCACTTGATAGAGCAGCACGGCCTGGCGAAGGATGAGGTAGACGACCTGGAGGTGGAGCAGCTGACGATCTGCAGACTGGACGATGTGCCGCTCGTCTCCTCCCAGGATGAGGCCAATGCCATTTTGCGAAAGAACCGAAACGAAGCCAGTGCATCGAAGATGGAGCTGAAGTCCGCAAAGAAGAAGAAGGCGGAGCGATTGGTTAAGGAAGAACGCGGCGAGCGGGATGAAGGGGAGACCCAGTCCGAGCCAGATGGTGGTCCAGAGGCGGAGCCGGAATCGAGCACGCAGCCAGCCAAAGTGGAAGTGGAGTCGGAGGGACTGGGTCTGCAGCTGCCGTTGCCTCCACCGGAAGAGGAAGCTGTCTTGGTGGTCAACGAGTGTCTCATGGACGTGGACGAGGACTCCGCGGTGGAAGACGAAATGGAACCCGAGCCAAGCCAGCAAAACATGAGCCTGACAGTGGAGCACAAGCCAGTGATGCTCATCGATAACCGAGGTATCCTCGAGGAGGCGGCTCCGTCCAAGCCGGCGAAGCGAAAGCCGTCAGCTCCTCCGCCGGATATTAGTCTTTCCGAGCTAACCGGCGATCTGCTCGATGGCATTGGTAGCGATGAGTCTGACATTGAGGATTCGCAGGACAGAGCCTCGGCGGCCCTGCGAAAAAATAACGATGATGATGACGAGGACGCCCTCACCGACGACTGGGTGGATCTAGAGACGGCCAATAGGATCTCCCGCAGTCGAAAGAGCATATTCTACAACTTCAATCGTTTGTGCACGATCCTGAACAAGGGGGGCAGCAACACTCGCCCAGGTGGACGTGGAGGCACCTCCACCGGCAGCAATGACACGAGCAGTGAAGTCATTGATCTGGATGCTGAGCCCGATCCTAGCGAGCTCTTGCCCTCGCTGAGACCGCTGGAACCACCAGAAACGGTGACGATTGCCGATGAGACTCCCAAAGATGTTCCAGGTTCGAAAAAGGCACCTGCTGACCCTCCAGCTGCCTCAACTCCAGTTTCAAGCCCCGCTCCTACTCGAGGGCCAGTTCCAGCACCTCCGAAAAGGCAGGTGGAGAACGTGGCCTTCCGGGTGTGGTCGGCGAGTGGAAGTGACCCCAACCGACGTGCCTACTACTGCATGCAACCCGGCTGCACTTTCCTCTTCTCCAGCGAGCTGGTGGGCCTCGAAACCCACTTCCGAATGGAGCATCCCACTATTCTCTGGAGCGGCACTTGTGTCAGTTGTCCAGGTCGCCATCAGGCATCGGCATCGCCTCATACCATAGCAGAGGAGTTGCGTCACATGATACACCACATGTCGCAGAAGAGTCCCACAAAGAAGGCACCAGCTTCGGTCGAGGCTGCGCCAGCACCTACACCATCTGCCGATGCTGCACCCGAGCCTGTAACCCTCTCAGCGGCGGAACCTGTTGCCTCGTCGGATCCAGTTCCTTGTGCAGATGCGACTCCTGCAGTCGTATCGCTTCCCAAGCTCCGTGTGCGACGCTTCACTGGCGATCGGTTGGTCGAACCGGCTGCCACAGGAGAGGAGGTGTCTACGGAAGTGAGAACCCCACAACTGGATCCCACGGAGACTGGGAGCAACACAACGCTGCGGGACCTTCTGCTAGCTGATCCCCGACCTCCCAACCAGGTGGAGTTTAATGCCGCGGGTCTGGGAGAGTTCCTGGTGGCCAAACCGATTACCCCACCCCAGGAACTTCCGTCGAACCCCCTCCCTGTGGTCATAAACTACCAAAGTGGCCTGGCTCTCTCCATCAGCAAGGTGTACAGTGGCGCCCAGATGGGTGAGGACGCAGTGACCCTGCCAGCGGAAGCCCCTGTGGATACTGAATCTCCTGCTTCTGTTCTTCCTCAACCTCTGGCGCATACTCAATTCCGATGCATGTCGTCGGGATGTGGCTTTTGTGCCAACACGGTCCTTTCCATGAAACAGCACCTGAAGATCCACGAGCTTAAAGGCACGGGCACGGGGCATCTCATCTGTGGCTACTGTGATCAACGCACCACCGATATTGACGACTATCTGGACCACGGCGTCTTCATCCATAGCTTGGCGCCCCGCTCCGAGCTGGAGGGCCTTCCGGGATCGGAGTCGGTTAGTCAGCAAATCCGGGATGTGTTCAATCAGCGCAGAAACCAACGCAAGTCCACTACGACCATGCCTTCGACGGTGAACTCCACAGAGATGTCCCTCCGTCCCCAACCTCAGGCGGTATCCCGCATAGAGACGTCCCTTCTCTCACATCCTCCAGCAGCCGGACCTTCAACGACCGCCTTCCAAAACGCCGAGAACGTGACCAAAATGGTAGTGGAGATCCTCAAGCCCACGGGACTTAATGGTAAGTGTTCCTAGCAGACTGGATGAGTACCGAGTACCCTATAGGTGAGCTTCTTCTTCTGGACAGACTATTATAACTCTGCTGGTTCATGTTCGATTCTGGAGAGCCACACCTTTGCGATCTTGTCTCTTTAAGGACCTTTTTTTGCATCAAAAACTAGCTACTTCCAGTTTCAGTATTTCAAAATTTTTCAATTTCTCGAAAGGGGTTTCCAATTCTTCAGTATTTTGAAAGTAAAAATGCTATAACTCGGCTTATAGTGCGCAGATCCGGAAATGTTATACCTTCCCGATCTTAGAACTTCGAGTAGAATCATTTTCAATTAAAACCTGGAACTAAAAATTTTGAACCATTTTTTGAAATTTTTCAAAGGGGTACCATCATGATTTTTGACAAAAATTAGGCCAATTTTTATTCAGTTGATATTTGAGATACTTGGATGCAGATCGGAGGGGGGTGGAGCTCTGATTCATAAATGGTATTCGGTTTCCAAATCTGATGCAAAATAGTTCAAATATTCACTAAAGACCTCATCAAAATTCTCATCGAAAAGCGATTCCTAATTTTGAAAATCTGAAATTATTTCAATATTTTCAGCTGACCGGCTATTCGCCTGCCCGACAAAGGGCTGCACTGTCCGGCTGTCGGAGGATCAGTTCGTCAACCACGTCCTCTTCCACATCGGGAGCAGCGCGAGCGAGTCCATCCAGGTGAAGTGCAAGTTCTGCAACGTGCAGACGCCGCCGCAGTCCCTCCGCACCCACCTGCAGCAGGCCCATGCTCCGCACCGGTTCATCTGCAGCCTGTGCCTCGCCACGTCGACCAACAAGCGGATGATGCTCCACCACATCCGGCAGAACCATCAGGCGCACTTTGAGGGGCTCGGCCGCAAGGTGCCCTTCATTTCGCTACCCCTGGCAGAGGAGGCAGAGAGGAGCGGAAGCAAATCCAATGACCCAGCCGCAACGGAGTGCTTTTTGGCCGCCGTGGAGCAGCCCTTCGGTCCAGCTCAGATGCAGGACTTCCACAGGAAACTGACCGCCGAGGTAACCAATCGCCGGCTGGGCACCAAGACTCATTACCGGAGTTCCGAGTCGGCCCTTCTGCCCCGTAAGCCCATCTTCCTGGAGTCCATCCACTGCGCCGAATGCTCGTTCAGCTCCGTGGTGCGAACGACGATCATCAAGCATCTGGGCGATCACCGGGAAGAGGCACTGCGTCTGGCGTATGAAGCTGAATCTGTACCTCAACCTGCAGCCGCGGCCCCTTTCTATAAGGTACAGCTGCAGCAGTCGGAGCAGCCGCAGGTCCCTGCCCAGCCTCTCCAGCCTAACCAGCCTAACCAGCCTGCCCAGCTGGAGAAACGCCCGAGTCAGCCTTTGAAGGAAATAGTCAAACTGAAGCCTCAATTGCCAACGGTTGCCGAGTACATATATGTGCCCAGAAATGTGCGCTTCCGGTGCGGCATCAGGACCTGCGACACTTATGGTCAGCTGATGAGCAGCGAGGATAAGCTGCGCAAGCACATGACCGACGAGCACCAGTACAGCGAAACAGTCATCTGTCCGCACTGCAGTTACAAGGTCAATGGCGCGGTGAGTGCGGAGCGGTACCTGCAGCATCTGCTCTGCCACAAGCGGTACATCTACCAGTGCGGCGAGTGCCCGCGCTTCCATCCCCGGCGCGCCGTCATGGAGCGGCATGTCCAGATACGTCATCTGGAGGCTCAAAACCGCGAAGTGGCGGTGCTGGTGCACCAGCGCACCCTGGACTTGCACTCAAACGGCACTGTTATAACACACATCAGGTGGATAAGGACTCGTAAGTATTTCCCGCCGTTCAATCATCTCGCCGGATCCCTAATCTTATCCCATCTTTGCAGCCAAACAGGCGAATCCAGGCTGGATGGAGTACATGTGTAATTTGTGCCAGGGATTCTTTCCATCTGCCGTCCAGATGATGGCTCATGCACTGACCGAGCACGGCCTGCGGTACCAGTACCACTGTCCCGAGTGCAAGAACGGTGCTCGGGACGCCGGCAGCATTGTCGATCACATTCTCAAGGACCATCCGGATCGGCCAATGCAACTGATTCAGGTCTTCCATCGCGCCCTTGGCAAGAACAAGCAGACGCTCGGGTTCTACTGCACGGTGTGCCGGGAGGCTGCCCCCAATTACCAGAAGATGGCGTCCCACTGCGAGGCGGAGCACCAGACCCGAATGCAGTGGAAGTGCCACCACTGCGACTTCGCCCACTCATGTGAGCGCCATGTGATGTCCCACATGGAGGTGACGCATCCGGGCGAGAAGGGTTTGGCGCAACTACTGTTCGACCGGGTGGTGAACCAGATTCCCGATGAAACCTGCTGGGATACGGCCAATACTCTTGAGGCGTACACTAGGAAGAATTTAGAGGCGGCGCATCCACCTCCACGGGTTCTGCCGACAAAAGAACCGATGCCAGAACAGGCACAAGGGTCGGGACAAGGGCAACAGCAAGACCGACAGCCGGCACAACAGCCAGGACCAGGACCAGGACCAGCTCCAAATCAAGCTCAAAAGGGAGTAGGAAGGCCGGAACGGGAAAGACTTAGAAGGCTGACGGAGTCCAACACCATTATCACCGAGGTAGTGGACCTCTTGGCATCCGATGACGAGGCAGAGGACATCGGTGACTGTCAGGAGGCGGAGAATGTGGCAGAGTTTGCCTGCACCCATTGCGAGGAGACGAACAGCAATCTGCAGGATCTGCGCACCCAGCACTGGGCCAAGGTGCATCCCGACAAGCCGTTCTACTTTCGGGTGCAGACGCAGCTGCTCTGCTCCGAGTGCAAACGATTCAAGGGGAACGCCAAGGTGCTGAGGGACGACCACCTGATTAAGGAGCACTCGCTGCGGAACATTGTCGCTTGCGACGTTAAGCGGCCGGAGGAGTGCGCGTACTGCAACTACCGCTACACCGGCAGGATGGACCTGATGCAGCACATAAACAAGGAGGGCCATCTGCCCAACGACCTGAAGAACGTGACCGATGCCGAGCTGGACGCCCTGCAGCAGCTGAGCTCGTGCGATGCGGCCACCAACGAGTACTACCAGTGCGATTTGTGCAGCGTGGTGATGCCCACAATGAGCGCCATCGCCCAGCACGGGCGCGTCGAGCACAGCAAGCCGGGCGAACGGTTCTGCTTCCGGAAACTGATGGCGCCCATCATCTACCACTGTTTCTACTGCATTTTCACGTCCACGAACGAGTTGGTGACGCTCCGGCACATGCTTGACCACTTCAATCGCTTCTTATTCTGCCACTTTTGCACGGCCAGCCAGGGGAACGGATTCGAGGAGTACATCCAGCACTGCTACGACTTCCATCGCGACGAACTGAAGCGATTCCCACTGATCCACACGTACGCCGATCTCCGCAAGTTCCTCATGCAGGTGCGCTACCAGTTCCAGAACGGTCTGATCATCTCGAAGAGCAGCCTGCGGAACACCCGCTACAACGATGATGGCATGATGCGGGCACTGAACACGGAACTGATGTCCAAGGTGCAGAATCTAATGGTGCCCCGGCCCACCATCAACATAAAGGCAGCTGCTCCCAATCAGCACCAGCAACAACAGCGGCCGCTGGTGAAGATCACAGCCAGACGCAAGACTGTGACGACACCTGGTGAGCTGGTGAGGACCGTCCGGGTTGAGGATGAGGCTCAGCCACAGCCCCAGCCCCAGCCCCAGCCCCAGCCCCAGACCCCGCTCCAGCGGCTCCTCAATTCACGGGCAGGTGAGGCCAGTGGGCACCATGAACAGCAGCCGGCTTCGTTGGCAAAAATCACAAAAAGACGCAAGACTGTGACAACATCGGATGATGTTGTTAGGATCGCCTGGCAAGAGAACGATGTGCAGCGGGAAATGAATCTGGTGGTGAAGCCACTGCCGGCGCCCGTTAATTTTCAAGAACAGCGGCAGGTGGCACTGGTGCCACGACCCCAGGAAATCCAGGAACTGCCACAGGTATCTGTGGTGAAGATAACCAAAAGACGCAAGACTGTGACGGCAGCCGATGAGCTGATGAGGCTCGCCCGGCAGCAGAACGGGGAACAGCAGCAGCAAAGCCTGCCTGTGGAGGCGACACCGACCCAACCCCGACCGGGGACATCCCAACAGCTTCAAGAGCCAAGGGCGAACTCGCCCTGCGTGATACGCATCGTGAAGCGACGCCAAAGCTATGTGGTCCGCACCGGACCCGAGTGAACACTCCAAATGAGCTCGAGACTAAGACTAAGCATACTCCTTCTTTCCACGCTCCACAACACTTAAAACCCTAAATAAGCAAGAGATAAACATGGACTTTAAAACCGAATTACGTAAAACACTCTTCAAAGTAGTTTGTTTCAAACTCGAAATTATGTAACCCAAGCTATAAAGCATTTTTTTTTCGTTAGGACCTAAGGACTTGTATGTTTACTAGATTTGTAAGATAGGACCGGAGACGCCACTGTCAATTGAATTCACCAACCCTCCCTCGTACGATTTTTATCAAATAAATCCAAAGAGACACTCTTCCGAAGAAGCCCAAGTAGTTCTTTCCTCACTTCGTTTTGTGGAAACGGAATCTACGCATTATGTATTATGTTTTCGTATATATTATGTGTGTTCTCATTGTGACGTCGTTCCCCCCACATATTGTTATTGATTTTTATGTTCAAAAGTATTTGTGAAAGTCAATTGTGTTAGTGTTAAGCCCAAACCCTATCCTTAGAGGCCTATTTTTAAGATTATTTCAAAAAAAAGCAAACAAAAAATGTCTTTCCTAATTAGTTTGTGTTTTATGTTCCTAAGAGGATGATTTTTTGGCGCAACTTCCAGTGTGCCAGAACTCAAAGGTCGGTGGTCTCGCGCCACCTCGACTCTTCTGGACGATGGAGCAGCGCACCTGGTTGTGGTACTCGCATGGCGTGGCATAGGTTACCATGTGACCGTTGCGGAGCACGCATACCGGACGATAGTACCGGGGACAGCTATACTCACAGCTGTCCTCGTCCTCGTTGTCGTCCATTTCAAAGTCGGACACGTTGTCAAAGTCATCCTCGCCATCGTCCTCGTCCTCGTCCTCCTCCAGGTCGTCCTCGTCCTCGTAGTCCTCCACATTCCGCATGTCATCCACATAGGAGTACTCCGAGCTACCGGATCCATTGTTGCCGTCGCTATCCCGCCAGCTCCACTCCTCGCTGACCTGGTGCTCTGTCTGGCCATTCTCCGCGGCGACGGAGGGCAGCTCCAGGCTCCCGGCCACCAGGACCGCCACTAAGAGTACAATCCAACGCATGTTAACTGGGCTCCGGAAGAGAATCCACTGATTGGCTGGCCACCAAAGACATAGCTTTTTAGCTTTTCAAAACAGACCCCATTGTGCCACCGATTCCCGTCCGACAGTTGTTCAAATACTTTTCTACTTTTAGGTTTTCTATTTTCTTCTTTTTTGGTTTTTTTTTTAGATTGTTTAATGTATTGTTTTTGTGACTTACGTCGGTTCTGGGGATTTGATATCATAACATAAATATTCAAAAGTGAATCAAGGGCATTAGCCGTACCTACGCGAGGTTCTTCCACCAAGGGGTGTGCCGGCTCGGTTCGTGGCTTGGTTCTTGGCTAAAAGGCCGGAATAATGCAAGTTTTTCTACCATTATACCCTTTGCAGAGGGTACTATAATTATGGAACTCCGTTTGAGAATCGGACAAGAATTGGAGAAGATATAGCCATCGCGGTGGGCCCTACAGGGGAAAACTACATTTCCAAGGGATCCCACAAAAAATTTCCAAGGGATCCCATCACAAAAATGGAGAAAAAATCTGAAAAATATTTTGTCTCAGGATTTTGATGCAGAATGGTGGAGAATCGATCCACAAATCGTTTAAGGTACTCCGCTTGCGAATCGGACAAGAATTGGAGAAGATATAGGCATCGCGGTGGGCCCTATAGGGGAAAACCGCATTTTGAAGGGATCCCATCGATAAATGGGAAAAAAATCTAAAAAATATTTCGTCACGAGATTTTAATGCAGAATGGTAGCAAATCGATCTAGAAATCGATTAAGGTACTCCGCTTGAGAATCGGATGAGAATTGGGAAAGATATAGCCATCACTGTGGACCCCATAGGGGAAAACAACATTTTCAAGGGATCCCATCACAAAAATGGAGAAAAAATCTAAAAAATATTTTTGTCTCAGGATTTTGATGCAGAATGGTGGAGAATCGATTCACAAATCGTTTAAGGTACTCTGTTTGGGAATCGGACAAGAATTGGAGAAGATATAGCCATCGCGGTGGGCCCTATAGGGGAAAACCCCATTTCCAAGGGATCCCATCACAAAAATGGACAAAAAATCTGAAAAATATTTTGTCTCAGGATTTTGATGCAGAATGGTGGAGAATCGATCCACAAATCGTTTAAGGTACTCCGCTTGAGAATCGGACAAGAATTGGAGAAGATATAGGCATCGCGGTGGGCCCTATAGGGGAAAACTGCATTTTCAAGGGATCCCATCACAAAAATGGAGAAAAAATCTAAAAAATATTTTTGTCTCAGGATTTTGATGCAGAATGGTGGAGAATCGATTCACAAATCGTTTAAGGTACTCCGCTTGAGAATCGGATGAGAATTGGGAAAGATATAGCCATCACTGTGGACCCTATAGTGGAAAACCGCATTTTGAAGGGATCCCATCGATAAATGGGAAAAAAATCTAAAAAATATTTCGTCACGAGATTTTAATGCAGAATGGTAGCAAATCGATCTAGAAATCGATTAAGGTACTCCGCTTGAGAATCGGATGAGAATTGGGAAAGATATAGCCATCACTGTGGACCCCATAGGGGAAAACCCCATTTCCAAGGGATCCCATCACAAAAATGGAGAAAAAATCTGAAAAATATTTTGTCTCAGGATTTTGATGCAGAATGGTGGAGAATCGATCCACAAATCGTTTAAGGTACTCCGCTTGAGAATCGGATGAGAATTGGGAAAGATATAGCCATCACTGTGGACCCCATAGGGGAAAACCCCATTTCCAAGGGATCCCATCACAAAAATGGAGAAAAAATCTGAAAAATATTTTGTCTCAGGATTTTGATGCAGAATGGTGGAGAATCGATCCACAAATCGTTTAAGGTACTCCGCTTGAGAATCGGACAAGAATTGGAGAAGATATAGGCATCGCGGTGGGCCCTATAGGGGAAAACCCCATTTCCAAGGGATCCCATCACAAAAATGGAGAAAAAATCTGAAAAATATTTTGTCTCAGGATTTTGATGCAGAATGGTGGAGAATCGATCCACAAATCGTTTAAGGTACTCCGCTTGAGAATCGGACAAGAATTGGAGAAGATATAGGCATCGCGGTGGGCCCTATAGGGGAAAACTGCATTTTCAAGGGATCCCATCACAAAAATGGAGAAAAAATCTAAAAAATATTTTTGTCTCAGCATTTTGATGCAGAATGGTGGAGAATCGATCCACAAATCGTTTAAGGTACTCTGTTTGGGAATCGGACAAGAATTGGAGAAGATATAGCCATCGCGGTGGGCCCTATAGGGGAAAACCCCATTTCCAAGGGATCCCATCACAAAAATGGAGAAAAAATCTGAAAAATATTTTGTCTCAGGATTTTGATGCAGAATGGTGGAGAATCGATCCACAAATCGTTTAAGGTACTCCGCTTGAGAATCGGACAAGAATTGGAGAAGATATAGGCATCGCGGTGGGCCCTATAGGGGAAAACTGCATTTTCAAGGGATCCCATCACAAAAATGGAGAAAAAATCTAAAAAATATTTTTGTCTCAGCATTTTGATGCAGAATGGTGGAGAATCGATCCACAAATCGTTTAAGGTACTCTGTTTGGGAATCGGACAAGAATTGGAGAAGATATAGCCATCGCGGTGGGCCCTATAGGGGAAAACCCCATTTCCAAGGGATCCCATCACAAAAATGGAGAAAAAATCTGAAAAATATTTTGTCTCAGGATTTTGATGCAGAATGGTGGAGAATCGATCCACAAATCGTTTAAGGTACTCCGCTTGAGAATCGGGTGAGAATTGGGGAAGATATAGCCATCACTGTGGACCCTATAGTGGAAAACCGCATTTTGAAGGGATCCCATCGATAAATGGGAAAAAAATCTAAAAAATATTTCGTCACGAGATTTTAATGCAGAATGGTAGCAAATCGATCTAGAAATCGATTAAGGTACTCCGCTTGAGAATCGGATGAGAATTGGGAAAGATATAGCCATCACTGTGGACCCCATAGGGGAAAACCCCATTTCCAAGGGATCCCATCACAAAAATGGAGAAAAAATCTGAAAAATATTTTGTCTCAGGATTTTGATGCAGAATGGTGGAGAATCGATCCACAAATCGTTTAAGGTACTCCGCTTGAGAATCGGACAAGAATTGGAGAAGATATAGGCATCGCGGTGGGCCCTATAGGGGAAAACCCCATTTCCAAGGGATCCCATCACAAAAATGGAGAAAAAATCTGAAAAATATTTTGTCTCAGGATTTTGATGCAGAATGGTGGAGAATCGATCCACAAATCGTTTAAGGTACTCCGCTTGAGAATCGGACAAGAATTGGAGAAGATATAGGCATCGCGGTGGGCCCTATAGGGGAAAACTGCATTTTCAAGGGATCCCATCACAAAAATGGAGAAAAAATCTAAAAAATATTTTTGTCTCAGCATTTTGATGCAGAATGGTGGAGAATCGATCCACAAATCGTTTAAGGTACTCTGTTTGGGAATCGGACAAGAATTGGAGAAGATATAGCCATCGCGGTGGGCCCTATAGGGGAAAACCCCATTTCCAAGGGATCCCATCACAAAAATGGAGAAAAAATCTAAAAAATATTTTGTCTCAGGATTTTGATGCAGAATGGTGGAGAATCGATCCACAAATCGTTTAAGGTACTCCGCTTAAGAATCGGACAAGAATTGGAGAAGATATAGCCATCGCGGTGGGCCCTATAGGGAAAACCCCATTTCCAGGGATCCCATCAGGAAAAATGGACAAAAAATTGAAAAAATATTTAGTCTCAGGATTTTGATGCAGAATGGTGGAGAATCGATCCACAAATCGTTTAAAACACTCCGCTTGAGAATCGGGCAAGAATTGGAGAAGATATAGCCATGGCAGTGGGCCCTATAGGGGAAAACCCCATTTCCAGGGATCCCATCAGGAAAATTGGACAAAAAATTTAAAAAATATTTTGTCTCAGGATTTTGATGCAGAATGGTGGAGAATCGATCCACAAATCGTTTAAGGTACTCCGCTTGAGAATCGGACAAGAATTGGAGAAGATACAGCCATCGCGGTGGGCCCTATAGGGAAAACTGCAAGATTAACCATCACTGTGGACATTTCTAGGATTCTAGGTTTCTAGACATTTCTGGGATTTGTCATGTCCAATTAATCATTATGCTTAAAAAATCAAGACTTTTTTATGTAGGCTCTATAATTTATAGCGATAACGGTGCATAATTAGCAGTAATCGGAATCAAAATAATAGCAAACACAATCAGATAATGTTAAACGAACTTTGGAGTCAAAATATCTATAAAGGCTATATGTATTTCCAGCAAAACATTATTTTAGATCACACAGGGCTTTTTCTCTAAAATATGGAGTCCATACAGCAATATCAACGTGAAGGCAACAGATACAATAGACAATTTTTTGGAAAAGTGCGTGAAACAGGTGGCTTGTTAGCCACGTATGTAGCCTGGTGATAAGATTGTGAGATTACTATTTATATCTCGTCCATGTAGCCGTGCTCGTAGGCGTGTCGCACCGTTTTGAAGATCTCCTCGTTGGCCACGTCACCGGCTATATCAATGGAGAGCTGGTGGAAGGCGGCGCTGTGCATGTCCGTATCAAAGAGCCGAGATAGCTCAGCGCAATCAGCCTCGGTGCCCAGCAACCAGGGCATGAAGTGCATGCAGACGAGGACGCCGTAGAAAGCGTATCGCTTGAAGTGGGCCTGGAATCGCTCGAAACTGTACTCCTCCAGCAGCTGCTGCACCTTCGCCTCGGTGAGCTCGTCCTGGTGGCGCTGCAGCACGAGTTCCAGCATCTCAATCATGCCCTTGTGATACTTCACCAGCAGATCGCTGTAGATCTCCTCCCTCTCGGCCGACGGAGTGTTCATGTACATGAAGAAGCTCAAGTCGATGGCTGTGGTGCTGTAGCGCAGCTCCTGGAAATCAATGGCCTTGATGTCGTCCACCTTGCCATCGGCTCCATAGTGGAAGAGGACATTGTTGCGGTTGTAGTCGCCATGCAGAATGGTGGCGAAATAGCTATCCGGCTGATCGTCGGCATACGATTGGGTGCGAATCTTCTCCAGCAGCTGGTTGGGTTGTGCGAAGTACTTTTCACGCAGACGTTCGATGGCAGCTCCCAGCCCTGGATCTGTGCCCTGCAGCAGTACCTCCTTCTTGCGGTCATAGAACCCAAAGAATCGGTCGAAGGCCACACGGTACAGGACATCAAAGCCGCCCTTTCCATCGGGGGAAACAAACGGCATGGGCACAATCCCCTGCCGCAGCCGGTTGTACACTTGCGGCTGCAGGATGCGGGTGGCGTAGCCCATGGCATGGAACGGCCCAATCAGGCGCACCATGGCCTCCAGCTGGTCCCGGCGCAGTATAAGTCGTGGGCCCAGCTCATAGCCATCGCCCTTGAGATGTTTCAGAGCCAGCACCGATTCGTTACCAGCTGAGAGTTCTATAAAGAGCAACGTAGTTAGAAGAGCTACCTCCCCCGATCGCTACTTCTTGGGAGTACTCACTGTCCACCTGGCCGAACTTGGCGAAGTAACAGCGCGGCACCCAGTTGGTCACCACATCGCTGGAGAGATGACTCTCACGCAGGACATGCTCGTAGGCGGGCAGAATCTCGGCATAGCCGAAGATCTCGTTGGCAAACTGGATGTAAGAGTTGCTGCTCTTGCGGAACGCCTCGTCGCCCTTCATGAACTTTACCAGCACCACCTCCGCTTGCCGGCGATCGGCGACCGTCAGCTCCAGCTTAACGGTGTACAGGGCGGACATGAAGCCATCGAGCCCCGTGGAGCACTCAACACTGTGCGACTCCAGCACGGCATCCTTTCCGAAGTACTGGAAAATGTCATACACCAAGTACCTCTCAATGTAGTCCAATTGTTGCTGCTGCGTTGACATTTTGTCACGGGATTGCAAACTTTTGTGTATGTATCTTCGGAGAGCTGCAATTGATTGGCAGAGTTACTTTCACGCCCAGTTTATTGACCCTACTCGCAGTAACGATCCCCAATTAACTGTTCCGGGGCGTGTGTGGGGAGCAAGGTTTTATACCTTCTGCGGCGGATGCTGCCACTGGGGTTATCTTCCAATTATATAGATCCCATATATACGCTTGTTGCAAACAAACATAATCTTGATGAAATGGAATTAAGATACACGTAAGCCCGCTTAGAAAACTTATAGTTTGTTTTTCAAATTTCTTTCCAGCTGACTATCGGCTATCGAACTATCGTCAGCTGTTTGCCCAAGATTTACGGGTCCAACTTATCCATTGGGTATTTGTAACCCTTAGCAACGAATATAATAATAATAAAATAATCAAATTCTATGTAATTAAATAAATACTCGTGTGTTGAAATATAAATATTAAAAAACATAATCGATAAATATCTGTCGATAGTCGATAGCTAAGCCCAACTAATACTGTTCATCTCTAATAACATAGTTTCGCATCCCTGGTTGCCAGCTGATCTAGCCCTGGTGTGCGGCGTAATAAACATACTTCCCAGCCACTATTATTTATTGATATTATTATTATTTTAAGGTGATTACGTGATAATGAGTAAGTACAGCTCATATGTAAGAGGACGCTTAACCCCTTAGTCTTCTAAGATTTCGTTTTTATTTAAAAATGTTAAATTACACAAAAATTCGTATCACAATTAGTATTATTTTTGTTTCATCCGTTTGTTTGTTTCATTTTTTGTTGTGAAAAGTGTTTTTTTTCTCTTATAGACAGAAGTTCAAGTTGCAATGAATATTACAATAGCACATGCGATGTCATGTCCCCCAGGTGTCTCATTTTCAGTGACGGGCATGGCGTCTCTTGCCTGTGGAGTAAAAAAGGTTAAAGTGGAAAGGATAGACCCGTATCCTGAAACTTACGCGCATTGCAGTGGCGTCCATAGAAGCCCGGATCACATACGCAGCGCCTGTGACTGACACAGGTTCCATTCCGGCACTTGCAAATGGAACGCTGCTGGCGTCCGATCTCGCAGTGATTGCCATTGAATCCACTCGGACAGCGGCACAGATTGTTGCCAATGCACCTTCCGGAGTTCATGCAGGGAATCACGCACTTGGCTATGGGACAAGATTCATTTAAAAGCATTCCCTTTGAGAGGACAGCCATCTACTCACAGTACTCGCAGTGCAGGCCATAGTAGCCCTTGGAGCACTGGCACTTGTCCTTTTGTATGCACTTGCCGCCATTCAGGCACTTCTCCTTGCAAATACCTGGGGGTTCAAGTTTAAATTAGAATACCAATCAATAGGGAAACTATCTTAGACTAAAGGCAGGGATCACCACATAGTTAACAACTTAAATAGTAGCTCTAATGTGTTCCCAACTAAAAATGTGTCCATTTGTCTTACAGCCAGCATGCTGAGAGGAATCCTGGCCAGGCCCGAAACCCATCTGGCCTCCCGGCGCTACCTCAGCTCCGCAGCAGCACCAGGAACAGGTTCCGGAGAGTGTAGAGCTCTCGCCACACGACCGCAATCGCTGCGTCCTCGTCCAACGGCCCTGACCGACGAGATCATACGTGTGGATCATGCCGGCGAACTGGGCGCCGATCGCATCTATGCTGGGCAGATGGCAGTCCTGGGCAACGGACCCATGGGCAAGACCATCGGCCATATGTGGGAGCAGGAGAAGGAGCACCGCCGCCAGTTCGAGCAGCTTATCCAGCAGCACCGCGTCCGACCCACGATCATGACGCCGCTGTGGAACGTGGCCGGATTTGTGTTGGGCGCCGGAACGGCTCTTATGGGCGAGAAGGCGGCTATGGCCTGTACGGTGGCCGTGGAGACAGTGATCGTGGAGCACTACAACGACCAGTTGCGCCAGATCATGGAGTCACCCAACCCAGACAAGGTAGTCCTTGTTATTCTGTCCTTTTTGGTTAAATACATGTCCCTATTTCAGGAACTACTGGAGACCATTACAAAGTTCAGGGATGAGGAGCAAGAACACCACGATACGGGCATCGATCATGGTGCGGAACAGGCGCCGTTCTACCAGGCCATGACCGAGGTCATCAAGTTTGGCTGCAAGACGGCCATAGCCATATCGAAGAAGATCTAGTTAAGGAGCTCCCACCAGGGAGTCATCATCTGTATATATATACTACATCAAATTACCCGTGCCTATCCGTTTCCCCTTAAGCATTAAAGATCGTTGAGTGTTTTTAGAACTAAGGATGTGTCGTATGTACTTACCACCTTCGCACTGGGTGCCCTGGTAGCCGTCCGGACAGGTGCAGACGGACGGAGCCGTGCAGTTGCCACCGTTGAGGCATTGTGGAAAACAGAACGCCGTCTCGCAATACTGACCCGTGTAGCCGACGTTGCACTTGCAGATGTGCTTGTCGTTGCAGTAGCCGTTCTTGCCGCACTTCAAGCTGCATTCTGGATCGGGAGCTTAAGTTTTTTTAGTTTAGTTCACGGGTTCATCACATCATCAACGCAGAAGCACACATCAGCACACACCAGACCAGACACACACACGCACAAAACGAAGCACAGATACAAAAAGCGACATAAAGGACATGTAAGGATTCTTTGGGGATACGAAGTGTAGGTATTGCAGATGTGGAAGAACATGCATGAAGGGAGAGAGACAAGGGAGGCTGGGCGCACAACATGCGGATACTAAATGTACTAGACTAGGATAAAAGCATTGCTTGATTGCTTTGTTTCATATACACTACCTTGCAAAGTTGTTAGTGAAGTAGGGTTGGAAGCGTCTATATCATACACACCTCTGTGGGCGCATTCCTTTTTGAAGTTGAGGCGGATGGGTGTGCCCGAGAGCGACTTGTTGTGGCGCGTCTGGATCTTGAGGCCCACGTTGAAGGACGCGGTGCCGGAGCTGTTGCCGGTGCAGGGCAGGAAGATGCTAAAATCTATCTGGGATAATGAGGCTCAGACAGACGGAGCGGCGCCACCAATGTGCCACTGAGTCGTTTAACTACTTACTCTTCTGCTCCTGCGGTATCCTTCCGCTCTTCCGTATCGATAGTGTCGGTGCCTTCAGGATGCTGTCGTCCATCGTCTGGAGGCGATCGAAGTCGTAGAAGTACTTCCGTCGGCCCGACTTCCACGTAAAGTTCACGTAGTTCACCTCCGATGGAATCACCAGGAAGTTGTACAGCGTCGTGTCCCGCAAATCGTTCGTCACCCGTCCATTGTCGATGGCGTACAGGCGTTCGGAGTAGCCTTGCGGGAAGTACATCGCTGGAATTGGAGGTTTTTCATAAAAAAAAGATAACAATTCAAATAATTACATCATTATTATCATTATCATCTTCGTATAATACGATTTAAAGCATTTTTTGGGTATGCTTTTCTAAAAAGCATGCTTTTTTGTGTATGCGTTGCTAAAAAGCATGCTTTTTTTGATTTGATCAACAAATAGATAAGTAGATACATTAATAGATCTTTATATTTTTATATACTTGTCAAGATTTATGATATTTTTTCCAATAAGCATGCTTTTTTGATCTCCCTTACTTAAAAGCGTGCTTTTTTCATAAAGATTACCTACTATCTTGGTATAAGTTTTTATTTTGATTTAGTTGTATTTTGTCTATGAAAAAGCATGCTTTTTTGTTATTTTTATCTGAAAAGCATGCTTTTTTCATCATTAACAAGGTTATGATGTTCTTAAAGCATGGATCGATATAATTTAAAATGTTTTCTGGATCTTAGCCATGATCCAAACTCCCAAAAGCATGCTTTTGTGTCATTTTACATACTAGGTCATTCTAAAAGCATGCTTTTTATGCTTCATTAAAACATTTTTCATTCAAAAAGCATAAAATTTAGAATCTCAAGCATGTTTTGAAGTATGAAAGCATGCTTTTTTGAGGTTTTTTTGTTATTTTGAATTGAAAAGCATGCTTTTTTCGTCATGAACAAGGTTATGACATTCTAAAAGCATGGACCGATCTAAGCCATGATCTATACTCTCAAAAGCATGCTTTTATGTGATTTTACATAATAGATCGTTGTAAAAGCATGCTTTTTGATTAATTCCATGATGAAACAATTACCATACTTACCAGTTAGCATCTTGAGTTGCTGCTCGTTAATCCACAAGGAGACGCCGTTCTCCTCGGGGCGGCTGTGACGGTGGTTGCCCCCGTTCCGATCCCCACCGCCACCTCCCCCGCCCCCTCCACCGCCGCCCTGTTGCTTCTTTCGCTGATTCCTCTGGCGATGGGGCACTCCGCCGCTGTCGTTGTCCGTGAAGTTGTTGTCCAATCCGTCGCTGGTATTGCCATGCTGCTCCTCCGAACTGGATGAATCTCCGCCGGATCGTCTGTTGTTATTGTTGTTGTTGTTGTTGTGATTGCGATTGTGTTGCGACTGACGACACTCCAGTTGGCCGATGCAGAGGAGCGTGTGCACGATCAGCACCAGATAGAACCACTTTACCAGGCAACCGAAGCTCTGCTGTGTCATATTTCCCCGGTGCTGTGGCGAAAGGCAAACAAATGGGTTCCATAAGCCGAAAGGTCTGGATAGAAAATCAAATAAATAGAATCCCCCACGAGGAGGAGATCGAAATCCAATATCCGACTACTGACTCCCGATCGAGATCGTTTGTTTATCTTCCAGCAATATTTGCAGATACTCGCCGATCTATTTGCGTTTCGATTTCGCTGCGAAATCGATGGCATTATCTATATTTGCCAGCGGATATTAGGGGGGTTTACCCTGGGCTTTGGCTTTCGGAGAATCGTCTTTCAGTCTTTTATAAACAAGCTATATATGGGGAAGTGGGATAGGAAATATAGACAACCTCTTTATAGGGAACTTGTATATCCATTGAATATCTGGATTAAGCTGCCTGCAATTTTGCTAAAAGCCATTTATCACTTGAACGTCTTTTTCCTGCTTCCCCTGCCTCATATTGTATACTATATAACTATATATATTTTATATAGTATAGTGTATATAAAGCATTAACGAAAAGCAATGATGCCCGGCCACAAATTGAAGTGTCCCCATTCCGAGGCAACCCCTCCGATTCCAGTCAGATTGAAGCGGTAAAGAGTGATCAGGAAAAAACAATATATATATATACAATATATATATATATATGAGAAACATAAAAAAATATAAGGAAGGGCCAGGGGCCGAGAGCAGGTACAAAGTCGTTAGCACTTTGCCTGGTGTGAAGTTACCCAAGTCAACGAGGGCAGCGGACCGGGCCCATCCGAGATCTTAGCCAGCCAGCCAGCCAACCTTGTTACACGGCAGACTGGACAGCCAGAAGCCAGACGTTTAACACGACGAACAAGTGAACGGACAGTGGACAGCGGACAAACGGACACGCGGACAACGGACAGCAGACAGAGGAAAGGGCGATCCAGCGGACAGGGGCTCGATCAGGGGACTAGCAGTGATGACAGTTGGGAGGCTTTTCCTCTGGCTTTTTTGAGGAGTTTCTTTAATCATACCATCTAATGGATATTATAATTCTCCAAAGACTCTTCAAGATTTCAAAAGAGAGCTAGAAAGAGAGGGGTAGAGCTCTGAGAAGCTGGGAAGCTGCATCTTCAAGTGGACTAATTGAGGAGACACCCACGTATATCCGATGCATAATTGAGCCAGCCCCCACCAGGTCATTGGAGGCGGAAGTGCTGGTGGACTCTGAAACACAACGCAATACTCCCCGAGGCTTGAGCATAGCGCACGAGATCGGAATCAAAATCGGGATCATGATCCCAAACCCCAATTTCTCTACGAGCCCGGCACATTCGATTTGTTTTGAAATTATTTTTACTCGATGCCCGATTTCGATGCTAATTAATGGTGATAAGCCGGGCACATGATACACCCGAATCGTCAGAGATAGTGGCAATGAAGTCGTCAGAGTCCCACCAGGGTCAGTCCCCACCGCAGCTACGATGCGGAATTTCCAATCAAAAGTTGGGCTTTCGATGAGGGATGCCAGGTGTAATGAAAAGTGTCGCAAAATACAGGTACTAACATCCAGGAGGAGACAGGTACTACCGTGAGAAGCCCATATCGGGTCGGAGGAATGAAGATGAAGCCATAGGGGATCGTTAATGGGGATCCTTGTGCCTCTCCTGTATGTGGTATCTGTATAATTGCCTCCAAGTTGGGACGGCGGAGGGAGAAGGGACAGATTAACATTTTAGTGTGAAGCCAGGAGACGGAGCTGGTGCCCGGGTGGGGGGACCTGGTCTTGGCTGGGCCTGGGTCTGGGGCGGGGGGGGGGGAGCTGCAGTAGCTGCAGTAGCTGCAGCAGCAATCAAAGAAGTTGGAACAACGGCAACAAACAGGCAACAACAATTTGTTAGCTCTTTACGATTATTGCCTTTCTCACACCTTATTACCAAGAAAATAAAGAAGCCTCCGCCGAGGGCCGAGGGCCGGGAGACGTGGTGGACGAGGAACAAAATCGGAGAGATATATACTTGTAAAAAAAGAAATAATAAAAAACATACACACAACACCAGCGAGAACAAGAAGCCGAGTGTGTCTCTGGGACCTGGACACTGGGAGACACAAAAGATGCACCCGAAAAAAATCCTTCTACTTTTGGGGACATAATACCATAATAATAATAATAATTAATAATAGAAGTAAGTATATTTTAGAGCAAGTCCAGAAGAAGTAAATTAAATAAATATTAAGAGGTTGGTAATTACCTAATATTATTAGGTAAGATAGATAAGGTAAAATATTATTTATTGTTTTATATTGAAAATTTAATAAAATCTATTGGAAAATTAGGTATTATAAAAAATCTATACGTTTTTAGGTTAATGATTCCTTACTTTTGTGTGGAATTTTGTGAAAGAAATACCAAAAAATGGAAGGTTAATTTTGTACAATATTTCTTTAAGATGCACATGTTTATATTCAGGTTATAAATTAAACAAAAAATAATACATTTTTAAGTTCCTAACATCAGGTGGAAAATCCGGGTTTGGATCAGGGATTATTATCATAATCCATTGAAAATATATGATACCTTTCATAACTAAATTCATTAAAAAGGGTGGAAAAGCATGATTTTTTATCTATGAAATTTCCTCCACAATTATAGGATTTAAATAAAATAAATAGGAAATAAAATTGTAATCAAAATCTACTTAAAAAGCAGTATGTTTTGAATTTAAAGCTCCTAAAATAAACGAAGAAAAGCCTCAATTACGCCAATAAGTAAAACCATAAAAAGATTTGAATAAATTTTGTACAGTGTAAGAGGGGGGAGTGACAGCATCAAGTGCTGGAAATCGCACACTCACACACCCATCAACAAACAACACACATGACAAAGGGGGGGTATACACAAACAAATTGTTGTCTCAAGGAGAAGAAGTCATCGACTAAAAGGATTTCAAGTGGACACACGCACACATGGCTAGTTGGAAACACCTTTGTACACACACACACATATACATACACACCTTGGACACCTTTACACACAGGTACTCACTCAATCAAGAGGTAGGAGCTACCGATTTAAATGATGTCCAACAGCAACAACTACTTCACTCCACGGCACTTGCAGCCTCTGTTTGCTTAATGAAACAACACACACACACCAGCACACCTTGACCAACACACACACACACACACACACACCTTGTCGTAAAAAAGAGGCTGTGTGAAACACCAACAAAAACACCTTCGGCAAATAAATGAATGACCAGGTGAGACCAGGTCGACTTGGGAGTGCGCTACTCTCGATGGGAGAGACAGGTTGTAGGGTACCATGTAGGGTATTCCTCTAGTCGGTGTAGCCTTAGAGACAGTGGCAAGCATTAATCCTTGCTGCTACTCCTACTAATGATAACGATCACCAATCGAGTGGCAGGGACAGGGGTTGGGGCAGGGGCAGGAGTAGGGTATGTGGCAGGGGCAAGAGCCGGGAGCCAGGAGTGGGGGCTGTGGCGGGACAGACAACAGGCGGATAACAACGCCTGTCTCCAAGTGGGCTCAAGTGGGCCTCCAAAAAGGAAGAGAACGAGGAGGAAGATGGAGACGGAGGCGGAGGAGGAGGAGGAGCGCGAGACACGCAGGCTGGCCAAGACGGACGGACGTGCAGAAGAAGAAGAAGAAGAGAAGGAGGAGGAGGAAGAAGCAGAAGCTACTGGAGAGTCTCAGAGAATTCCGATTCTGATGATGCGATCGTGTGTCTATATAACCTGCATATGTTTGTGTGTCTTCTCAAGAGGAAAGCAAAGTCAAGTCGACTCGAGTGGAGCTGGAGATGGAGATGGAGTTGGAACTGGAGATGGAGGTGGAGATGGAGGTGGAGTCGTGCTGTAGGTGGAGGCTGTAGTGGAGACTGTGGAGTGGAGTAAAGTGAAGGAGTTTTGCACAGAAAAGCACAGCCACCATTCCATTTGTTGCATGCTAACCATGTTGTATACCCTACTACATGCTACTCCACTCCATTTCGGTGTTAACCAGTTGCCGCCAGAGGTCCAGGCTCCCAGTCCCCATTTAGTTGCCCCACCAGGAGCCTCTCCAACTCCGATCTGGCAATCAAACGTTCAAGACAATGACTTTCACGCCTTTCGAGCGCGCCAAAACCCCAAAGAGCAGGTACTGGAGGGGTTAGGTGGTTCACCGAATGCTCTAACTTGCAGAATATTACTCATTTTTAATATTTTAAATTATTTTTTAGGAAAAAACTGAATAATAATGCATTATTCATGGGGATTGTGGCAGGAAATCATCTCAAAATGAGTGTAGATTGCAAGCTAATGCATATTTCCAGATGATTCATGAATGAAAATATATAATTATATAATTTTTAAGACCAATGTCTGAAGAATTTGAGATTCTTGGAAGAAACTAATAAATATTTTAGGGAAAAAGTAAAAAAATAATCAAATAAATAAGAATTCCTAGGAAGAATTCTTTAGAACATGGACCTATTTTGACTTGAACCTTCTTCATAAATAATCTTATTTAAATTTTAAAATAAAAAACATAAATTCTTAAGAAAGAAAAAGCCACTTGGTGGTTTTTGAACTTGAATTTGTTCAAGTCTGTCTGGAATAGGAGATTCAAATATATATAATATTATACTTTTTTGTTGCTTTCCTTATCTCTCCTTAATTTAGAACCGATGTTTATATTTTTAAAACTGCGGATAAGCCAAAATCAGACAAAAACATATACATATACTATATAAATCACTTGATTTTAAAGTGTGTCAACATTTTTGTATATTTCCCAAAACATATCACTTTTTTAACTGGTTTTTTCACTCTTTTTTTTAAATATTCCTTTTTTACATACTCGTTAGACTTCAAATTGGCACTTGACTGGAGTCGACAATCAAAAAAAAAATTCAAAATAAATACAAAAAAGCTAAAGGAAACCAAACAAAAACCGCGACGGCGAAAAGCTTCCAATTGCAAGGAAAGAGCGCACTTTTATTGAAAATTACCAACCGATCGCGGGCTACTTTTTTCTTTAATATTTATAAATAATTGCAAAAAACACTCGTATTTCGCTTTTCCCGGCGTAGGCTTTTATTTGGGCATGTTTTCGTGTTTAATATTGGTATGTTAGTCCGCTTCTTATTTTCGAACGACTACGTCTGTCGCTGGTGGGGATGTCGAAAATGTAGATTTATATCGAAACACCGATTTCGATACTTACCAACAACACGAGTAATCGAATTTAGTTTTGGTATTTTATCGCCTATCGATCGTGGGGAATATCTTCTCGGGGTGGTCACACTGGATCAAACTCACCACAGGGTACAAGGCGCGCAGTTTGAAATCACGAGACTTCGTTTCAACACCCTTCCCGCGAATTAAAAAGACATTTTGCAATTTAAAGGAAAAATACATTGATTGTGTAGCTATTTTTCATTCTTCTTACGAATACACGCATAACATTTAGTTACAAATACATTTACAATTGAAAATTTGCTCTAATTTTTGTTGTTTTTCAGGAGGGGAGGGAAATGAAACGAAAATACAATTACACGTGATGACATACAAACTAATCAGTTAAGTTTAAACATACATACATGTACAAAAGACTTTTTTTAATTTAATAAACGGGATAGACACAATAATAATAATTAATAATAGGTAATCAAAAAAAAAACGAGTAAGTTGTTATCCTTAGGTTTGTTAGCTTAGTAAACATATTTTTTGTTTTTGTTTTTTTTTTTGTAATAATATCTTCTGTTTCTTGGCTTTCATATATATATATATATATATATTATTTATATATATTTTAGTTTAGTTTTACATTACATACACGTCGTAGGTAGTAAAATGTAGATTTTAATTTTAAAAATGATGTTGAAATACAATATACATACATCAAAAATCGATAATAGGCACATACAAAGCAATGACTAAATCAGAGATATCGGATATATCGGAGTATGTCTATACGCTTTTTCTACTTTATACTTGATTCCGAACCGTTTACTGTTTTTTTTATAATTATCGTATTATAAATATATATATTTTTAACCGTTATACTGATGGATCGGTTTCAGTGTATGTGTTTCTGTGTGTGTGTGTGTGTTCAAGTTCAAGTTCCCGTTATAACAATTTCTATATAAGCAGTACATACAATATGTAGCTCGATTAGATAAATGAAATACAACTACATATATATCCTAAAAGACAGTCTTGTTTCCTATGTGCGTGTTCTGTAGCTGTGTGTGTGTATCTGTGTTTGGTGTATATGTAACCTCTATTTCTCCAAGTGTATTTATACTGTAGCAGAGTACATTCGAAAGTCGGTCATCGCAATCTGATCGAAATAAAGTAGAATCTCAGAGTGTACTCTGGGTGGATCGACAGAGGACAGATGACAACGAATGCATCAAGGTTAGACACACATACGCCTATAACATCTATACGGCTGTGGGACTACAGGATCTACACTATCGTTATCGGAATAATCGAAACCTTCAGAAGGTCGCGATCACCGGCCAACAATCGATGCGTCCCACACATATAACCTCAAGGCTTATCTAGTTTACACTTTATACGGAGCTTTAGTTTTATTTATTTTTTTGCAAGGTATCCTTTTATCCTTCCCCCATCGCATATCGATTTGTATATGTATATCGATTTGCCTATCCGTAAATATATATGTATATATATTTTGTAGTTAATGTTAGTCGTACATTTAAAAGCAAATTGAATTTAGGTAATCTCCCATGTTTTTTTTTTTAGGTTTTTGTTTTTAACTTTAAAAGTCGTTTCGTTAATTGAGTTGCGAAATGAAGGTTCTTTCTTTTTTGATTGATTTGATTGATTGATCGACACCGCCGTCCGACACCTCCCCCGTTCTTCAGAATCAATAATATATATCCTTTCTAACACATAGAAGAGGGGTTCTAGAATGCTCGTTTAGTTTTTGGTTTCTCTAGAGGATTGCATAAAATTCGCGGCGTGCTTGGTTTGGATTGGGTTTGGTGCCTCTGCCCAGGGGTTTCGTCGCTTCGTAGTCTGCGATTCAGATCGCTTTTCATAATTAAATAGTTAACACATTTTTTGTTTTCAAGTTTGGTTTGTTGGCCTCTATTTAAAACGTACAGTGTGTGTTCTCTCTGGTCGTCCCAAAAATTCGTTGTGTTCGTGTCTGTATAAGAGATTTCAGGATTTTAGAAAACAAAGGACCGATCTCTCGGGGATTCTCGCGGCTTATTGTAGATAGGGACTCTCGATCAGTTGGTGGGGAGTTGGCTGAGGTCGTCACAGAGCTTACTTAATAGTTCGACTACTAGAGAACTGCTCTCGGCTTTTTCGTTTCGTTTTTCTTTAAATATTTTCCTCTTAGTTTTGTACGCGGCTACTGAATCGGTGTATATCTTTTAGTTATGATGTATATAAGTATATATATCTCTGACCCGGTATCGGTTTGGTAACTATAGCTATATATTATTCATAATGTGTGTATATAAATATATTTATAAATATATATATATAGACAGAGAGTAGCTCAGACCCAATAGAATAGTTTGTATCTTTTTGACGATGGTGCCACCTCCGTTTCTCTCCGTGTAGTTCCCATCACGTACGCAGATATAGGTATATATGTATAGGGTTGGTGTTCTGCTGCTGAAGACTAATAGTTGACCGGGCGGCGGCCGCGTGGCTTGATCTTCTCGGACACCTGCCACATCTCCTCCTCGCCCATGAAGTCCTTGAAGTTGTCGAAGAAGCGTATGATGCGCTCGTTGCGTCGAAATGGATAGGCACTACGAGATCAGAGATCAGAGATATTAGGTATTCCAAAGGATAAAAGACACGAGTGTCTAACCATTTCTTAAAACGTTTCATGTTTACAATAATATTGTACTGCTGCCAGCGCTTGGAAAAGTTGATGACGCCCTTGGACAGGTAGTCCTGGTTGCCCACATGCACAAACGTCAGATCCTGCAGGACCAGGCCACTGAAAAACACAAAGTTATCCACAGATTCAGGGCACTCTCAAGCTAGCGACTCACATATAGGGTATACAGGGAGGGTTAGTCTCCGCCAGGGCCTGGCGGTAGGCCCGGAAGCTGGAGCTGGAGTCGATGAGGGTGCAGAAGGAGCGCACCTCCTCCGTAATGCCTTTCTGCCACTCCAATCTGTGGACGGAAGTGCTCGCGTTACAGGTTCTATTGAAAGGATACTCGATCCCCAGGCCTTACCTTCTTATGGGTCCCGAGTCCAGGGCCGAGAGCAGGGCCAGATACGAATTGTAGTTGTTCATCTTGCGCAGATGCTTCATGATCTTGATGAACTTGTTCACGTGCTTCTCGCGCTCCTTGGCGTCCTGCAGGCGCAGGATCTTGGAGCGCGCCCAGAAGGACATCTTGTTGAAGTGCTCGGTGAACTTGTTCAGGTTCGGCGACTTCTCCTCGCACTGATCTTTGGCAAATAGTAATACTTCGGGTATCTCGATCTTCTGGAACAGCTCGGCGTCCAGCAGGGTCATCTGCTCGGCTATTTCCAGCGACTTCAGGTCCAGGAGACTGGGCTGGCCGGCCCCGTTACCGGACACGCCTCCAGTCCCGCCCGCCCCGCCGACGCCGCCCACACCCCCGCCACCGTAGTCCAGCTCGCCCATGAACCCGTACACCTTGGGCTCCTTGTAGAGGGTGACCTTCTCCACGAACTTGTTGCGCAGCAGCTTGGCCAGGTACAGCTGCCCGGAGCAGACCAGCTGATAGACAAACTCCACCAGCAGGCTGAGCAGCTGGCTGGTGAGGTCCGTCGACCTGGAAGAGGACCGGGGATTAGCCAAGGGGCAGGAGAGGATGGTCGTTGATGTACTCACGTTAGGTCGTTGACGACGCGCACCAGCAGCGAGAAGGTCTCCTTGGCGGCCTTCTGCTTGTTGTCCTGGACTTGGCAGAAGAAGTATGTGTAGCGATGGGTCAGCTTCTCGATCACGTCGATCGGCTGGATGAAGGTGCGGAAGGTGGTGATGAAGGCCTCGCTGAACGCTGCGTTGCGCACGATCGAGGGGCAGTGATGGAATACAGAGACGGAGACAACAGAGGTATTTTTTAGATGAGAGCGAAAGTGACTAGGATTGGGTTTGGTTTTGGGTTTGGATTTGTTAGTCGGGGATTTGGATTGGGAGTGGGTGGGGGGTATTAAATGCTTGCCAGGTTGGACAGGGGCTTCCTTCTTCTTGGCCTTCTGCTGATGCCTACCATTGTCGGCGACCTTCTGGACGCGGCTGGCGTGGACGATGAGGGCGTCGATGTAGCCGCCCTTCACCTCCGGCCCGTCCTCCTCCTTCCTCTTGAGTATCAGGTAGCGTGTGATGTCGACCTCCTCCAGCATGTTGATGAGCATCTCCTCGGGCTCCTCCTCGTCATCCTCCTCCTCTTCTTCTTCCACTGGGCCCTGGGCCTTCTGGGCCTCCGGATCGGGGACTGCCGCGCGCTGTGGCAGGTCCTCGTCCAGCAGCTGGAGCGAGTTGATCGGCTGGCCAGCGTTGTCCACTTCGCCGCCACACGCTGTCGCGGCAGCGTCCTCGCTGGGCAGCTGGTGGGAGTAGAAGGTGGAGCCGCCGGCGCTGCTGACGTTCTCGTTGCTGTCCAGCACCGGACTGGGATGAGCGCCGGGCGCCTCCTCGGGGGCCAGTTCCTCGCAGACGGTGGCCATGCGGCTATCCGGCCTCCCGCCGCCCGAGCCGGTGGAGCCGTTCTCGGCCAGCAGGGGCTTGGGACTGGGCGGCGGGGTGGTGGTTACCACGAAGGGCTGCAGCGAGGTGGTCTTGCGCTGCTTGTAGTTCTTCGGCGGCAGGGCGGGCGGTGTCTCCAGTTCCGGCGACAGTTCCTTGCTCATCGGCATGATGCTGCAATTTTTAAGATTAAGATTAAGATGCTAAATCTTTTAGGATTGGGGCTCACTTCATGGTCTGGCTGTGGGTGATGTTCCGACTGATGTTGTAGGCGTGGACTGTGTGGCGGTGCTGCTCGATGGAGCGCGTGGATGCCGAGCAGATCTCCATGTAGGCCAGAACTGGATTGGGGATGGACGAAACACAGTGTTAGTTTGTTTTTAGATAATTTTTAAAATTAAGGAAACAAAGTAGCATTTAATTGAAAACCAAACTAAGCCGGAACGAACGAACGAACGATCCTTGGCGCTTGTGAGCTTCTCCCGGACTGACTTGACCACCGGGCCGTGGCTTCCGCTTTGGCTCTGGCTCTGGGCCTGGTCTACGGGTCTCTCTCTCTTTCTCACACTCTCTCTGACTCTCTCTGTCTCACTTGGGCTACATCAAGGGATCGCATCACAACAAACAGTTAAGGAAAACTTGGAAAAACAGCTTGGAACGGTGCGGGTGCGGGTGCGGAGCGGGATGAGGAGGCGCAACAGCACAACAGGTGGGAGCACAGGTGGACATGTACCAGATGGAGGTGGGTTAGGTGGAACTTGGTAATGGAAGCAACAATTTAACAAGAACTAGAAACAAAACCGTATACAGATCTAGGTCTATAACTGCAACTGCAACTGCAACGGCAACTGCGAGTGCGAGTGCAGCAGGGTCCCTGCTTTGGGGCACCAACGCGAAACCAATGATGGAAAGCTCAGCGGCAGCGCAGCGGCAGCGAAGCAAAAAAACAAAACTCCAAATGCTCTTGAGGTCCCACATCCCAACCAGACTTTCTTTGTAAACCAACATACGAGAACTAGGAACTGCAGACTAGAAACTCAATATACCTCAAAGCTTGGCCTCGGTGGCTTATTCATTAAAACTAATACAGGTTCTTTAGCATTTCTGACTAAGTTCTTTCTAAGTTTGCAAGGGTTCCATTATTTTGTTAACATTTCCTAAAACTATAGCCCTTCTGTAGAGTTCCCTGCGAGTTTCAGACAAATCGGACCACCTTTCTTCGAGATATCGACTTTTAAATGCCAGTACTGACTGGAAATGGCCCTGAACTGGGCTATAACTGGGGAACCGCTCTACCTATAGCTCTGAAATTCATACCACTTCTTCTAGTCATTATTCTGTGGTGAATAGAGGGTCTAACTACTCTGCAGAGTTGGAAATGCTAGTACTAACTAGAGAATAGTCCTAAAAAGCATGCTTTCAGGTTCGGTGATCGTTGTAACTGAGGAACCGCTCTACCGATCGCTCTTAAACGGGTTCCACTTGTTCTAAACATAGTTCTCTGGCATATAGAGGAAGGATTTAATTCTAGTTCCCAACTACTTCCCATCTTTGAAGCTAATAGGCATATGATACTGAGACCAAGACTGACTAGGTCTGAGAACTACCTCCTTAAAACCCTTTCCATCTAAAATATCCCTCCCACTGTTAAACTTTCTTAGAAAAGTATCCAAAAAAGAGCATTTAAAGTTTCTGTTTTTGTAGCTTTTGGTTTTCTGGCTTTGGGTTTGGAAAGGTTTAGCGCGATGGTGTTTGGAAGTAGTCTACGTGGATGGTTGGTGCTGGTCCGCTGGAAGACTTACCCGAGAAGGCCACACTTTGAAACACTAGATGTTGGTTGGAACGATAATTTAGATGGGTTAGACTCTTGCGTACAACAATGTGGCAGACTTGCTTCTTGTTTGATAAATTGCTAAAGGGTTTGCGATAATGCGAGTATGTGCTATAAATAAAATCTATAAAGTCTTTTTAAGAAACACAAACACAGAAACCCTCTCCCCGCCCCTCTCCCCTCTCTAGGGGCTCAAGAGGAGCCTGACTGGCGGATGCGGTGGTTTTGACTGATTCGTGTCAATGGAATGGTGTCTGTTTTTCTACCAAAATGATCAAAATCGAAGTTAAAATTCACAAAAGAATCTAAAAGTCCCCTGATGTTTGTGTGAAATGCGGTTCTTAATTATAATACACTATAGCTTTTCTAAAAAATAAAAAACATTACCGCTCTGGCGGTGAAAAAAAAACCAAAGAAATCACAACAATCATGGATCCAAGACACAACATTAAGGATGCACAGGAAATAAAAATGTAAACATTTTCACATGGAAAAAAAAAAGAAGAAGGAAAAAAGGAGACGATGTAAGTAAATGTGCACTGAGAGAAATCCGACTTACTGTGCTTCTTCTTCATGGGCAGCGGGGGCGGCTCCTCGAGGTTGCGCTTGTCGAACGCGTAGCAGCTGCTGCCGATGAGGCTGTGGTGCTTCGAGTGCCACTGCTGCAGCTGGGCCTGGTGGTTGAGGTGCTGCATGTGCCGCAGCTCCGCCAGCTCCGACTGGCTGCTCCGGTGGCTCGCCCAGCCCCCCTCGTCCGCCTCGTCCCCGGCCGACTCGTGTCGCGTTAGCCGCGGCCCGGTCTTGGGCGGCAGGGCCGGCGCCGCTTCTGGCGGGGATCCCCGCAATATGCCCAGCGAGGAGGACAGCGTCTGCTCCACTTCGCTGCTGCTGTAGCCGGTGCTGGTGCTGGTGCTCGTGGAGCTGGTGGTGGTGGTGCAGCGCTGCTGGAAGTCCCCCAGCAGTGCTGGAAGTGCGGCGGAGCTGCTGGTCGCCCCCGACTCGCTGATGCTGAAGGCGATCTCCGAGTTGCTGCTCGAGGACTTGGTGGAGGACTGCACGCTGTAGTCCGAGGAGCGCTTGGACACGCTCTGGGTGGAGGTGCGGAACGACTTCATGGACACGAAACCTGTACAGGGAGGAGAACGAATCCGATTAGAGTGGATTGAGGTGGCTGGAGGAGGGAACACACTGAGGGAACAAAACTAAGGAAGCGAAGGCTACACAACACTCAAAGAAAAACCAAGCAAGCGGATATTACAGAAAGCAGGAGCTAGTAGAAGCTAGTAGTGGTAGTAGCGGAAGTGGTAGTACAATAGGTCATAGCCAGTACCCGATTCGTTCGAATGGCGGTTGATGGTGAGTGCCGCGGCCGCCTTGCGCAGCTCCGTGTTACTTTCCCCGCCACCAGCCGTCACCGTAGCGCCACCAGATGCAGCCTCTGTCGTCCCGAGTCCATGTCCGGGTGCTTGTCCTCCAGCAGCGGCCACCACCGCGACCGGTAGGCTGGCCAGTTCGCCTTCTAAACGTGGTTTGGGAGTGGGAAGGTCGGAGGCCACCACTTGAGTCGAGGCAACAGCGGGCCGATGGCTGTGGCTGGAATACTCACTGTAGCTCAGTATCTTGTCGCCGCCATGTCCGTCCACGTCCACGTCCAGGTCGAGGGCCGGCGGCATCTTTGGCATTTGGCGCAGCTGGTCCTCCTCCTCGCGCGAGTGGTTCAGCGCCGAGTCGAAGGAGCACTGGCTGTTCTCGTCCGGCGACCGCGACCGGACCGAGAGGCTGCAAGGAAGAGGGAGGTAGGGGACTTTAGTCTCTGGATGGGGTCATTCTCGATTCGAGCTTACTGATCCACGCCGTAGTTCAGCAGCGAGATGTTGGAGCTGCAGTCCAGGTCCGAGTTGAGGCTGATGTTGTGCGACTGGGCGTAGGGCAGCGGGCTGGCCTGATTGGAGGTGGACGTCGTGGACGAGGAGGAGCCCACCCCCACTCCCGGGCCAGGGCCGCCGACCGCCGCTCCGCCCTGCTGGCTGCGACGCTTCGGCGGCAGGGGCGGCGGGTTGCTGGCCCGGTTCGGCAGCGGCGGCTTGGGCGGGGGGCTGGTGTCGCGCAGGATGCTCTCGGTGCTGTGGGAGCCGCGCATCGGGTTCACGTTGTGCTGCTCCAGGATGTCGCGCTCCTTGGGCGTCAGCGCGATGTCCGGCAGGGAGGTACGTTGCGCCGCCGCAGCCGACTCCGCGGCCGAGACCCGCATGCTGGCCACCGATCCGATGCCGATGCCCGTGCCGGGTCCGCCACTGCCCACTGCTATGCCCGGGGAGGCGGTCACGGCGCCCGTGATCTCGGCCGCCGCTCCAATGCCGCCCAGGCCCGAGCCACTGTACCGGAAGGTGCACTGGTCCTGCTCCTTCAGCTTGCCCTGCGCCAAGGTCACTAGATTCTGGAAGGGATTCCGAGCGATGGTTAGGGGTTCTATGAGGGAGAAGCTTGTGCCAAGTACTCACCCGCACGGCGTCCTCGAGAAGATCGATCACCTCGCGGACGTTCTCGTTGCTGAGGGAGGCGCACTCGCCGCTCTCCTCGGAGAGCATCACCTCGTCGCAGAGCTTGATGAGCTTGCCCAGGCTCTGGTAGACCTGCTGGGTGGCCGAGCTCATGGTGGCACTGTTCTCGTTCAGGGTGTAGGTTTGGATCACTGGAAAGGGGGGGATGGTCAGTACAGGGTCCTCTACAGGCAAGGCAGGGATACTCACCCGAGTACATGCTGGCAATGGTCTCCAGGATAACCGTGCCGTTGCCGGGCAGCACCTCCAGCTTCTTCTTGAGGATGACATCGCGGAAGTGCTTAAGGGCGTTGGAGATGTCCTTGACGTGCGTCTCGAGGGTCTGGGTGGAGCGCTGCACCTCCTCGTTGCTGGGCGGGGGCTTGCAGCCGTGCTTCGAGCGGGGACTGTGGGGCGAGTGGGAGCGGCCCAGGGTGTTGTTGGTGGTCCGCATCAGGGAGATCTTCTCGATCAGGTCGTCCTTGAAGGAGCGCGCCCTCCTCGCCAGCTTCGTGCCCTTGAGGCTGTTCTTGTGCCCCGACGACCCGGCACTGGGCGGTGCTGGTGGTACTCCTCCGGCCCCTCTACTGCCTCCTCCTCCGCCGCCTCCGCCGGCTGGGGTTCCGGGTGTGTTGTGGTGCGTGGGTGGCGGGGGTGTGCTGGAGGTCGTGGACGCGGCGGCCGAGTAGCTGTTGCCGCTGTTGAGGCTGTTGTTGCTGCTGCTGCTGCAGCCGCCGCCGCTGCCGCCGATGCCTCCGCTGGAGCAGGTGCCGGGCGTGGATGGAGAACTGATGCTGCCGTCTGTAAGGAGAGAGAGGGGATCCGCATGATTACTCAGTTCCTAATAATAGCCCTCGAAATGGCCGATTTTGGAAGTCAAATTCCCGATTCGCAAGTCAAGTTGCCAAAAATCGCCAAAAATCAACATTCTTGGAGCGAATAAGGCCAGAAGCAGGTGTTGACCAGAAGCGGGTGTTGGCCACAATGAGTTCCGCCTCTGATTCTCTCGCTTTTCGAATTCAAATACCAAGTAGGCGCCAGTAGGAACCATAAACACAAAGCCATAAAAGCGTTGCATCACAAAATGTGGCAATCATGAAGCTAAGTTGCATTCTTGGGAAAACAAAGCAGAGCCATTATCGAGCCACTATGTTACAGAAAGAGGGAATGCTTGGCATTTCCCAAGCCAATCTCTTAGTTTAAATATTTAAATACAATTTAATATTAAATATTATGAGGGGGATTTAGAAAGAAAGAGGGAGGGAAGGCCTATTTCAGGGCCTATGCTTCAATACTCTTTGAATTCTAAATAGTAATATTTGAAATAAGGTTATAATGTATTATAAGATTAATATTAAGATATTATTAATATTTTAATATTAAGAATCTGATAACCTTCTATGAGAAGGAAGGTATCCATCCATTTTAGGTAGCTA
Organism: Drosophila bipectinata; assembly: GCF_030179905.1. Classification (NCBI taxonomy): domain Eukaryota; kingdom Metazoa; phylum Arthropoda; class Insecta; order Diptera; family Drosophilidae; genus Drosophila; species Drosophila bipectinata. The sequence continues at coordinate 240,307 of NC_091734.1, read as the reverse complement.
TACACCATGGAATGTATCTTCAGCAACTTCTATGAGAAGCGAGGAGAGAGGTACTCCAAGAAGGTACCTAAACTAGTTATTTAAACTTATTTTATTTATTTTATTATTTATTTATTTTTTAATATTATTTTTTTTTGGGTTTCTTAAGTGCCTATGAGAATCGAGGAGGAGGGCGCTATTTTTATTTATTATTTATTATTTATTAATTTAATATTTAATAATTATTTTTATTTTTTTTTATTACTTTTTAAAGGGTGCTGAGGTGCCACCTATGAGAATCGAGGAGGAGGGCGCTATTATTTAAATAAATTATTTTTGTTTATAATTTAGTTAAATATTCATTATAGCTATAGCCATATAGCTATTCATGTTTTTGTTGTTAAATATTACTACTACCCTTCTGAAAAACATCCTACAAGGAGAGAGTGCTTTTCTAACCATTTCTTTTTAGTTATTTCTCAATTAATTATTATTTAAGCACTAATATCTTAATTTTAAAACTAAAAACATCTCCGATAGCACTGTATCTCTGAACCTAAAGGGGTATAGCCCTCAAAACAATTTCCAAACCACAAAACAATTGCAAGTGGAACTCGTTGGAGCGAAAAAACTATTTGTTTTCTGCAATTTTTAATTTTTTTATAGTTTTCTTCTTCTTGATAATACCAAGTACTTGTAAAGTCGTAGAGTATATATAGTACTGATAGATATAGATATAATATAAAGCTTCAAACTCTTATAGTTGATTTAAGATTTATATTAAAAACACCAAACTTTTATAGAAAAACAAAGACAAGTACGGGGTATCAGATAGTCTGTACTATTAGACTTGTTAGCTTTGAGGTGGAACCTGGAGTGCCTAGTGGATGGTGGATAGTGGATAGCAAAACGAGCCAAAGGGGGCTGTCCACTGGGCTGGCTAGGCTGGGCCTGGTGGGGCCTCCGAAGTGCCTTGGGCGGGCAGCTTTCACTTACGGCACACCGCATTCTTGAGCGGCACAGGTGGGCTGGGGAGCGGCGTCTCCATGGCGGTGATGTCAGTGGCATCCACGTCCATCTCTTGGGGTATCAGTGGCGCTGATAGCGACGCCAATCGTGGCAGCTTTTTGTATTTTCGACGTCTGTGGAACTTGATGCTGTGCAACGTGTTGCCGGTGGTGCTTGGAGTGTGGCTGCTGGTGTTGTTGTTGCCGTCTCGGGGCGACCATGATTGGCGCTGTTTTTTCTTCACCTGCCGATGGTGGTGATGATGCTCCTCCTCATGATGGTCGTGCTTGGAACTCGGCGGCGGCAGCGGCGGTGGGGGGGGCTTGAGGGTATAGGAGTAGAAGCCCCAGCGCTCGGCCAGCGCACAGTCGCTCAGGAAAGATTCGTCAAACTGCGGCATTGCATAACACAGCCACCTTGCCGAAGAAACCGAAACAACAACAAAATAACGAAAACAAAACACGCATAACACTCATCAGCCGATGTTTCTTCAAACTTGAATACCAAATGCCACCGATAACATAACGCAATAGCATTCACCGATAAAGCCACCGATATGTCATTAATATTCGGGGTTTCTGTTGGTTTTCTTTGGCGAGTTGTAATTACAACACATGCGAGGGGGGCTTTGTGGGGTGGCTAGGTTATTTTGATGATTTGCACCATTTCGATGACTATCGATAACATTTGAGGGGGTTATTAGATCCAAAGAACATTAGATCTATTGACTAAATAGATATCATCAATAATTCTCAGTTTAAACTGAGTATTTTGGAGGTGTTAGGCCCCTTTTCTATTACTTTTTGATTATTTTCACACTTTCGATGACTATCGATAACATTTGAGGGGGTTATTAGATCCAAAGAACATTAGATCTATTGACTAAATAGATATCATCAATAATTTTAGAGGTTTTAGGTCACTTTTCGATTACTTTTTGATTATTTTCACAATTTCGATGACTATCGATAACATTTGAGGAGGTTTTTGATGCAAATACTTCACATTCTCTAATTACAGAGATATATCCTCAACAATTTTCAACAAAAACACATTAGTTGGTTGTTTTGGTCCACTTTTCGATTACTTTCCGATGATTTTCACCATTTTAAATGACTATCGATAGCATTTAAGGTGCTTTCTTTATCCAAATCTTGTAATTCACTGATTAGAGATATGTATCATCAATTTCTATTATTTAAAACCCAATATTTGTAGGTTTCTTTGAATTTCGATTACTTTCCGATGATTTGCAACTTTTGATGACAACCGATAACATCAAAGGAGGTCTTTAATTGCCTTTTCCTGTTTGGTTTCAAAAGCCATCAGCCCGTAGTGTGATAATTTTTATGGGAAAACTGTCGCAGGTTAGAGACACCCTCCCTTCCTATCGTTTGAGTGCAGCTTCCGGCCCTTCCTTCCCCTCCCCGCTATGGGGGGGCACTTTGTGGCGTCGAGTGCACTGATTTAATCAATTTGCCGATAACCGATAGCCGATAACCGCACTTTGTTGCACTTTCTTTCGCTTTCAAGAGCAATTGCCGCTGATTTTCCTTTTTATTTTTCCATCGATGGCTGGCTGGTGTCGTCGGTCGCCCCCGCTTCTGCTTCTGCTTCTGCGGATGGGAGGTGGGTGGTGCGATGATGCTGTGTCTCTGCCTGCTGGCTGGGATGTTGATTAAATAAATCACAAATAAAGATGATTATATTTAGACGGGATGCTCGGGCGAGAGGAGAGCCTATATACTAGAGCTCATGGCGCTGTCGCTGGCGGTGGTGTCGCGTTGTCGACTGGAAAGCGCACTGAACTATGAAAATCCGCAAAACGGCAAACGGCAGAGCTCTGCTCTGCTGGCCGAGAGAAGGCTGTCGCGACCCGCTAACATCCAAACATCCAAACCGTCCAAACCGACCAAACCGACCAACTACGTCCAACCAACAACGGCCAACGGCAATGGCAACACATTAGCAAGCGCCAAAGCCAAACCAGCAACATCACCAAACCCACCAACAACAACAACAACAGCAACAACAACAACGTCACAAGCAACAGGAGCTACAACAACAACAACAACAACACTATGGTCGAGCAATATCACCAGCAACTACAACAACACAAGCCGCAATTGAGCATCCAATGGCACTTGCTCACCTGGCTCTCCCTCTCCCTCGCCCTCTACCTCTTCAAATACCTCTCTCTTTGCCTTTCTTTGCTGCTACTCTTGTTAGACACTCGAAGAAAAAGTTGAACTCTCTCTTTATAATGAAAAATAATGACTAAATATTTTTAAACAAAAAGTTCTATATAATTCCATATAATTTATAATATTTCATAAGAAATTTCTAATCAAATAAATATTTTTTCAAGAAATTTACACTCAGAATTAGAAGGAATTTTGATAAGAAATTTATACTTAACTATATACTAAGATTTAATATAAATTTCAATATAAAGTTCTTATCAAATTTCTTTAAAAAAAACATACATTTAAATGAATATATATTTTATTAAATTTAATTACTCTACCACCCCCAAAATATCTCTGAGTGCATCGAAAAAAGAGGCAATCGCCAACTGTATAATTTAGTGATAGCCAAACGGTATGTGGCTCCCCAGGCTCTCTCTTTCGGGGGCCTGGGATGCTGCTCTCTCGCACTCTCCCACTCTCCCAGGCGGCGAGTCTCCCTCAATTATCAATCAGCTGGCACACCTGAGTGAGAGGCAGAGAGAGGGAGAGAGAGCAAAAAAATGAAATAAATAATAATAAGGGGGTTAACGAGGTTCGAACGGGGCGGAGGGGTGGGGGGGCACTTGGCCAGGGGAGGCGACTCTGGGCGGATTTCTTCAATTTGCAAGTGGCGCTCGTGACTTGCCTTGAAAATGTGTCGAGCTGCTGCGCAAATGGGCGAAAATCGAAGGCGTCGCCAAAAGTAAAAAAAACTAAAGCCCATTGCTCAGATACATAGGTGGTATATATACTAGCTATATATCTAGTACTTGTATGATCTCGAAGGGAAAACAACAACAAAGGAAGCCCCATACCACGGGTGCCGGGTTAAGGTCATTCCCGACATGCCACTTGGTCACCGGCCGGCATCTCAAGGTCATTGGCCTTGTCATGAATTGGTTTCTAATTGGATTCGTCTTTGATGGATATTTTGGGAGGGAAGGAGGACTAAATGGGTCCTAAAATATATAATATTATAATAATAATATATAATATATAAGTATATAATAAGCATAAGCCCAGCATAAGTATAAGCCCAAAGGGAAGTCCAGTTCAGAAAGGTAACATCTATCTATGATAATAATATTATTGAAAGACTATAATAATAAAAGTTGGTAGAGACCTGAGTTTCGAAGCTTATATCTTCCCTATACCATCTTGGCCATTAGGACCTTTTCTAAGGTTTCGAACCTTATTATAGGGTTCTTTACCTCTTAATCCATCTATAATATGATTATTATTCAATAATTAGAATAAAAGATGATAGAGACCTTAGTTCTGAGGCTCAACCTTAGCCCTATACCATCTTGAACCTATTTTGATAATATTATCAACAGACTATTGGACAAGGAATGAATTAAGACCCAAGTGTTAACCCTTATCTAGGTCCTATACCATTATAACCCGATTATATTCCAGTTATTATTTCAATGATTAGAACTTCTGAACCTTATCTGAGCCCTATACCATCCTGATCATATTATGATATAATTAATACAAGATTATACCATCCCTTAAGAACTAGCAACTCAGATAGACGAAGGCTACCATTATAGGTAGCTGCCTTTATAGTATATCATTAGTATATATATTATACCATTAAGTTAGTCTAGTCTATAAGTCTACAAGTATATCATTAACTTAGTCTATTTTTGTAGACTATTTCTATCCTATTATATTAATAATAATAATTATTTCAAGATTAAAACCCTATCAACACCTTACATCCGATCGGACTCCAAATTCCCCAGTTTATGGTCCAAAACCCTATCGAACCCCCCCCTTGAGACCATTTTCCATAGACTTTCCACAGCTCTTTCCATCATTTTCCAAGCAGAGACCCGAAAGTAGAGTGCACTTCTAGACAACTGCATTCTTTCTCTTTTGGGGTCGCCTTTGGGCATTCCAATTACCTCCCACCTCCCCCACTGGCCCCCCCACCCTCCTCGCCCAGAAAGGAGCTTTGGAAGTCACGTTCCCCCAATTAATTTGGCACACTGGCGAAATTGGGAAATTGGAAATACCCGAACTGGCACCAGACCACCAGACCACCAGACCCAAACCCGATATCGAAGCCAGAGCCACTTTGCATGATTGGGAAATTGGATCAGGCAACGGAGCTGCCACTAGAACCCCACCGAAGCCACCAAGCCACCAAGCCCCAAGACTAGGCCAGGCCATCGGAGACCTGGACGGGCCCAGACTAACCGATTCCGGAGCCACTGAGCGGGTTGGACGAGTCGTGGGGAGTCGATCAGGCGCTGATTTCAGTTCTGGTTCTGGTTCCAAAAAAAGAAGGTTTCGACAAGTACAGGGGAGCTTGGCTAAGGTGAACAGGGGCTAAGTATCTTGTATGATAAGTGCTGGACTATCTTTAGACCTTTGAAGGTCCACATCCCTGGCTCCATCTTAGAGGAAGATCCCCTTCTCATCCAAACCCCAATCGTATTTTATGGTCCTCTTTAGGAGGGTTCTACTGTAGCTAAACTGGGCTAGGCGGATTTAAAGCGACTGTCAAATATTTGAGAGTTAGGTGGGGTGGGGAGGGGAGGGGAGTGGATGGGACCGGTTGGGAGGCGATGACACAAAATTGGTAATTGGCGCACCCGATCGAGTCGCGATCCGCTGGCGATAATGAAGATCGCTCATGGAGCTGCCAGTCTCTGGAGGGGAGGGGGGGTCGGGTATGCAAACGAAGCCAAGTCCTCGGGAATCGCCACTTGACCAACATCGGGGGACCAGTTTGGAGAAAGAGCTGCGGTCCGGGGGGAGTGTAAGCCTATTAGCGAGAGTATGGCCCCAAAAATGACTGAATGAATGAGCACAAAACAAACAAGAAAATAAAAACAGAAGAATAAATTAATAAAAAATAGGAAAATAAATAAAATAAGAGGAGGGGGGGGGGGAGTTATGCAGTTTTGGTGGCTTGTGGAATGGAATGGAATGCCATGCTTTCTAACTGCTGCGATCGCGATTCGGGAACCAAACCCACAAATTGGCACACACGCACATGGGCGCCGAAACAGAGACCCCCTTAGGGGTCCCCCCCCTTCGCTCTAAATTATGAAAGCCGCTAAAACGAGTAACTAAATGACATAATCTACAAGCTACAGGTATGCATAACGATGAGGAAATAAAATAAATTGGTTAAAATATAATTTGTAATTTAATAAATAAAATTATTAAATATATAATTTCACTATTTTTTTAATGAAATATTCATCAATTTGGTTTAAAAAACTTTTTAAAATTAGTTAGAGGATTAAAGCCACTTTAAGACACTGCCTTTAAGTAAAATAAACAAAAATTAATTCAAATATTCATAAGAATTATTAATTAAAAATAATTTAAAACGAATAGAAGCTAAAAAAAAAATACATTTAAATCTTAAAAACAGTAGAATACCCAACCTGCTCCTAGTCATCTACCCTCTGCTGTCGATAACACTTAACATTTCCCCATCGAATGTTAAACTTTTGGGGTCCAACAGCCAACTCCCAACAGTTCAGCCGCGAAAATGTTAATTCGAAACATCACCAAATATAGCCATCTCATTGGGCTTTTGTTTATTTATTTTTTTATTGTTTGGATTACTCAATTAAATGCACAACATTGTAATTTCTCTCAGTGTAGAGATAAGGGCCCCTGAGGGCTTCGATTTCAATAAAAAATAAATAAACTGAAGTGATCACGACAGGTTTTCGTGAAAGTTTAAAAAAAAAAGTAAGAAATGCATCCAAAAATGCACCCACATGTGAGCTCTACACAGAGAGAAAATAAGGGCTTTGTTTTGATTTTATGTTTAATTTTTAAAACAAAGAAGTTACTCATTGGGGTTTTCTGTAAGTCGCTGTAAGAAGTGAGTCAACTTTTGGGGAAATTCAAGGAGATATGTGATATATTTTGGTCATATATCAAATATTTATAATAATATATATATATTATATACATGAGTATAGGTATATATACTCATAAATATATATCATATGAATATCATATTTAAAATGACAAATTGTTTTTTTTTCTTTTGTAAAAATTTTCAATGAATATTTATCGTATTTATTTTATTTTTATTTACTATTATTAGTATTATTGACTTCAAATATTTTTCTTATTATTACTTTATAACCCCTATTTTCTCTCAGTGTATAAGGGCGCGGGCTTTGTGAGAATGTAGTTTTAGGAACTCCTTCCGCTTAGGACTTTTTGTTTTTTTTTTTTGTTTTCTTCCTTTCTGGCTTTTCGGCTCTTCTTCTTTTCTGACCTTGCCCACCGGTGGGCGGACAATGACGTCACGCGCAGGTGCTGTCATCATCGGGCAAGTATTTTGTATGTCGACCGCCCTTGGCCCCCCGCACTCCCCCACCCCTTCCACCATGGGGCAATACAATGCCAATGAATTGTTGAATTATACATCATCGTGTTTATAATTTGTGTCGATTACTCACTCGAGTCTCCAGAACGTATTCTCGCTCCCCAGCCTGCCACTCTCTTCGGCAGCCACTCTTCTTCTTGGCTCTTTCTCTTAATTTTCCTTCCTCACTCACTCACTTGGCTAATTTCCCCAAAAGCCAATATCTCTCTCTCACTTGCTCTCTCCTTTTGTATTATTTAACTTTTCACCTCGCGAGAAAAAAAAACAAAAACAAAAAGAAAACGGTATTTGGGACAAACATTAAAGATGATGTAGTTCCGATACTTGGGGCTGTCGGCGGCGCGTTCTGAAACTTCCGGAAAATAAAAGGCCCGACCGTTCCCGGCAACGGTTAGATAACTTTTGAGCGAGCCCCGTCGTCATAATTAATAATGCGCTGAAAAAAACAAAAAAAAAAACAAAAAAAAACAAAAAAAAACAAGAAAAAACACAAAAAACAAAAAAGTATGAAATGGCACAGAGAAAAAAAAATTAACAGAAAAAAAACTCTCAACGCAGCGTTAATGAAAATGAGAATAAAATTTATTTTGCTTTTATTTTTGAAAATACACTCGAAGAATTTCAATATATATCCATGAACTACAAATCAAGGGCGTATGATATCGGAAGATTCAATATCTATAAGATTTGATCTGAATTTCATCTAGTTTGTGGCCCGAAATACATGTTTTATGGTTCTATCAAGGATAGGTTGAAGAATTCTGCGATATAGTTACATATATGATGGTATAAGATATGATATTGGCTAGGAATTCAAAGAATTCGGGGATATAGTTATGTATATGATGGTATGAGATATGATATTAGTTAGGATAGTATAGGATAGTCTCAAGAATTATGTATTATAATTGTGTATATGATATGATATTATGATATATAGTATAGATATGATATTATAGGAAATGAACTGATATAAAAAGATACGACAAGATATGATATAAGATACTATAGGAGATTATTTGAAAATAATTTAAATCTCGTATCAGATATTATTCTATAGATATGATAGTCAGATATAGTAGAGATACGATATAATGCTATAGATGTGATGGCATTTTGAGATATTTCAAGATTTCTTTTAAGTTATAAGATAGATATAACTAATCTATATATGTACATATATCTGGAATATCTGTAATAATATCTGTTTATATATCTATCTATATATCTATATATAATATATCTATATCATAAATATTATTCAATTAAGATATCAGCTCGAATCTACTGACATCATCGTATCATCCATCCCAGTTCCCCTACAAATCATATCCATATTTAATTCAAAGTGACTAATATTTTCTCTCAGTGCAAAAGGGGTATTCGGGGCGTATTTGAATGCCTACTCCAAAAGCAGAAAAAAACTCAAAAAGGCTGAGAAGCCCACGGAGAGTGGGGAGCGATGACGGTATGGCGGTATGGCGGTACGATGGTGACAACGCCGATGACGACGACGATGACGATGACGACGTTGTTGTTGTGGCTTGGAGTGAGTGATTGTATGAGTGTGTGTAGGCCACAGTGCCTATGAGTGTGTGTGTGACACAATTGTGGGTGTGGGATAGAGCTCAAGGGAGAGGGAGACAAGGGCATCTCCAAACTAGATACTAGATACTTTACTGAACTATATAGATATCTAGATACTTACTATCTAAAGTTTCAAGAACCAAGGATCATAAGCAGACTTTGGAGATTTTTTAAGCCTTTCTTCCCAGTTCCATTTTAATCTTGAATATTTTTAATAGAAACTATAGCTATATAACTATTTTTCTTCAAAAATATTAACTATCTTGTTACTTTCTAGAGATATTTCTGAAGTTTCGAGAACCATAACATCGAGAACCTCTGAAATAGTTCCCCAAAGGTTTCTATAGTTTTCACAAGCTATTTAATATTTAAGCTTTAATCTCTCTGTATATTTTTAATCTAAAATCATATCTTGTATCTCAAATCCCCAAATCCCAACCTCAACTATCGAGAACCAAAGATACTTCCCTTCCATTCCCACTCTCAACGGCTTTCGGTGATAATTGCATGAAAAGTATCTTTGTTTCTTGGATCGAAAGTTGTGGCAAGTAGATCCACAAAATGTATCTGATTATTGGTAGGAAAGTGAATCGCCCAACTGAGGTGATTCGAGGTGAATACCCGCCAATTAATTTCGATTTCCCATCAACTCCCAGTGGGGCGATGCTGGCCCTCACTTCTTTCACTTTCGGGCCACAATGGATGAATGGAAGTCTCTCCAGTTCGCAGGTGGCCGAAAAAGCCATAAAAATAGTATGGAGAGGGGAGGGAAAGGGGCGTGCTATCATCGTACTAAAGATACATGCATGAATTAAAGACAATACCGATAGCATTTCAATGTAACTGGCCAGTAGACACGCTTCAGATACGACTCTGGCCAGAAAGCAAGACAGAAAGCCACAAAGCCAGACCCAGAGAAGCATAAAGAAAGAATGAAAGTTAACGAGTGAATCTTTGTAGAAAGACTAGACTTAGGTCGGGGGGAGGTGGGGTGGAAGAAGCTATACACACACCTCGATTGGGCGAACAATTATGACATAGACCGGGCGACAGTCTGACTTGAAAACGAAAGTGCAGAATGGCAAGTGGGGAGCACAAAGCCAACAAAGCCGTTTAGAGAAGCCCACAATCAAGAGGTGCCCCTTCCAGAGGGGGCTGGGGGGAGGGGGGCAGCCTAGGGAAAGCGCCATGTCATACGTGACCATAAGCCCACCTACCCTACCCACACGATACCTGCGATTTCACTCGAGAGCCACTCGAATAGTCTCTCAACTTCCCACTTTGCGGTGACCCGAAGGGCCAGCCCTTCCCAAAATGCAGTTCACTTTTTATGGGTGACCTTCGACCCCACACCTTGCACCTTACAGACCCGTATAGAGCTTGGGATTCGCCTTATAAGGGGGGTGTGGCTTCAAAGAAATCAAAACTTATTTTCATTCAAAAGAAATCATGGTCGGAAGAGGCAATAAATAACGGTTTATCGATAGGTTCGATAAGTTATCGATAAAATAGGCACAGATCCAAGTATGGAGCTTAAGATTGGCCATCTGCAAGAAGTTTTGGGCTATTAAACACTAAAGTCCTGAATATTTAAATTAAATTTAAACCAGAAAGGGCCACAAGTTAGAGTTTATCGATAGTTTCGATAGGAAATATAAAAAAACTAAGAGGTATAAGGCTTGTGAGGGTATTATTTGCCTGGAATGGGTAGTGTTGCCTTCATTAAACCTAAAACTGATTTGAATTCCAAAGAAATAAAAGCCAGAAAGGGCAACTTATTAGAGTTTTTTGATAGTTTCGATAATTTATCGATAAATCAGGCAGTCTATAGGTTCAGATTTGGGCTTGAAGGGGAGTGTTGCCTTTAAAAGCTAAACGCGTTTGAATTCCAAAGAAGTTGAGGCCTGAAAGGGCTACAAGTTGGAGTATATCGATAAGTTATCGATAAATTAGGCTTAAAACTAGTAGTTACTAGGATAAATTGCACTTTATGATATATATAGACATCAGTTAGATCTAGAATAGGAACTATAAAGCAGTATTTTAATTAAAATAGTTAATTTTCTTTCATATTTATTTCATAAAAAAAGCATCATAGATCTTAGAACTAAACCAAGTAACTATTTTTAGCAAATAACTAAGAAATAATTCAAGTAATTAGACTGCTTCTAACTGAAGTAACAAACCCTAAGATAGCCACAACCCTAAAGATACTTTCCAATAAAGATACAAGCCAATATTCGCATTTCCTTTGAGGTGAGGGGTCGGCACTATCTCTCAGATATCTTCCATTCAGTATCTTTCAGATACTATCTGGTAATCGGTAATCGGTCGTTTCAATTAAATAATTTTCAGCTCATGCGAGGGGGGAGAGGGGGGTCTGCGATGTAAAGAAATAAAGCCATCTGTTTCTGGCCAATTAAGAGCACTTTTTGTGCCCCAGCCGGTGCCCTTTGGCCCTTGACTTTTAGCGCCTCCCACACATTCCACCTCCCAGCAACCCCCTCATCATGAGCATGAGTTTAAGGTCAGGGTCAGGGCGTGGAGGTCGAGGGGGGGTGGCTGCAGGCCGACTCGAAACGAGGCAATTCCTGGTAGCCTTTGACCTGCCACTCCCTGCATGCTGCATGTCACGGATATCAACCGCAAAGCGGACGCAAATCATTCCCAGAAATCGGAGCTCTTCTTCGAAAGCTTTGTGGCGACATCCGGCCCTGTCCTGGCCACTTGTATGGAGCAGGAAGCACTTGGCAGGGCAGATGGAAGAGTTCCCCGTTAAAGTGGACCCTCGGAAGAGCTTCATTTTCATAAAAATGGACTCTGAAATTAATACAAACTGGCATTGATGAGGTGAGGGAATGCTGGCATTCCACTGGCAGTTATCTGGAAGCAACAGGTGACAGGGCCCGGCGTTAGAAAGTGCAGTGAAAGCCACACAGACACACACACACACACAGACATACGAACTAAATTGTTCAATCAGCAAACAATTAAACAAAGCCCTTTTCATGTCGTGCCAGATTCCCATTTCCCATTTCCATTTCCAGAATAAGCCCACAATTTCCATTTATTCGCGACTTGTCTCTGGGGGCTGCCGGTCCGGACCCTGGAGGAGGCAGTTCCAGCAACGTGGACATGTGTTGACTCCGCAGCTTAGTGATTAGATTAGATACGGGGGCCACGCACTAGACCAGACGTAGATATCAGATCGGGTCGTGGGCCCACCAACAACTGGTATCTGAGGGATAGCCAGGGAGGGAGATATATTCGCGATATTTGGGCTTTATGGTTCAGCATCCTGTTGCAAATCAATCAAACTATGGCAAGTGGCAAGTCATGTCCCTAGAAGGGGGTGGAGGGAGTTTCAGAGGGATTGGAGTAGTACTTCAAGGGTTATAGTCGTTTAATGGGGGTTGTCTTTAGAGGAGAAGAGCCTCTACAATGATACTCGGTATGAAGCATGTTCTACACATTGGGGATATAATCCCAAAGTTTCAGGACGATTGGAGAGATACTTTTCGAGTTATAGTCATTAGTAGGTGCTCTCTCATCACTATCTTCACTATAACTCTGAACTTTCGAAGGGATTTCCCCAAAAGAAAAGGGTTTTCAGACCAACTTCCAAGACTTCGTGAGAAATACCTAATAATAGAAGGATCTCTTTCGATTTTCCTACAAAATAGGATAGCCTTTGTCATGATATCTATTATGATACAAGTACTACCCCTCTACAAGACAGTCTCCAAGTTTCAACAGAATCGGACCATTACCTCTCGAGTTACAATCCACTGAAGTAGCCCTCCCCCCAGAACTGATCTTTAATCTGAGACCCACACCCCAAACTCCATCCAGAAGTTGCATAATTTCCCTCCATTTTCCAAAGTGGCGCAACCGAAGAGGCAATGTATCTCATCTGGGATCGATTCGGAGGCACAATCTACCCCCCTTCTCCCTCCCCCCTCCTCAGGGGACTCCGATTCGGGTTCTCAGATCAATTTGCTCGATTAGGTTCCTAATTTGCGGCAATTGCCAGCCCGTTGCCTCGTTCCCAGTCCCCATCTCCATTATTCCATTATCTCGACCGAACCGAACCGAACCGAACGATCGCATTCCACATTCCATTCCCCCCATAGCTCACATTCTTCTGTAGCTCTGTCTCTCTCGTCTCATCTGCTGCTGTCTCTTTCACGCGGCTCAAGGCCACTCGGAACTGGAACTGGGAGCTGGGGGACCAGCCGCCTTAGGGTTCTATTTTTTGAAATATTTGCATAAAGATCGGTTGGAATGACTGACTTTGATCTTGAAAGTTCTTATCGGAGGGTCTTGGGCGGGTTCTGATAAGAAAGGCGGTGAGTTGTACAATTCTGATGGGTTTTCAGGGGTTTGTATCGCGGGTTCCGGTTCTTAATAGTCTCGTTGATATTCTCGTTACATTCTTTAACTAATCTTAGATAGTAGTAATCTTTCTTTAACTACTATCTTTCTGTTCTAGCCTTTAGTTGGGGGAGAATATTAGATATTATATATCTTGTAATATCTGTTGTAATATATCTTGTAGTATATTATACTTAATATTCTCCCCTAATTATTTGAATATTTTTTTATACTCTTCTTAAGAATCTCTAGGCTTTTTAGAAGTTTAATACCCTTCTCTAGATTATATCATTCTTTATAGATATATCTATCTATATATTTCCCCTCCCTATGGTTAGTAGTTCTTCTAAGAAGACACCTCAAGTAACTCTCCTAATGGAGAATGTCTGTATGGGGGTCTTGTTCTTGAGATTATAATAATGCTCTTCTCTAGGATTATAGTATAATATCTCTGGATGATAGTATTCTTTATTATTATAAGCCATATTCTTATAATAGATTCTAATACATCCATTAATAATATATTCCCTAGAACCCTCTTCCTAGAACAGGTACTTCTCCCAAATAGTAACCCTAAGACTCCCCTTATGATGGTTCCGGTTCTTAAGATTGTAATATCACTTCCCTAGATTACAATCCTTGATTTCTAGCTTATGATATTCCTCCCTAGATTTTAAAGTACTAGATATATATAGTATTATAGTAGTATAGTATATTTTTAAGACACATATCCTCTCCCTATAGCTGGTAAAACCACTCCCAAGTAGTACTTATGACTATTCCGGTTCTTAAGAATGTAATATTACTTCCCTAGATGATATTATTATTATATATCCTCTTTATCATCTCCCTATATCTATGTATTATATTTTTAAGACACATACCCTCTCCCCCTATATCTGATAGAAGTAACCCCTCCCAAGTACTATAGCAACCCAATGACTCTCCGATCTAAACATAGAAATACAATTACTGGAGAGTCTCAAGAGCCACAAACAATAAAGCCAGCAAGTCAGTGACTAGTACTAGTAACTAATACTAGTAGCTAGTATTTAAAAAATAGTTATTGGAAAATGAATAAACAAGTGAGCTGCCTGGCGAGTGAATCACCAGGCGAGGTGGCCTCCGACAGGTGGAATACCTACTCGTATTGGGAGATCCGTGAAGGCAGGACTGGGCTCCTGGGGACGAGGGACTCGAGTCCAGGGCCATGGTGGCCGCATCGTCGGCACTGGCGGCCCGGTTGAAGGGTCGCGGCTTGCGGTTCTTGAAACGCAGGCGCAGCTCGGTATTCAGAACTCGCATGTTTTTCTATTTTTTATTTTTTTTTTTATAAAAAAGAGCGGAAATCGAGGCACTCCACCCACTAAAAAGTCAAGCGATGGGGCGCGGGAATTGGAGCAAACGCCTCAGCGACTCCACACACATCGATCGATTGGATCCCCGATCTCCGATCTCGGATCACCGATCACCGATCTCCGATCATCACTGCTTTTCACAACAAAAACACTCTTTAAAAATAACGCAAAAAAAAATACGAATTGGGGATTGCCCTCCGGAGTGATATCACGCGCTGGGGTTCTATGGTGGGTTCTATAGGTGGGTTGTTTAGAGAGGGAGGGGAGGGGCCCGCGCTTTTATTTTTTTTTTTTTTCGAATCCGCCACCGACCTCCGAACGACCCACCGTTGTGAAAATTTCGCGTCCAACTGAGCCACCGAGCCACCCAGCCAGCCACCGAGCCACTCGGCCCGGCGATCCACTGCTGTTGGGAGCGGCAGGTGGGGTGGGGTGGGGAGCGGCCAGCGGTAAGCGATGAGCGGCAGAGCGGCGGAGCTTCCGAACCCCACAGCTGGGAGCGTAGAAACTTTTACAATCTAATCGGGGCTGGCGAGTGGCCGGAGCTGCTGCTTTGGCTTTTTTGAAACCTTTTTTTAGCCAGAAACCCCCTTTGTGGGGAATGTTGAACGGATCTTAGGGGTTTGAGGTGGCAGGTATCTTTTTTTTATTTAGATACTTTTTTCAACTCAAAACTAGGTTAAAGGTTGGCTATTTTTGGAGTTTTCCTAAAGGTCTTCTTGGTGAGTTTTCATTTTTGAAGAAAATCATGCTTTTTTCTAGAAAGGGGGTCTAGAAAGGGCTTGTGAAAGGGTTCTATAGGGAGAGAGATAGGTATATAATACCTATATAGGATAGTATATAAATAATATAATAAATATAATAGGATAGTATATAGATGATAGATAGATATACTATCTTATACTCTGTAGTATTATTTTTTTTTTTGGTTGAACCTTTTTTTTCGAACCTCTTCTCTAAAAATACCTAGAATCTATCTGAATCATGACTATAATTCATTTAAATCTAGAAACTCTCTTAATTTTTAAATAAATAAAGAATTGCAAGGTAAAAGGGCTCAACATGTATTTAATATGATATATGCATATATGTATTTAATACTCAATATGAGAGCAATGTCTGTCAATTTTGATTAATTCAAAAATTCCTAAAAAATAAAATAGCTCATCCCAAGACTTCGAAAGACCTTTCATATTAATTTTAGGAAATTAAAGAATTATAATCCATACAAGTGCTGAGCTTGTAGACAAAATAAAATAATTATTCCCTATTTTTCTTTTTTTAAAAACATCGAATTTATTTAAAAACCTCCCCCCCTAGAAACAAGACCTTTTAGAAACAATATCCCATTAGATTTAAATTTTAAATTCAAAGAATTAAATAGAAATTATAGAAAGATGATGACTTATAGGCATAGGGGTTATAGTCATCACTGAGAGCTTTGCGGGCCGACTCCTGTTACTATTTGTTGTTGTTGTTCTTATTGTTGTTGTTGTGGGCACTGTCAGTGAACTATTGTTATCAGGAGGGGTCTGTTATCAGGCTGTGGAAACAATCAGTCGGCCAGTCAGCTGGCTGGCGGGTCTAGAATTTCTTTATTTTCGTTGTTTTTGTTGTTGTTTTAGCCAACTTGTTAAAACAAAAGGTAAACAGAGTCCAAGACCGAGTCCGATTCCGGGTCTGGAAGAATGATGGACGTTGTCCAGAGCCAGTCAGGTGTTTTGGAAGAAAGAGACAACCTGGCGACTCATGAAGGTAAACAAAAAAAACAAAACAGAACCGAAAACAAGGTAATCTCTTGTTGGAAATAATAATAAAAATAAATAATTAATAATTAACTAAATAAATAAAGAAATTAAATAAAAGCCAAGAGATGACCTTTTCCAGCCAACCTGCAAAGTATGCTAGCATTTTCGCCACAGAAAGTCCCCCATCGGGAGGTCTAGTTTCCAGAAACAGGATAACGAGTATCCTTTTAGAGGGAATTTTGGAAAATCTGGAATTTATTTAATTGACCTGCAACTGCCTGGTGGGTGGTGGGAGGTGGTGGGATACGTAATCCCTCCCCCTCGTTTCTCTTCAAAATAAGCAGCTTATTTGCTTTGAAAACTATTTAAAATAAATATTTTCACTCAATTTAAGATAATTCATGGTTTAAAGTTAGTATCTGTGATTAGGATAACTATCCAAAGGATGCATTCCTATTGGATTGAGAAATATTAAGGATTATTGAGTTTCTACAGAGGAGCGGGGGCGTCTTCCAGCAGAACGGAAGAGGGCAGAAAGAGGAAGAAAATGAAATTAAGAAAGGAAGCGGGGTGGGGGAGGAGGAGGAGGAGGAACTGCATCAGTAGCTGCAGCAGCAGAAGCTGCAGCAGCACCGCAGCGGCGAGTTACTAAAAATAGACTTGTTGACAGCTTCCAAAACGAGCAACAAAAACAACAAAAACAAAAAAAAAAAACAGAAGAAAGAAGAAGAAGAGATGCAACACTGCTGTTGCTGCCCCCCGACTATGGGATGCTACGGAAAATCTTACCCGGAGACCCGGAGGAAAATCAAGGAGTACCACAGATGCACACATACACACTCCCAAACACCCGCACACTCACACACACACACTGAGACCAAGGGAGAGCGAGAGCATAAAGCGAGAGAGAGAGAGAGAGAGAGAGAAAGAGAGCGAGCTAAGAAAAAGGGAAGCGAAATCCCACGCCCCCACCCCCACAAAATCCGAAAGAAAAAGAAGGCAAAAGGAAGGAAAAAAAAAATATAGCTTTTGTTTCCTTTTTTTGGGAGTTTCTTAAATTAAAAATAAATAAATAATAAAAAGACTTACCGATTTTTTGCAGTATATTCATGGCTGTTGATATTTTAGATTCCTATTGTGATTCCGAATCCGAATCCGATTTCCAGGAGCCAGTTGCTCCACTCCTCCGGGTTGGACCCCACCTCCTTCGCCTCCTCCTCCACCTCCTTCGCCGCTGACTGCTGCTGGCGGTGGCGGTGGTGGTGGTGGTGGTGCTGGTGCTGCTTCTTCTCCGCCCGTTTCCTTTGCCTTTTGCTTCTTCTGCAGCCGCCGCACACATACACTCCAGCTACACACACACTCTCACGCACAACACTCACACACACGCCACACACTCTTACATCGGGGGGCGCGCACACACACACACACACGCAGACACACACACACTCTGCAGGAGGAGCTTCTACCGTGGTGTCGCCTGTTTA
Organism: Drosophila bipectinata; assembly: GCF_030179905.1. Lineage (NCBI taxonomy): Eukaryota > Metazoa > Arthropoda > Insecta > Diptera > Drosophilidae > Drosophila > Drosophila bipectinata. The sequence goes on along the minus strand of NC_091734.1, from coordinate 222,166 downwards.
CGATCGCCGCTTTTTTTCCGCTCGATTCGCTAATTTATCACTGCACTTTGCCGCCAATCTGGCCGGGAGTTGTTGTTGCTGCTGTTGGCGTTGCATTGAATTCAGGCGATTCCGTTTCGTACGAGCCAAAAAAAATACAAAAAAAATAACAATTCACGCACTGAAGCTGCTGCTGGATGCCCAGTGATGCCCAGTGACGGTTTTCAAAACATCGGCAACGTCGATGTTTGCCAGGGCTACATCACTGCTCCTCCGTAATCTGGTATTATGCTTGTAATTCGGTATTAAACGGATTTTTCCGATTGGTCACTCACTTTTCACGAACCGGGTCGGATGTATGAACCGGTTTGGTCGAATGGCTCAGCAGAACTGCTTAGCTAGCGATGGCAAATGTGCAGTTGCTAGAGAGGAGCCCGTGGCCGATATCAGCTTTTATTTTATCGATACTGTGCTTTTTAAGCTTTTCAACACTGACTTTTTAGAGCTTTGCAGCCCTGGTATTTGCCCGCAAAAATCAATCTGGTATTTAATTTAGTATTGAACAGCTGTTTATCTGGCAGCCGCATTTTGTAGGGCTTTGAGAGGAGCCCGTGCCCGATATCAGCTTTTATTTTATCGATACTGTGCTTTTTGAGCTTTTCAGCACTGACTTTTTAGAGCTTTGCAGCCCTGGTATTTGCCCGCGAAAATCAATCTGGTATTTAATTTAGTATTGAACAGCTGTTTTTCCGGCAACCGCATTTTGTAGGGCTTTCATAACTACTTGTTTTTGTTTGTTTTGAATGAAATAGCCATGTGGAGTAGGTCACAGGGCCTCTGGAGGAGATTGGGCCACCAGGCAACCCGGTTACTGGGCCGCCAGCTGGGTACTACGGCAGTGGTGCCGGCCCGCATCTTTGCCGATCGAGAGAATCAGTTTGCCCACAACATTCTGACGGAATCGCTGAAGCCCTACCAGATTCTGAGGCCACTGCAAGAGGACAGACAGCGTCCGCCAACCGATGGCTTCCTTCAAAGTCCCAGCAGCGATGCCAGTCCCGACGAACTCTTCGAAAACTTCCTGGGCCTGGTCCAGTACTGTGCCGGGCAGGATCTGCAGATAAGTGATGCCCGCTTCGATGGATTCGTTCGCTGCTACTGCGAGCAGCTGCATCGCCTGACCGACGACCAACTGCTGGGATCCCTGCGCGCCCTGTGCGAGCTGCCGGTTCCGGAATCGACCAAAACCCGCAACTACATGGAGCTGTGGAACACCCTGGACATCGAGTGCTGTCGCCGCATCGAACGGTGGAACAGCGCTCGGCTGCTGCTGGTGAGCGATGCCTGGTATCGGCTCGGGCTGGTCCGGATCGGCGAGTACGTGTGGCTGGCCCTCAAGAAGCTGGGACGCCGCCTGCGAAAGCTGCCCCCCGAGCAACTGGTGCAGGCCATGTTCCTCTGCAACCTGCTGCGCCGTCCCGTCTTCGAGATGTTCGACTTTGAGCTGAATCTGGCGCGCTGCGTGGACCAGATGACGCTGGCCGAGCTGGGCGTGATGGCGATGGGCTTCTTCAAGACCCAGACGCCCATCCGGAATCCGGAGCTCCTCTCCCAGATATACGAGCGCCTCGGCCAAGAACTGGACACCGTCGAGGACATACCCCTGGTGGCCCTGCTGAAGGTTTTGCGGTACAGCAGCAAGCTGCCCCAGGTGGAGCCGCTGAAGAAGCTCCTCGCCGCCCTGGAGCCGCGCGTGGAGCACGTCTCGCTGCTGGCCTGCCTGCACATCGCCCTCCTGGGCTGCGAGCTGCAGACCTGCAACGATGCGCTGGTGGAGCGCATCCTGCTGCGCTTCGAGCGCGAGTGCGAGTCGGCCCGGCTCAAGGATCTGGAGCGTATCTGCCTGGTGATGGCGCTGTTCAACCTGAAAACGGAGTCGGGCGTGGAGCGCCGGCTGGCGGAACGATTCCCGGACCTTCTGCGGCAGCGTCTGGACGAGATTGTGCGGTATCCCCGTTGCTTCACCAACTGCCTCCAGTTCCTCAGCATGCGCGGCGTCTACGATGCGGAGCTGCTGGGCGTGGCTCTGGAGCGGCGCTTCCTGCACCACGCCTACAAGAACGGCCTGCCCGGCAGGGAGTACTTCCACCTGGACGGCTTTGCCAGACTCCTGGGCCCTGGGGAGTACCAGGGCGCCCTGCTCACCGACCGCCAGTTGCAGCAAATGGGCCGCCTGTACACGCAGTACATCCCGAAGAGCGACGGACGCTTCAAGCTGAACGTCACGGACCGCATTCTGTTGGAGATCAAGGAGGCGACCTCACAGATCCATCGGCCCCTCACCTTCAAGCACGTCCTGCCGCACTATGACCGCTGTGATTTGGTTCTCTGCTACGACCGTCGTCAAGGCAGAGCCCTGCCCGTGGCGGTGAGTCCAGCCACGGAGGACTACAGTGGCGTTATCCTCACCAGGCAGCACCTGCTGGGCGAGGGCAGGGCTGCAGATGACCAGTTGGCCACGGTGGTGATTGTAATAGCCGGCTGGAACAACGTTATTCGCGACAAGGATCGCTTCACAGGACAAATGGACATGAAGGTGAAGCAGTTGAGGCAACTGGGCCATGATCCTGTGGTGGTGAGTTGGAATTTGATGGAAGAAGGACCTTATCTTGTATCCTTTTCCAAGCTTTTCTTCTTGAATTTCTTTTCAAAAAAACGAAGAAGAACGAGACAGAGTCTTATTTTCTGAAGAAACAAGACGATGATTTTGTTCTCTAATTTGTGTTTAGTTCTTTAAGACCTCAAAGACAATCATTTTTTAGTTAAAGAAAGCTACGAAAAGGATAAGGATATATATCCTGCACTGCTTCCCTCAAAAATCTATAGACTATCTATAAAGAAACACATTTTTCCCCTCCAGATCTATTGGCATGAGTGGCGGGAACTGGAAACGGCAGCAGACCGTCAGGACTTCCTCAAGCGTCGCCTCAGCCAGGTGGCCAGGATATGAGGATGCCATCCGGACAGCAGAACAGCAGGACATTGGAATGAAGAACAAACACAACTCGGGTTTAAGTCAGTCATAATAATTATCTGAACAATTTACACAGGCACAACACTACGAGCTAGGAATTTTCTAGTGGAAAAAAATGGATTATTAATTATAATAATTTTTTTGTTAATTTTTGTTGTGGTTTTTGTTTTTGTAATGACCGCCAGCGGCCACGCACGTCTTAAGCACTCCTGGTGGATGTGGCAGATGCTCGTGTCAAAGCGTGGAGAGCATGGCACGTTTGGTGTACTCGTAGGTCACAAAGAGGGTGGCCGTGGCCGGAATCGTGCGCAGGACGGACGGCAGGAGGCCGCGGTAGAGGGCCATGACACCCTCGCGCCGGACAATGTCCGAGCCCACGGCGAACATGCTCTCATTCAGGTTCTTCACCTGGATCCGGCTCTTGATGACGTCGGCGGGGAACGTGGAGGTCCACAAGCAGACGCCGCCGATGGCGCCGGCGATCATTGTTCGCACTGGTCCGATTTCGTCCTTGGTTTGGTCATTGCTGGAAGGATAATGATAAGTATTTAGTTAGTATATTTGAGAGTTATGGTTTATAGTACTTTTAGGAATAAGAATTCTGTTATACGATGGTTCCTAACCTGTTGAATAATTTTTAAGAGCTCTATAACTGCCTAATAAACAGGTTTTTTGTTTTTAAAGATTTTAAAATACTAAGATTTAAGAGAGAAACCAAATATATATAGAATACAAGTCTAAAGGTCCTAACTTTGTTTCAGAAATTAAAAACCTGCCTATAGATCTATAGTATAGAACAAAAGTGCTATAGTATACTACAGTATAGTATAGTTCTTAAGAGTTCTTCCACTGCTTCTTTATATTATTCTTAATATCTTTATATTTTATTATTATTAATAAATTAATGAATTAATTAATAGACTCACCTTCGCAGCAACTCGCGAGTGCCCTCGTAGCTTCCAAAGAAGAAAAAGTAACCGGGCATCTCTCGTATAAACGTTGAGCTCAAGCCCCTGTAGAAGCCTCGGATTCCTGTTCCAGAGATAAAGTCAATCAAGATGTTAGCTTTTTTAGCTTTGATTTTTTTTTTGAAAAGTTAATCACGTGAGGCACGTGGAGATTGCACCCCCGGGAAGACCTATTTATAAGACGGATGTCCATTGATCCGACCGCTGTTTGTCAGTAAATTTCCACTTGATAGTGATATGATGAGGATGGGCATTATTATCCACAGCTTCCCCAGATTCTGCCCCGCTCCCTCCCCGCCACACGGCACTATGCGTGGCATGTTGCCTCTCCCGGTGGAGGGGGGGACTTCGTAATATAATGTGTACTATACCCCTTATCAGTAAGTTTTTTTAGTTAGCGATTCCCAATTTGAAGACCGCAATCTGCGTAGTAAATACGAAATTATTTATGTTTTCTGGAGGGAACCTTCCCAGTTCTCAGTGATTAGATTCGATTCCAGTTTTATTTTTATTACAAATCAAGGAAAATTCTTTCAGCTTAAGCTACTTTATAGCCTTTGGCTAATGTTAATTTTTTAAAGCTTCCTGTTTTTATTAAACAAAAAAATAATCAAGTAATAAAAACTAGCAGACGCACTTAATGAGTCTCAGAATAGGTCCATAAAAATTCTATTTAATTTAATTCCTAGTTCTAGCTTAGAAACCTCTATTGAGAACTCTTGTCTTTGCTTAAAAAATTGTAAAGTATTATCTTTTAGGAGCTTGGAATTTATATATTATATTTCATTCATTTTTTGTGAATTTTGACACCCACTTTTATGCTGAGGCCTTGATATTTTCAAGTGACTCATTTTTGCAAAAAAAAAATGGTTTGGCGATATAATACAATCAAGAGCTGAATGAAATATAATATATAAAGAAATATATATGTTTGCGAGTAAATATTTAAAATAAAAACTAAGGGCTTTGGTAGGAAAAAGGCTTCAAATAAGTTTGAAATGAAAAGATTTCTTACTTTTAGACTTTAGTTTCTTTTTTAATAAATAGTTTTCTTCAAAAAGGTCAAAGAAGATATTAAAAATTATTCAAAATATTATTTTAAAGTGTTTAATTATATAAATTGTTTAGCTTTTATAATTATTTAAGGTATTTATTGTAAATTAGCTTCCAAAAGTTGAAATATTGAATAAAACAAGGAAATTTAGGTTAGAAATACACCTAAATTTTTGAAGGAAAAAGGACATGTTTTGATACGTTCTTCCATGGCCTAACCTTCTAAATTAAAAAAAGACAAGTCTTATTCTTAAAAAAAAAAGTCCCGCTCTCAAAAATCTTATTAGATTTAAACCTATTTTCAATTTAAATAAAAAACCGCCTAAAAATCAAATTCAAATTCCAGCGCCACATAACCCCCAAGAGTACGAGGCGATCATGGAGATCTGGCAGCGCCCCCCGATTACGGAAATCTTTGGCATGCGACGAGGAGAGGGCGTGTGGTGTTTGGGGGTCAGTATTAGCTTCTGATGTGTGGGTCTCCGATCCGTATCTGTGAGCTGTATATCGCGATAATGTTGTGTTTTCGCCTTTGATGATGAATTATGGAGAAGAGGCCGCCAAAAATCCAAAAGCGCGATAATCTAATCTTCGCTAGAGACGACTATTAGAGGCTATGGGAGGGTGGGAACTCTTACCTTCGGTGCGCCAGATGTAGCGTGTCAGGCTCCAGGGGGTGCGCATATCCTCCGGATGAGCCGGCTCCACAAAGTGCTTCATCTCCCGGAGGGCCTGCAGCTTGCACTTGATCAGCTCCGTGGGGCACAGGGTGAGGGTGGAGAAGCAGGCGGCCAGGGAGCCGGCGCAGGCGTTCTGTACGACCGTCAGCTCGGATGCCTTCTCCTTGCCGACCACAAACGTGACGAACTTCTGACATCCGCCGTATGCCGCAAACAGTACGGAATTCTCGGCCACATTGGCGAAGACGGCGGGCACCGAGCCGGCATACAATCCCCGAAAGAAACCATCCTTGCGATAGGTTTTCACGAAACAGTCCCACATCCCCCTGTACACCTCCGGGAATGTTTGCAGCTTCACCTTGACGGTGTCGAGGGGCTGGGACACGTACACCTGGGCGGCGCCACCGATCGATCCCGCCAGGAAGTCGACCAGCCCCTCAACGAAGTTGATGTTGTTTCCGGTTCCGCCGTGCATGTCGAAGCGTAGTACGAACCGCAAGAAACCGCCGACCACGTACAGCAGCCCGTCGCGCACCGCCAACAGCGTCGACCATAGACTGAGTCGACGGCGCTTCGCTCCCGGCGTGCCGTTCTCTCCGTCGCCCTCCTCCTCCTCCAGCCCCTCCTGCGGGCGGCCGGAACAGGGTGGTCAGAGTTTTTTTTTTTCAGAAATATCGCAGTTAAGCGATCGGCGTGTTCTCATTTCCGTTATCGACGGAATTGAGAAAACGACGATTTAATTTTTAATAAATTATGAACAGATTTTTCAATAAAATTAAAACTATAAGTTAAATAAATATAATAAACTATATAAAAAATATATATGAAAAGCATAACCCAATTTTACTAACAAATATAAAACAAAATATAACAATTTATTGGATAATTAAAATTTATAATTAAAGATGAAATCTTAGAATATAATATTATATGAAAAGACTTTTAATAAGAAGTTTTATATACAAAACGTAGGTTTAATATAAATATTTAGTAATAATATTTAATGTTATAGTTTATTTTTGTAAATACTTAAAAAATATCTCAATAAAAACAAAATACTATGAGAAATATTTAAAAATACAAATCCCGTTTACCGCATCATCAATCAAAACTGAATTGAAACGGTCCTTCATTACTAAAATATAAAAATAATAGTGTTTTGAGCCAACAAATGTTTGGAATTTTAAAATGTGAATATTCTTGTTTTGATTTATAAACAAAACTACTTAAATAAACATACACCAAACATAAAGCCTGCTACTTTTTCTTAAATACATAAATACGTTCATATATGGTACATCAAGTTATTATAATTAAATTAATATTTTAAATTGGAATTAATTTAAAATTCGCGCGATAATAATATTATAAGTGTTGTGAAACGTCTTTTTTTGAAAATTCAAGCCCTGAATAGTCAGACCATCGAAAGTACTTTGCGTTTTTCTCTCACCAAAACACTATGGCGGTCTATGGGATTCAATTCTATATTTCGAAAAAATATTTTGTCTCAGGATTTTGATGCAGAATGGTGGCAAATCGATCTAGAAATCGTTTAAGGTACTTCGCTTGAGAATCGGATGAGAATTGGGGAAGATATAGCCATCACTGTGGGCCCCATAGGGGAAACCCGCATTTTGAAGGGATCCCATCGAAAAATGGGGAAAAAATCTAAAAAATATTTCGTCTCGAGATTTTAATGCAGAATGGTAGCAAATCGATCTAGAAATCGTTTAAGGTACTCCGCTTGAGATTCGGATGAGAATTGGGGAAGATATAGCCATCACTGTGGACCACATAGGGGAAAACCGCATTTTGAAGGGATCCCATCGAAAAATGGGAAAAAAATCTAAAAAATATTTCGTCTCGAGATTTTAATGCAGAATGGTAGCAAATCGATCTAGAAATCGTTTAAGGTACTCCGCTTGAGATTCGGATGAGAATTGGGGAAGATATAGCCATCACTGTGGACCACATAGGGGAAAACCGCATTTTGAAGGGATCCCATCGAAAAATGGGGAAAAAATCTAAAAAATATTTCGTCTCGAGATTTTGATGCAGAATGGTAGCAAATCGATCTAGAAATCGTTTAAGGTACTCCGCTTGAGAATCGGATGAGAATTGGGGAAGATATAGCCATCACTGTGGACCCCATAGGGGAAAACTGCATTTTGAAGGGATCCCATCGAAAAATGGGGAAAAAATCTAAAAAATATTTCGTCTCGAGATTTTAATGCAGAATGGTAGCAAATCGATCTAGAAATCGTTTAAGGTACTCCGCTTGAAATTCGGATGAGAATTGGGGAAGATATAGCCATCACTGTGGACCACATAGGGGAAAACCGCATTTTGAAGGGATCCCATCGAAAAATGGGAAAAAAATCTAAAAAATATTTCGTCTCGAGATTTTAATGCAGAATGGTAGCAAATCGATCTAGAAATCGTTTAAGGTACTCCGCTTGAGAATCGGATGAGAATTGGGGAAGATATAGCCATCACTGTGGACCCCATAGGGGAAAACCGCATTTTGAAGGGATCCCATCGAAAAATGGGAAAAAAATCTAAAAAATATTTCGTCTCGAGATTTTAATGCAGAATGGTAGCAAATCGATCTAGAAATCGTTTAAGGTACTCCGCTTGAGAATCGGATGAGAATTGGGGAAGATATAGCCATCACTGTGGACCCCATAGGGGAAAACCGCATTTTGAAGGGATCCCATCGAAAAATGGGAAAAAAATCTAAAAAATATTTCGTCTCGAGATTTTAATGCAGAATGGTAGCAAATCGATCTAGAAATCGTTTAAGGTACTCCGCTTGAGAATCGGATGAGAATTGGGGAAGATATAGCCATCACTGTGGACCCCATAGGGGAAAACCGCATTTTGAAGGGATCCCATCGAAAAATGGGAAAAAAATCTAAAAAATATTTCGTCTCGAGATTTTAATGCAGAATGGTAGCAAATCGATCTAGAAATCGTTTAAGGTACTCCGCTTGAGAATCGGATGAGAATTGGGGAAGATATAGCCATCACTGTGGACCCCATAGGGGAAAACCGCATTTTGAAGGGATCCCATCGAAAAATGGGAAAAAAATCTAAAAAATATTTCGTCTCGAGATTTTAATGCAGAATGGTAGCAAATCGATCTAGAAATCGTTTAAGGTACTCCGCTTGAGATTCGGATGAGAATTGGGGAAGATATAGCCATCACTGTGGACCACATAGGGGAAAACCGCATTTTGAAGGGATCCCATCGAAAAATGGGAAAAATATCTAAAAAATATTTCGTCTCGAGATTTTAATGCAGAATGGTAGCAAATCGATCTAGAAATCGTTTAAGGTACTCAGCTTTAGAATCGGATGAGAATTGGGGAAGATATAGCCATCACTGTGGACCCCATAGGGGAAAACCGCATTTTGAAGGGATCCCATCGAAAAATGGGAAAAAAATCTAAAATATATTTCGTCTCGAGATTTTAATGCAGAATGGTAGCAAATCGATCTAGAAATCGTTTAAGGTACTCCGCTTGAGAATCGGATGAGAATTGGGGAAGATATAGCCATCACTGTGGACCCCATAGGGGAAAACCGCATTTTGAAGGGATCCCATCGAAAAATGGGAAAAAAATCTAAAAAATATTTCGTCTCGAGATTTTAATGCAGAATGGTAGCAAATCGATCTAGAAATCGTTTAAGGTACTCCGCTTGAGAATCGGATGAGAATTGGGGAAGATATAGCCATCACTGTGGACCCCATAGGGGAAAACCGCATTTTGAAGGGATCCCATCGAAAAATGGGAAAAAAATCTAAAAAATATTTCGTCTCGAGATTTTAATGCAGAATGGTAGCAAATCGATCTAGAAATCGTTTAAGGTACTCCGCTTGAGAATCGGATGAGAATTGGGGAAGATATAGCCATCACTGTGGACCCCATAGGGGAAAACCGCATTTTGAAGGGATCCCATCGAAAAATGGGAAAAAAATCTAAAAAATATTTCGTCTCGAGATTTTAATGCAGAATGGTAGCAAATCGATCTAGAAATCGTTTAAGGTACTCCGCTTGAGATTCGGATGAGAATTGGGGAAGATATAGCCATCACTGTGGACCACATAGGGGAAAACCGCATTTTGAAGGGATCCCATCGAAAAATGGGAAAAATATCTAAAAAATATTTCGTCTCGAGATTTTAATGCAGAATGGTAGCAAATCGATCTAGAAATCGTTTAAGGTACTCAGCTTTAGAATCGGATGAGAATTGGGGAAGATATAGCCATCACTGTGGACCCCATAGGGGAAAACCGCATTTTGAAGGGATCCCATCGAAAAATGGGAAAAAAATCTAAAATATATTTCGTCTCGAGATTTTAATGCAGAATGGTAGCAAATCGATCTAGAAATCGTTTAAGGTACTCCGCTTGAGAATCGGATGAGAATTGGGGAAGATATAGCCATCACTGTGGACCCCATAGGGGAAAACCGCATTTTGAAGGGATCCCATCGAAAAATGGGAAAAAAATCTAAAACATGTTTCGTCTCGAGATTTTAATGCAGAATGGTAGCAAATCGATCTAGAAATCGTTTAAGGTACTCCGCTTGAGATTCGGATGAGAATTGGGGAAGATATAGCCATCACTGTGGACCCCATAGGAGAAAACCGCATTTTGAAGGGATCCCATCGAAAAATGGGAAAAAAATCTAAAAAATATTTCGTCTCGAGATTTTAATGCAGAATGGTAGCAAATCGATCTAGAAATCGTTTAAGGTACTCCGCTTTAGAATCGGATGAGAATTGGGGAAGATATAGCCATCACTGTGGACCCCATAGGGGAAAACCGCATTTTGAAGGGATCCCATCGAAAAATGGGAAAAAAATCTAAAAAATATTTCGTCTCGAGATTTTAATGCAGAATGGTAGCAAATCGATCTAGAAATCGTTTAAGGTACTCCGCTTGAGAATCGGATGAGAATTGGGGAAGATATAGCCATCACTGTGGACCCCATAGGGGAAACCGCATTTTGAAGGGATCCCATCGAAAAATGGGAAAAAAATCTAAAAAATATTTCGTCTCGAGATTTTAATGCAGAATGGTAGCAAATCGATCTAGAAATCGTTTAAGGTACTCCGCTTGAGAATCGGATGAGAATTGGGGAAGATATAGCCATCACTGTGGACCCCATAGGGGAAAACCGCATTTTGAAGGGATCCCATCGAAAAATGGGAAAAAAATCTAAAAAATATTTCGTCTCGAGATTTTAATGCAGAATGGTAGCAAATCGATCTAGAAATCGTTTAAGGTACTCCGCTTGAGATTCGGATGAGAATTGGGGAAGATATAGCCATCACTGTGGACCCCATAGGGGAAAACCGCATTTTGAAGGGATCCCATCGAAAAATAGGAAAAAAAACTAAAAAATATTTCGTCTCGAGATTTTAATGCAGAATGGTAGCAAATCGATCTAGAAATCGTTTAAGGTACTCCGCTTGAGAATCGGATGAGAATTGGGGAAGATATAGCCATCACTGTGGACCCCATAGGGAAAAACCGCATTTTGAAGGGATCCCATCGAAAAATGGGAAAAAAATCTAAAAAATATTTCGTCTCGAGATTTTAATGCAGAATGGTAGCAAATCGATCTAGAAATCGTTTAAGGTACTCCGCTTGAGAATCGGATGAGAATTGGGGAAGATATAGCCATCACTGTGGACCCCATAGGGGAAAACCGCATTTTGAAGGGATCCCATCGAAAAATGGGAAAAAAATCTAAAAAATATTTCGTCTCGAGATTTTAATGCAGAATGGTAGCAAATCGATCTAGAAATCGTTTAAGGTACTGCGCTTGAGAATCGGATGAGAATTGGGGAAGATATAGCCATCACTGTGGACCCCATAGGGGAAAACCGCATTTTGAAGGGATCCCATCGAAAAATGGGAAAAATATCTAAAAAATATTTCGTCTCGAGATTTTAATGCAGAATGGTAGCAAATCGATCTAGAAATCGTTTAAGGTACTCAGCTTTAGAATCGGATGAGAATTGGGGAAGATATAGCCATCACTGTGGACCCCATAGGGGAAAACCGCATTTTGAAGGGATCCCATCGAAAAATGGGAAAAAAATCTAAATACATTTCGTCTCGAGATTTTAATGCAGAATGGTAGCAAATCGATCTAGAAATCGTTTAAGGTACTCCGCTTGAGAATCGGATGAGAATTGGGGAAGATATAGCCATCACTGTGGACCCCATAGGGGAAAACCGCATTTTGAAGGGATCCCATCGAAAAATGGGAAAAAAATCTAAATACATTTCGTCTCGAGATTTTAATGCAGAATGGTAGCAAATCGATCTAGAAATCGTTTAAGGTACTCCGCTTGAGAATCGGATGAGAATTGGGGAAGATATAGCCATCACTGTGGACCCCATAGGGGAAAACCGCATTTTGAAGGTATCCCATCGAAAAATGGGAAAAAAATCTAAAAAATATTTCGTCTCGAGATTTTAATGCAGAATGGTAGCAAATCGATCTAGAAATCGTTTAAGGTACTCCGCTTGAGAATCGGATGAGAATTGGGGAAGATATAGCCATCACTGTGGACCCCATAGGGGAAAACCGCATTTTGAAGGGATCCCATCGAAAAATGGGAAAAAAATCTAAAAAATATTTCGTCTCGAGATTTTAATGCAGAATGGTAGCAAATCGATCTAGAAATCGTTTAAGGTACTCCGCTTGAGAATCGGATGAGAATTGGGGAAGATATAGCCATCACTGTGGACCCCATAGGGGAAAACCGCATTTTGAAGGGATCCCATCGAAAAATGGGAAAAAAATCTAAAAAATATTTCGTCTCGAGATTTTAATGCAGAATGGTAGCAAATCGATCTAGAAATCGTTTAAGGTACTCCGCTTGAGAATCGGATGAGAATTGGGGAAGATATAGCCATCACTGTGGACCCCATAGGGGAAAACCGCATTTTGAAGGGATCCCATCGAAAAATGGGAAAAAAATCTAAAAAATATTTCGTCTCGAGATTTTAATGCAGAATGGTAGCAAATCGATCTAGAAATCGTTTAAGGTACTCTGCTTGAGATTCGGATGAGAATTGGGGAAGATATAGCCATCACTGTGGACCCCATAGGGGAAAACCGCATTTTGAAGGGATCCCATCGAAAAATGGGAAAAAAATCTAAAAAATATTTCGTCTCGAGATTTTAATGCAGAATGGTAGCAAATCGATCTAGAAATCGTTTAAGGTACTCCGCTTGAGAATCGGATGAGAATTGGGGAAGATATAGCCATCACTGTGGACCCCATAGGGGAAAACCGCATTTTGAAGGGATCCCATCGAAAAATGGGAAAAAAATCTAAAAAATATTTCGTCTCGAGATTTTAATGCAGAATGGTAGCAAATCGATCTAGAAATCGTTTAAGGTACTCCGCTTGAGAATCGGATGAGAATTGGGGAAGATATAGCCATCACTGTGGACCCCATAGGGGAAAACCGCATTTTGAAGGGATCCCATCGAAAAATGGGAAAAAAATCTAAAAAATATTTCGTCTCGAGATTTTAATGCAGAATGGTAGCAAATCGATCTAGAAATCGTTTAAGGTACTCCGCTTGAGAATCGGATGAGAATTGGGGAAGATATAGCCATCACTGTGGACCCTATAGGGGAAAACCCCATCTTAAATGTGTGGGTAATTCTTTGCTTTTTATATTAGAATATAGGTACATAGCGAAATATCCCACCTGTAATGCCTTCTCGTAGGCTTCGAGGATCTCGTCCGGTGTCATTATGAGCACGCTGCTCCCCACGCGACCGCTGCCGATGCGCGGCGGCGGCGGTGGCATCATCAGATCGTCGCCATTGCCGTTTCCGTTTCCGCTGCCATTGCCATTGCCGTTACCGTTAGACTTGCCTCCCGCTCTATTGTCCTTACCGTTACCGTTACGGCCGTTACCGTTACCGCCATTTCTTCCTTCATAGTCATAGTTATCGGGATCAGAGCTTTCGGGAGCCGAACTTTCGGGAGAACCCTCTGGATTTTGATATTCCTTAGATCTTGATTGGCGGCTATTTCGCTTCGATTCGCTATTTCGCTTTATTTCGCTATTTCGCTTTACTGGTTGGGGTGGTTGGGGCAGCACTAACTGTATACTTTCTATGGCGACCACCGCCTCAGCCGGCGTCGGTGACATTCTGCCCCGCTCCGGCTGCTCCTGATGCTGCTGCTGCTGAACCAGAACTGGAGGTCACTGGCTCATCATCCGTATTATCATCTCCGCTTATGTTTTTTGTTTTTTTTTCGTTTTTTTTGCTTATCCTTACCCTTCCCTGTCCTTTTCCCTCTCCCTGTTTCTGTCCTTGTTGCTGGCCTCGTCCTTTCTCCTCTCCTTTGCAATTTTATGCATTTTTTGGTGGGGAGGGAGTGGGGGGGCAAAAATAAAAAGCTCCAAGAAATTCCAATTTTGAGTGTGTGTGCGTTGATACTGTGATTGAAAAGCCAAAGGGTTTTTCTTTCAATTTTTTGCTTGTCTTGGTTTCCCTAAATAAAAGTTGTTGCGCTGTGTTATCCTTTTAAATAATTTTCTCGATTTACGATTTTTTCTTTTATTAATAATCGATAATTTGATTACGCCATATGCATATATATAGGTGTATACATATCATGTGGATCATCTTTCACGTTTTTCTCTTTAATATATATATTTTTTTATTTTTTGTGTGTTTTTTAATAATTATTATCATGGTTTTTTGGTATGTGGTGTATAATCTTGTTCATTATGCGATCCTTTTTATTTTCATCTCTCGCGATTCTTTCTTATATAAATATTTGGTTTTTTAATAATTTACATGAAATCATAACTTAGTTATACGCTAGCTTTAAATATATAGCATTTAGTACAGTTTATGTTTAGTCATATATACATACATATGTATATATTTATATATATATTTAGCCCGTAATATTTATAATGTAATAGTACATAAAAAAAAAACAAAAAAAAAGTAAGATTGACAAAAAAAATTCGTTTTCTCAACTCATTCCGTTATTTTTTAAGTGTTATGATGCTTGAGCTAAGTTCCTGATCGGTCGTGTACGTCTATATCTGATTTACATTATATATATTTTTCATATATATATATATATATGTCGTGTAACATGTCCTTTATGTTTTTAAATATTTTCTGTTTTGCCATCAAATCGCTGAGTTTGCATTTTCAGAGGAGGTTGGAGGGGGGAGCGCCAAATCCTGGAATGTCCTTCCTCTTCTAACACTTTGTACTCGTTATATTTTTCTCTTGGTGTAAAAATATTATTATCGTTATTATTTATATTCATTTTTTTATATTTTCTATACAAACTCAGCGGCAAAGTTGCTTTTAAAAAAATTCTTGCTTCTGGCTTATTTGTTTATTAATTTTTTATCGTTTCTATCGCATTTCATAAATTTTTATCTTGGTTTTCTTCATTTTCACATTATTATTATTATAATTATGCTTCCTATACAACTATACATATTTTTTTATATTATTGTGTACAAATTCCAATCGGTTTACCAGCCGTCGAATGTGAAACAAATAAAAACTTTGTATTGGCACGCATTTTGAAATTCAAAGATTATAGTTTTCAACAGCTCGAATTTTTCTCAGTGTTTAGGTTTCAAAATTGGAAAAAGTTTGAAAAGTTTTCAGATCTCGTTTAGTTGAAAGCTTTGTTAAAGTAATGAAGAAAATATTAACTATTTTGAACATCGCCAGAACTAGTTTTATTATTTTTAATTATGAAAATTGTAAATTCTATTATTTCCTATTAATTTGACTTCATAAATTGGCAGTTTTATGATGGTTTGTTTTTGTTTGGATGCTTTACTTTCAAGGCTTTGAATTTAGATTGTTTTTTAGGCTTTTTTGGTTCAAAAATATATTTTAACTATCTTTTAAATACATATGTTTAAAAGCTTTTAAAATGATTAAAATGTTTTAAAGGATTTTCGAAGAGTATTAAAATAGTTCTAAAATGGTGTTGAATAATAAGAATGTCTTAAAGTTTTGAAAAGTTTTGAAAATATTGAAAAAGGAAAGTTTGAAAGTTTTTAAAGTGAAAAGTTTAAAATTTCCTGAAGCTTCAAATGGAAAAAGGATGGAAAATTTTAAGAAATATAATATTTGTTATTTTAAAAAGAAACCTATAAGCAAAATATTAAAATTTGTGGGAATTTAAGGAAATAAGCTTATTCCCGAATTGCACTTTTTTCCCGGGCACTGGTAATTTTCTCCCCGAAAGCCACGCCCATTTGTAGATTTAATAGTAGGCGGGGAATGGATGATAGTTCGACGGATTGGAGGCGTGGTGATTGGCGGAGGGCAGCACTGGAGGAGGCCGAACCCCCGGATGATAATTACTGGATGCCACCTGGTGGTATGCCCCGAAGCTCCTTGCCATGTGACGATTTTGGGCGGCCGCGGCCGCTGATTCCCCGAGGAGGCGGGACTGATCCGCGGTGCCGAGGAGTCGATTATTCTGCTCCATCAGGAGATGGGCGGTGGGATCGACGAGGAGGCGATGCTGATCGGCGGCGGCATTGGAGGCGGCTAGGATGCGGTGCTGCTCGACCGTGGAGAGCAGCCGGTGATGTTCGAGGCTTTCCCGACTCTGATGCTGCATCTGGGAGGAGAGGAAGGAGCGGTTTCCGCCGCCCACGGCCGCCATGTTGGCAGTGTTGGGCGTGAGATCCAGGGACGCCATCCGCAGCATGTCGTGGTGCGAGGGATGGTTGTACGGAAGCTGAGGCGGCGAGGAGACCACGTAGTTGGCCGTCCGGCTGAGGTCCACACTGGTGGTCTGGTCGTGCTCCTGCTCGCCGAGCTGCTCGCTCAGCATGTTGTGCATGGCGGCCGCCGACTGCTGGTGCTGCTGCATGGCGTGGTGCTGCCCGTGGCCGTGTTCCTGCTGGTGCACCACCACCGATGCTGGGCCACCCGCGCCCCCAGAGCCGCCCGCCGCCGCCGCTGCTGCCACCGCCTGCTGCTGCGCCTGCGCCGACTGCTGGCTCTGCTGCTCGCGATCCGACAGGATGTCGTAGATGTGGTGATGATACCGACTGCTCGGCAGCTGGAAGTTGTGATGGTAGTTACTGCTGGCCGCGTTCGAGCGGGAGCTCATGTCCAGGCCCTGCAGGTCGGAGAGGTCGTTGGCGGCCGCTGCTGCTGCTGCCGCCGCTGCCGCAGCACTCGATCCGTTGCCGCTCGACTGGCGGTACTCGGCCGGGGAGTCCAGCTCCTGGCTGTTGTACTTCAGATTGCTGGCCATGCTCTCGTACTTGGAGTACATGAGATCGATCTGCGACTGTGGGAACTTCATGCGCATGTCCTGGCCAGCACTGTTTTAAGGATAATGTTCGTTAGTGGGAGATATTTGGAAAAATATGTGTAATACCCGGTACTACTACTCAAATCTTGTATATAATTTTTAAAATAAAATAAAAAATTAAAAGACCGAAGTGAAATGCTCTTGATAATCACCTGTTCTGGGGCATGATGCTGTTCTCCTCGTCACTGGACATTTGATTGTGCCGCGAGATGTTCTGCCGTTGGCGCTCCTGCTGCTCCTGCTCCTGTTGCACGGCCCGCTTGTGGCGCATCATGTCGCCGTTGAAGTTGTACCGCGGAATGCTCGGCGACGACGCCGGCGAGATGAGCTCGTGCTCTGGGTAGGTGCTGCCCACGCTGGAGGCGTTCCTGCGCTGCGGCTGCAACGCCGGCAACGGCGACGAAGCAGACATGCTGTTGGCTCCTCCACCGGAGACGCCACCACCGCCGCCGCCTCCACCGCCGCCACTGGAGCTACCCGCCGGCGTGCTGTTAGAGCCCGGACCCGCCCCATTGCCGCCAAACATGCCGCCATAGTCCCGGCCCGGCGATATGGGCGGTGGGGACGGCGGGGTCCTGTGATGCGAGGAGGAGAAGCCGTCGGAGTCCGGATGCTGGGGCCGGGGTGTGCTGCCCGCATCCACGTCCACGTCGTTTTGGTTCTGGTTACTCTGGGGATTGGTCGGCGTCGATGCGCTCGGCGAGATGTTGCAGGCGCCCTGGAACATGGGCAGCGGCGGGATCTGCATCGGGAAACTGCCCAGATTCTTCATCATCTTCAGCTCGTTCTCCAGATTATCCATGGCGCCGCCGATTCCGGGACCATTGGCTCCGCCAGATGAGCCACCCGAGGAGCCACCGCCGCCGCCACTTCCGCCGCCACCTGCTCCGCCACCAGCACTGCCGGCTCCAAATCGCTGGGACTCGGGATCCACGTGGGCGCTCATCGGGCTGTCGCTGTTGATGTGGTTGTCGGTGGGTACCTGTTGGATATACATATATATGGAGTGGAGTTTTAAGAGCTGGAATGATCTAGCTTGGCTTTGGGTTAAGACATGGTATTCATTCATAAAGTATTTTAGGATTAGACCCAGAGGTCTCTCATAAAGGAAACTTCAGGTAAGAAATCATATATATGAAAAAACAAAACAAAATCAGATAATGTCTCTATATATTTTTTTGTTAAAAAATAATGAAAATTCTTTGTCTTGAACCTTCTTGAACCTCAACGTTAATCCATCTCGCTGGAGTCAACGAGCTGCAGCTCCAGCATCGCTAGGAAACTCACCTTGAGGTCGTTGCTCTCGCTGTCAATCATATTGCCCACCGAGTTCAAGGCCGCCTCCACGAGCATGCTGGCGGACGAGGATCCCCCGCCGACGCCGACGCCCACGCCGACACCGCCCACGCCCCGGGCGCTGGCATTGTTGTAGAATGAGCTCATGAAGGATTGGGAGTGGGCCAGGGAGTTCATCTGGAGCTCGTGCGGCTCCTCGCCCCCACCGCCGACACTGACAGCGCCACCTGTGGCAGGACCAGTGGGCGTCTGGCCGCCGCTGCCGCTGCCACCGTTATCGCCGCCACTGACACTGCCGCCGGCACTGACTCCGCCGCCCCCTCCACCGCCGTTGCCACCTGCGCTGCCGCCGTACTGGGACATGGCTGCTGCTGCGGCTGCAGCGGCGGCGGCGGCAGCAGCGGCTGCGGCGGCGTTGTTATTGGACTCGACCACATCCAAGAAGGAACTGTTCTCGTCCTCCTCCCGGCTGTGGGCGCTGTGCTGGTGCTGTTGCTGCTGGTGTTGCTGCTGCTGCTGCTGTTGCTGCTGGTGCTGCTGGTGGGCATGGGCGTGGGCGTGCGCATGGGCGTGGCTGGCACTGGCGCTGCTCATCAGTCGGGCGAGGAAGTCGCGGTTCTGACCAAGTAGCTTGCTGTGCTCGTCGACGGGCGGCACAGCGAAGCCAAGGTCTCCGGCTCCGGGCACAGATCCGCTCGATAGCTGGCCGCAGGACACCACGCCGCCCACCGAGGAGGGTCCGTTGCCGCCGCTGCCTCCCGCCTCACCTCCGCCCACATCTTGGCTGGCCTCCTGGACTTCCTGGATCCACTTTTTGCTGCCCTTGCTGACCACCAGATTCTGGCCGAGCGCCACATTCATGGCCGCCGCATGGCGGTAGTCCTGCTGGGCTCCTGACCCCTGCCCGCCGCTGGCGTGCTGATGGGGATGCGCGTGGGAGTGCGGATGCGAGTGGGCGTGGCCATGATGGGAGTGGGCATGATGGGGATGGGAGTGGGCATGGCTGTGGCCATGGGAATGGACATGCGAGTGATGGGAGTGGACATGGGAGGGATGGTGGTGGGACTGCTGGTGGGAAACGCTGCCGGATGGATGGCCGCCGCCCCCACCCCCTCCGCCACCGCCAGTGTCGTCGTCGTCCTCGTCCTCTTCGTCCTCTTCCTCGAGCCCGACGCCCATGTGATGGCCCATCATGTGCCCGAGCTTGGCGGGATCCTCGCCGGCCCCGGCCATGGCGGAGACCGCCGCCGCAGCAGCCACCACTTGCTGCACCTGCTGCTGGGCGGACAGGCGCTGG
Organism: Drosophila bipectinata; assembly: GCF_030179905.1. Classification (NCBI taxonomy): domain Eukaryota; kingdom Metazoa; phylum Arthropoda; class Insecta; order Diptera; family Drosophilidae; genus Drosophila; species Drosophila bipectinata. The sequence continues at coordinate 202,486 of NC_091734.1, read as the reverse complement.
GCGGTGGTGGTGAGGAAGGACTCCACCAGGCTCAGCTGGGCGTTCTGCTTGCGACGCACCTGCTCCTGCAGGCGGACCTGCTCCGCCTCCTCGTCGTCGGGATCGTGCAGCTGCTGCTCGGCCAGTTGTTGCTGCTGTTGCTGCTGCTGCTGTTGCTGGTGCGGCAGGCTGTGCGGATGTAGGTGATGTGGGTGGTACTGCTGCTGCTGTTGCTGCTGGGACTCGTGCAGCAGCTGCTGGTGCTGTTGCTGCTGCTGTTGTTGCTGCTGGTGGTGTTGCATTTGCTGCTGGTGCGGCTGAAGTTGCTGCTGGTGCAGGTGCTGTTGCTGTTGCTGCTGCTGCTGGTGTTGTAGCTGTTGCTGGTGCTGTTGCAGCTGGTGTTGCTGCTGTTGTTGCTGCTGGTGTTGCTGCTGCTGGTGCTGTTGCTGCAGCTGCTGTTGCTGGGCTGCTGCCGCTGCTGCTGCCGCCGCCGCCGCAGCACTGGTGTCCTTCTTGCGCTTCCGCTTCCGCCCGGAACCGGCAACCGCTGCCGCAGAGGCGGCTGCTGCTGCTGCCGCCGCCGCTGCAGCGGCCGATGAAGGCACCACTTTGTCGCCAAAGATGCTGGATATCTTGGAGCTGAGCAGGGAGAGGTTCGGCTCGTTGCGGCACAGGTCCTTGATGGACTTGCCGCTCTTCTTGATCGCCTCGAACAGGTTGTCGTCGCTGAACTCGGCGTCGCTCTGCAGCGATCCGCTCAGCATCGAGCTCTGGTCCTCGAGGCTCTTGCGCCGGCGACGCGGTGCTTGCTCTGTGAACGAGGAGAGGGGAGAGGAGACGACGGCGTGGGCATTAGGGCGTGGCTGCGCCGTCGCCGTCGCTGCTGCTTGCTGCTTACCCAGAAAGTCGACCTTCATGCCCCCGGAATAGGCATCGAACGTGTAGGCCACGCTCCTCTCGATCTTCGGCATCTGCTCCTGGGTGTAGTTGTGGACCTTCTTGTAGTGAAATTGCAGGCACTGTTTGGTGGTGAAGGCCGCATTGCATTCCGGTTCAGCGCATCTACAATAAAATAAATTAATGATATAGTAGCTCACAGATATATATTGTAAGGATGATTATACGCACTTGAATGGTCTGACGCCCGAGTGGGTCAGCATGTGGATCTTGAGATTGCTGCGGTTCTGGAAGAGTTTCTGGCAACGCGGACAGCTCACCACCGTCGAATTGCGACTGTGCACCTCCTTTGAGTGGCGTTGAAGTGCCGCTCGCGATCCTAGAAGTTTTGAACATAATTTACACTGAAAATCTCGTAAAACTTCAGCCATATCTAAAATGAAATTGTATGAAGAAAATGAAATTTCGGATTGTGGTGATTTTGAAAGAACAACTTAGTGATAATCCATATAAACCAGAAACCAGGAACCAGAACCCAACAACGAACGAACAAACAACGAATACAGAAACGAAAGCCAAAACACATAAGGCGCAGGTCACTAAATTCAAAGGGATACTCTTTCTTTTCTGGACCAAGGTTGGGAACTTTGGATTGGGATTACGCGAAAACTATACATCTTTCTCTAAAATCAAAATACAACAAATGAAATGTTAATTAAACACAAAACCAAGGCAAATCATTCACTAAAAGCAGTAGTTACACAATGCAAATGGTTGTTTTTTACTCAAAAATGCGATGGGATTGAAAGTCTTATTAGCTCTTAATAGGATCTGATTATATTTGAAAGTTTTGATTGTCAAAAGTCCCTATGAAAAGAATGTATCATTTTTGAAATATTAAGTTGTGTTTTTCTATCATTTCCGTTTCAAAAAATAGATTTTTTCAAAAGGTAAAAGTCTCTTTTAAGAACAAACTCTCACAAGTGGTTATATAGAAATCATCATTTAACATTTTTTTCTCAACCTGGGCTTCTGAAGTATTGTTTAATCTATTATGTCGTTATTTCTTTATTTATTTTACTGAAAAAACCTTCTCTTCTCTCCCAAACGAATAAGAGTTCCAATCCATTACTTTTAGTCACTTTTTCAATCAGTTAGTGTCAATGGCATACAATATTCAATGGTTTCAACTATTGCACTCAAAACTTAGCACAAAAATCATAAAAAACGAACAAAACAAACTGAATTATTAATTCATCAACACATATTTATATACTGGTCGACCAATTTAGGCGATGTTTAACCAAAAATGTAGGCAACAAAAAAAGATGAGCGATCGCAGATGCTTTTTGTGTCTCATAGGTATTTTTAAGGTGATTATCAGGTGTGGTGAATGGTGAGTGGTGATTAGTATGGTGGCTTATTCAGATAACAGAGTTAGTTTTACAGCTAAGCGACTTGTTACGATTTTAGTAGATACGATATACTTTTATTTTTGGAGCAGGTATATGATATATAATGGAGTGTATGTACGGTTTCCACTTGAAAGAAATGATTCACATAAGGGGAAAAACAAAATAAGATACAAGCAAGTGTAGAAATCAAAATAGAAACAGTTTGTGGCGACCGTGACAAAAATACGATATCAGTATGTTGCATAAAAGGATACATCTTGTAAAATGGTAAACAAAATAATGTATGTTGCTTATAAAATAATAAACTAAAATAAATATTTAGTGGCGACCGTGACGAGAATATGATATTGTTTTATAAAAGCTTTGATGCGATGCTTACGCTATATGTTACGTTACTTAACGTAACGGTACATTACAAGTGTGTTGGCATGTGTGTTAGTTTGTGAGAGGCTACGCTATACAGAGTGATTACGACATACGACTAGGTACGAGCTTACGACAAAGTCATTTTTGGCCTACGATGCGGCTACGTTACATCAAATTACGCATACGCATGGGTGTACGGATCAGATCAGACACACAGGCAGCGGTTACATCTTTACAGTTTACAGTTTACAGTTAACAGCTTACAGTTAATAGTTTACAGTTACTGATTACGGTCTAAGTTAGACGTTATGCTCTTTTTTTTTGGGCTTGGCTCTGGAGAGGCTCAGTGGTGGTGCAACTACCGCCAGCCAGATTGCAACCATCAACTGGCAACTTGCAACTTGCAACTTGCAACTTACCGCTGTGCATCCGCTTGATGTGCGCCTTCAGCTTTTGCGGCTGACAGAACTTCCGGCCGCAGAAATCGCAAACAGGACGCGAACGATTCGGATTCGAGGCACATCCGTAGGTCCGATGCATCTCCAGGTAGTTGAGCCTCAGGAAGAACTTGCTACAAAACTGGCACTGGTAGGCGCCTTTCCCGTCGTGCTTCTCCGCCGCATGCTTCATGATGTTGTCCTTGCCCAGGACCGCCTCGCCGCAAACCTTGCAGTGGTACTTCCGGATGGTCAGACTCATCGACGGATCGTGGAAGACAGAGCAGTGGGTGCGGTAGTACAGCGGGTGCTCGAACTTCAAGTTACAGCCACCGCAGTCTATTTCGGGGGAAAAGATAGAGAAATTATATATGTAGGCTTAGAGGTTTCTATGAATATTTCAGTAATAGCTCTATTGTGCTTCAATTGCGTGTATCCACGGTAGGGACATAATGGCGGCATTTAAAATAATCACTCTCTGTGAAAAGTGAACAAATGGCCTAACCATATGTGCTTTCCAATATCCTGGTAATTGTCCTGGCAAATCGTTCCACCAAAAATCATGGAAGTTCTCGAATAATTGGTTAATTTGTTTGTAATTTGTGGTATCATTGATTCGAAGGACAAAGAATTTCTATCTTAGAAACTATTTGGTCTGGTAGGGAAGTACTGGAATCTACAATAGACTCGAAGACTCCGATAAAAAAGGCCTTAGAAGCTCCAAGTATCAGGTATGAATACTATTATTGACTAATATAATATAACTGAATTATACTATTGATCTTGAGGGGTTTCTCCATTTTTATCTATTAGAGCATCTCAACTCTTAAAAGAAAGCTACTTACTAGTCTTCTCCGTGTGCTTTTTACGCCACATGGTGTTGCAGTCGTCGCTCCAGTAGAGCAGCTCCATGCCGTTCCGCAGATCCCGGCAGCTTACGAAGTAGGCCTGACGGTCGATGGAGACCAGGTTGACGTTGCGGTCCTCGTAGCTGGGAGCCGGACGGACGAACCGCAGCCAGTTCGAGGCGTTGGGATTGTCGCAGCAGAGCAGATAGGACTTGTCCGCCCCCGCCTCGCACATCTCGAAGATCCACTTCATGTCGCTGCCCTCGCGCACCTCCCCTGTCTGGACGGGCTGGCCGATCAGGGGACCCAGCTTCGTGAAGGCCCTGACCTCCGTCCGGGCAAAGACTCCGGTCACGTTCGGCTCCACGTTGTGCAGCTCGAATTCCGCCGGCACCGAGGCCTCGGCGAACGTGATCAGGGGCTTGGTCTCCAGCTCGGAGAGCTGGGAGGACTCGTCCATGTCCATGTCCTCCATATCCTCCATGTCGTCGTCCTCGTGCCGCTGCCTGCCACTCGCCCGCTTCGCCTGTCGCTGGGCATCCGCCTTGAGCTTGGCAAGAGCCTCCAGATTTCGGCGCTCTATCCACTCGCCCAGGTCGACGGCATCCGTGACGTTGCCGCAGGCATTCCTCAGGGGGCACATCTTGTGGTCGTGGGTAATGGAGCACTCGCGGCAGGACTGGCAGGATCGGAAGGCAATGTCGTGTTCGTCCTCCTCCTCGACGAAGTTCTGTTCCATTTTCATTTCCCGAGCGAGGGCCTCCTCGTCCAGCTCCTCGTCATCGTCGTCGTCGTCGTCGTTGTTCCCCGGATGTCCTGGCCCGCCGAGACCGACGCCGGTTTCGTCCTCGTGCTCGTCGTAGGAATTTGGCGGCATCATCGCGGCAGCCGCAGCCGCTGCTGCCGCCGCCGCTGCTGCTGCCTTGGCGGATTGGGATTTTTTGCCGCCAGACGAGGACTTGGAGCTGCGGCTGTGGAAGTTGCCATTACTGGTGGCCATGCCATCGATGGTATCAACAGCCATGTTGCCGTTTCCGTTTCCGGCTAGAGCTCCCGCCATTCCGGCCAAGTGCGGATGCTCCTCGTCGTCGTCGTCGTCGCTGCCATTGGCCGCTGCCGCCGCCGCAGCTGCTGCCGCGGCTGCCGCTTTCTTGAGGCACAGCGCGTTCGGCAGCGACTCCTTGCTGTTCGCCTCCAATTCGCTCTTGATCTTCTCGGCGATCCGGCAGTCCAGGACTTCCGGCAGTGCTGTGGATGCTGCTGCCGCTGCCGCCGCCGCTGCTGCTGCTCCCGCCTTCAGGGCCGCTGCCGCCGCCTTCGCTTCCTGCTTCTTCGACTTGGCATAGCTGTAGCCCGAGGCGCCACCGCCTCCCCCTGCCCCGGCGCCCGACCCCTTGCCTTTGGGGGCGAAGCCGTTGAGGGCGTCGGAGGTGAACTGGACGCGTTTCTTGTACCGCTTGCGTTGGGGCGGGGTGGGCGTGGCCAGGGGCAGGGAGTCGCCGTTGCCGCTGGTATTTCCGTTGCCATTGAGGGAGGCGTCGGGGGGCGGGGCGAAGTCCTTGGCGCTGAGGTTCGGCTCCAGCTTGAAGTTGCCGTCGAAGCCCTTGGTGGGCGTGTGCGCGGGTGAGGGTGGGGGCAGGCTGTAAAAAATAAATTAAAATTAAGATATTTAATTAATAGAGAAAATTAATTTATAGAATTTTTTGCAAAAAAAGGGCTCTTGTTTTCTCTCAACTTTTGCTGTAGAATTTTGTTTAAATTCCTTAATTTTAATAAACTATATTAATATTAATTAAGCAGTAGTTTTTAGTCTGATTTGTTGAAATTTTAATTAAATAATATTTTTTAATTAAAAAAAGTCAGAAAAGAACGAATAATTCTACGCGAATGGAAAAAAGTGGGTCGATGGAATTTATTTATTTCTGGTCCATGGTCCGCTTCCTCCGGAGTCACCTCTCCCTCCCTCCCGGTCCAGCCCCTTGACCGCCACATTCTTGCCCCTCAGCCCCCGGTCTCCGCCCTCCTGCACTCCCTCCTCTTCACACCCTGTTGTCGCCTTTGCGTTTAATTAATTTCGCTTATGCTTTGCTTGCTGTTTCGCGTGCCGCTCGAGGGGTCAAAGGTGGGCGGAAGAGAAGAGGGAGACAGGGGAGGGAGGCGGAGGGCGTGTGGCAATGGCCAGTGGCAAGTCTGGACCTTTGCCAAGAAATAATAAAAATAATAGTTGCACGACTTTTGTGATTCTCTTTAAAAAAAAAAATTAAAAATAAATATTTCGGAAAGACCATCAAGTTATTAAATACAATTAAAGCATGAAATATTTAATTTTTTAATAAAATGAATAAAAAATAAATAAAATAATATCTTCAAAGCCCAAAAAACCAACAATTTCAAAGCAAAAGTGGGTTAATGTTTCTTTAAAAAAGTTTGTTCTTGGTTTTGTGGCATTCCAGGTGCCACCTTAAGTCCCGGGTCACTTGCAGTTGCACATCGTCTTCCCCCTGACCCCCAACTACCTGCCACTCCCCTCTCCGCCCTAGAACAACCCACCACCACCCCACGTCCACCGCCCTTGGCTTTTGCCTTTGCCTCTCCTCCAACTTTACTGAGAAATTCGTCAGGCGATAGTTTTCGAATTTTAGATTTCTCTCTCTTTCCCTCGGCGTGTTGCCTTCTCTTTCTTTGCCCCATAGTCTCTATCTCGTTCGGGCACTCTGCCCTGTTATCGTTCATTAAATCCTCCACCTTAGGAACCTTAACAACAATATCGAAAACAGCTGCAACAGCAAACGATACGATACGTTACGATACGGATACGGATACGTACGGAATACCAGTCTGCCCCGAGAAGCATCCACTTACCCTGCTCCACTTTGTCTTCGTAGCCTTGTAATACACCCATACCCCCTTTTTCAGAGCACTCCCCCACTGCTCCCCCTCCTTTTTTTTGACCGCACACAGCCAGCTGGATGAGCATATTCCTTCCATATTCCGAGAGCCAAGCTACCCGGGTTTTGGATTCCCCAGCGGAGAGAGTGGGTGGCTTTGTTTGGTGGCTGGGTGGAGTGCTGTGTCTCTGCCATTAATGTGATGCTTGAGGGCACACCGGGAGGGTATGACAGAGGGGCGGCTTGGGTGGCTGATTGGGGCGGATGTGGGTGGCTTTGGGAGGCTTCAGCTTCGAAGGTTCGAGGCTGGAAGTTTTGGGATTCTGTGTCGTGTGCGTTGCTCGTTGGCGCATTAAGGACACTCGCACACACACACACACACAGCCACTAACACACAGACAGTGACACAGACACTCACCCACACATACATACAGCACGCGCACTCACACAAAGACAGTCGCACACCGATTTTGTGCTTTTTGGCGAAAATTTCGCAGAAATTGGCGACATGGCACGAAATTCGAAATGCGAATTGTCCAAAAAAAGCAAAGGAAATCGTTGCCAGCTACGGGGGATGTGTTTTTAAGGATTTCCATTCTTTACTTTTTTGTGTTTTCGTCCTTTTCTGTCGCTCTTTGGACTGGTGTTGGGATACTATCTTTTGTTTATGGAAGAAATACCGATACAGGGATCTTATAGGCTTGCTCTCTACTTCGGGAGAACTCGAGGGAGGGAAAAGTATGGAAGAATGTTCAGGAATAGTTAATAATTAACCACAAATATACTAGTCTTTAATTTTTGAAATAAAAATTTCCTGATTAGTCTCTAAAAATAAAGCTAAAATGAAAGGAAACTAGATATAATTATATTTAATATAACATAAGTACAGGGTATGAATAATAGTATTTAAGACACAAGAATATGACAATTTCAAGGATGTTTAGAAAGATTTTAACATCTCTTAAGGGACTTCAGAGTACAAGTACCGGGTACACATACGGGGTTTCAGATACAAAAGGACACTTCAAGATATTATAGGAAAGATACCTCCCTTTCTGTAACGTATTATACAAGTACCGGGTATAAATAGGTTTTAATCAAGAATTCTTTTAAATTATTGGGGTAAATGCAAGGGGTTTAGTATTCAAAAGGATATATAAAGTACTTTAACCTTAATTTGGGATATATTTCTTCAATGGTAAGAAAAAATAGATCTCTTAGAAGAGAATCCATAATACTTTCAAAAAACTATACCTATATAGGCCAGCCTATATTATTCAATTTCTAATCTAATCTATTTCTATTCTGATGTACTTTGCGGTATTATACTTCAATACAGACTCTAGTTTAATAAATTTAATATTTTAAGACTTCGAAAATACATAAATCTCCTCCTTTTTCTAAAAATTAGAAAAAATATCACTGAAATCAGGGAAAAAAAATTATAAAATCTTATATTAGGATTCTATGAAACTCAAATCTAAAGATTATATTCCTTTCTATCTCATTTAAGATCCTATTTCAAGAAAACTTCATCATCTTAAGAAAGGCTCTTCATAGTCCTGCAGATCTCTTAAGAAAAGGCAAACATCTTCTTGATTCTTAAACAAATACCATTTCAATCGTAGAGCTTTTGTTATTTTCTTGTTGCATGTTTTGTTTTTGTCTCGTTGCCTATTTTGTTTGTGCAACAAGCTTCTCTAATGATCAAGGTGCTTGCCACACTGCAGGTCTTTGTATAGGTAGGGATGCACATCCCCATATGGTGGCCAATGGCCTCCTTGTTAGGCAGGCGAGAAGAGCCCGATGAAGAGGCCAGAGGCACGAGGCATGTGGCAAGAGGCACCAACTGTGATTCAGGCATTTCGTATTTGCCACCAGTGGGGGCCTCCAGAGGGGCAGGGGCAGGGGCAGCTGGGTGGTGGTGTGGCATATTCAAAGCGCCAAATGGCGCGCTCGACTGCAATGCAACAGCAGCAATAATAACAACAACAACAAGATGGCAAGGCGTTGCAAGGCAAGGGTGCCACCAAATGGGGAGAGAGGGGAGCGAAATTCGCGACGCATTCATGTTGCATGGCAGCGAAGGAGCCTCCCAGTTGCATGTGAGTGTGTGTGGGGCTACATCTCCCTATCTCATTCTGCCAATGCCTTACCAGTTTCCGCTTTTCCCTTTGATACACTGTTGAATATATTTTTGTATTATTTGGAAAGTTTTTCAATAAAAATATTTTTTATAATTATTTTGATAATCTTTTCCCATTCCTTTCCTTTTCCACACTTTCTCAACCTTTTTTTTTTGTATCCTATAATTTTCTTTCAGTGTATACATTGTTTTCAAGTGTAGATGTTTTTTTTTTGGTGTAGGAGATTGGCAACATGGCATGGAAATGCAAATGCAAGCCAGCGGTGGCAACATCCTCGACGATGTTCCTGCTCACAGTGAGTGTGTTGGTGTGTGGTTGTGTCTGTGTCTGTGTGTGTGTGTGTGTGTGTTGCTTTTTCCGCTTCCGCTGACATGGCGGCAACGAGCACAGCGGGCTACGGACTACGGACTACGGGCCATGGACTACGGGCTTCGACAACGGAATACGGAATATGCCTCCGACTGCGGCAGAAGGCTCCCACAGAGGCAACAAGGATTCAGAAGAAGGCCAGGAGGCAAGAAGAGCAAAGAGGAGCCAAGAGGAGGCAATAAGGCAAAGGCAAAAGCAAAATCAGAAGCCGAAGCAGAAGCAACATGAAAGCGCCGTTGCATGCAACCGCATGAGTACCGCATTTGTGCCTTTGTACCACACGGTGTCGACACAAAAAGGGGCCCGAGCCACGCAGGGGGGCTGGAGCGGGCGCTGTTAAATTGGGTGGCGCAGGGGGCGCAGTGGGCGCATGGGGGATGTGATGCATTCGGGCATGAATCGCTTTTACATGCCTCGCTTTTGTGCCGCCACCGCCGCCGCGTTCGTTTGTTTTCCCCGCCTCCCTGGCTGCCGCCCAAGGCGAGCTTCTTCATGCAACCCCCCGCCAGCTGCACTACCCCCCGCAAGCTCCAATAGCCCCCTGAAACCCTCCATCCACCCCTTTTTCGCGGCACTTGAGCCACCCCAAATGCCGATTCTCCGAGTGTGTAAGTGTGTGTGTGTGTGAGGCGCCCAAAAAGCTTTCCTGAGTGTGTGTTTAATTGTGTGTGTGTGTGTGTATAGTGCGTGTGTGAGTGCATTTCTGCGAACAACTATCAACAATCATGGCCAGCGAAGCGTTGCCATATCTCTTGCAGCAACCAGGACGCTTTTGTTTCTTTCCTCTGCTTGTCCTTGTTGTATGTCCGTGTGTGTGTGTGTGTGTGTGTGTGTTGGTTAATCAACGGTACATGAGATAAAACAAAGAGTATGGCCGAAAAAAAGAGGAATTTGTGAAGAAGAGATGCCAAAAAATAATCAAAATGATATTGCCAGATCTGTAAAATATATTTTTGAATAAAACTTAAGATTTGGTTTATAATTTAATGAGCTTTTTATTTTAAAGTAAGGCATACAGTTAATAATAAAATGAAGTTTAATAAAAACATAAAGAATTGTTAAATTAATAGGTATTTTATTAATAAATATAATATAAAAATAAACAAACTGATATCAAAAATGAAATGAAATATAAAATATCATAAAGGATCATAAAGGATTGTATTATAAATAATATCATATAGGAGAGTATTGGATCATATAATATAGATCATATAATCGTATAATATAGGGGATCCTGTAGAGAAAGATCTTGAAAGGGGATTGTATAGGATAGTACCACACATGGGATGGATGCACAAGACATTCCTCGATCATATATAGAATGATCTCGATCTTTAATAAGAAACCCATCTTATGTGGAGAGTTGTAGAAAGGACATCCTTTCTGTTAAAATATATATCATTTTCTCAGGGCACTTACTTATTCAGACGATCCGTATCGTTGTCGGCCAAGTTGAGGAGATAGGCCACGAACTCGACGTCGTTCTTGAACTGCAGCCGGGTGCGCATGTGCTCCCACTTCTCGGCGTTCTTGGTGCCAATGTAGATGTTCTTGCTGTAGTTCTGGTGGCGGTACTTCCGCCTTTCACTCGCCGCACTGCTGCTGCCCCCGCTGCCGCCCTGGTGCTGCTGCTGCTGCGAGTGCTGCTGCTGCTGCTGGTGATGTGGCTGCTGGTGTTGCTGCTGCTGCTGCGACGAGGTCAGGTGCGAGCCACTGCCCCCGCCCATGCCGCCCAGGGATGAGCCGCCCCGCGAACTACCGCCCCCCAGATCGTTGCCGCTGCTGGCCCCGCCCCCGCCGCCCACACCGTGGTTGCTGTTCTGCGTCGAGAAGCTGGTGTTGCTGTTGCCGCCCAGGAGACTGCTGGGCGGGGGTGGGGGGATCGCCGCTGCTGCTGCCGCCGCCGCTGCCGTCGCATTCTGCTGCTGCTCCAGCTGGGCGTTCAGCTTGGCTGCAGCGGCCGCTGCTGCTGCTGCTGCTGCCGCCGCTGCTGCCGCTGCCACGGCGCTCATGTGGAGGCCGCTGCTCTCGGCCGCCGCCGAGCTGTTCAAGTGGGCCGAGGAGAGGGTGGCCCGGCTGCTGGCCGCCTCGTCCTCTTCCTCCTCATCGTCCTCGTCGTCGTCGGCGTCGTCCTCGTCCTCGTAGTCGATGGGATCCTGTTGCTGCTGCTGCTGCTGCGACTGTTGCTGCTGCTGCGGATCGTGTATCATGTGCCGCAGATCTGTGGGCGTAAGATCGTGTCCATTACCCTGATCCTGATGGTGATCCTCATCTTCCTCATCCTCTTCATCATCATCGTAATCGTCTTCATCATCGTCTTCATGCTGCTGCTGCTGCTGCTGTTGCTGCTGCTGCGGATCTTCGCTTAATCTTAGCTTGTGGCTACTGTTATTGTTGTTGTTGTTGTTGTTATTGTTGTAGTGTTGCTGCTGCTGTTGTTGTTGTTGTTGTTGTTGTTGCTTGTTACCGTTATGCAATGCATTTACCGCTGCAGCCACAACAGCTGCTGCCGCTGCAGCTCGTTGTTGTTGTTCGGTGGACAATTGTTGTTGTTGTTGTTGCTGCTGTTGCTGTTGTTGTTGCGCTTCTTCCTCTTCCTCGTCGTCTTCTTCTTCTTCATCGAGCGAGCTTTGGGAACTGCTGCTGCTGCGACTGCTACTGCGTCCGCAATTGTTGTTCTTGTTATTGTTGTTATTGTTGCTACTGCTGTTGTTGGTGTTGTTGTTGTTGTTGGTTGTGGCATTGCCATTGCCATTGGCATTCCCAGTTGCCGCCGATAATGCCGAATTGTTGCTGTTGTTGCTGCTGCTTAGTGCGGCCGCTGCAGCTGCTGCCGCCGCTGCTGCTGCTGCCGCTGCCGCGGCTCGGCTCAAGAAGGGTGGGCGTGGCACTAGAGGCGTATCGGAATTATCGGAGCTATCGTTAAAATCGAATGCACTGAAATCGGCGGCATTTGTTGCACTTGCTGCCGCCGCTGCTGCTTGCGCTGCTGCTGCTGCCTGTGCTGCTGCTGCTGCTGCGGCTGTGCTTGTTTTGGACATGCTGCTGGCGTCGCTGCCAACGCTGGCGCTGCTTGGACTTCGGCTGCGACGACGGCTGCGGCGGCTGCTTTTCGAGCTGCTGCTGTTGCGGCTGTTATTGTTGTTGTTATTATTGTTGTTGTTGTTGTTGCTGCCGCCGTCGATGCTACCGCTTCTGCTGCCGCCGCTGCTGCTGTTGCTGCTGTTGCTACTGTTGCTGCTGCGACTTTGGCTTCGATTGCAACGTTTTGTGCGATTGTTGTTGTTGTTGTTTGTGTTTCTTGTGCTGTCTTTCTTTATTGTTGTTGTTGTTGTTGTTGCTGCGCTTTGCCGAACGCTATGCAGTTTTTGCTATTTGTTGTTGTTGCTGGCACTGCTGCTGCTGCGACGCTGCTGCGAGTTGCTGCTGCTGTTGTTGCGATCTGCTGCCTCGTTGTCCCCCCTGCTCTGCTTCTTCTGCTTGTGCTTCTGCTGCTGCTGCTGCTGCTGCCTCTGCTGCTGCTGTTGTTGTTGTTTCTGCTTCTTCTTCATTATTTCACCCGCACAGGTCGCTTGGGCGACACACTACACTAGCTGTTGTTGTTGTTGTTGCTGTTTCTGTTGATGACGTTGTTGCTGTTGCATTTCTTTTTCTTTATTTTTGTTTTATTTTCTGTTTTTTCTCGTTTTTTTTTTCTATCTACGAAGAAGAGAGAATGAGGGAGAGAGAAAAAAAAAAAAAACTGAATATCTACGCCTCGGTCGACGCCGACAGCGACGGCGACGGCGACTGAGACTGCGACTGCGAGTGCAACTGCGACTGCGGCGTAGCGCGAAAAGCAGACGCAACCGAGAGCCACTCGCTGGGCTCCTCTTTTTTTGGCACCGGGTGGCAACACTGCCACAAGGATTCTTTTTTCTTTTGCGGGGGGAGACTATCTATTTTTTTTTTTATCTTTTTAACTTTTCTGTATTTTTTCGTAGAGTTTCTATTTATTTTTTATGGCGATGTCTGTTCCAGACAGCTGGCTTGTTTTTAATTTTTTTGAAATATTTCAATATTTTGGGGGTCGAACACCTTCACTAAAATTAGTTTTCTTTTATTTTATTCATTTTACCACTAATTCCTTTAGCTGCTCTGGTTAGAATATTTTTATTTTTATTTTTGAAGTATTTTTTAAATCTGGCATACGTGAGAAAAGGACATTCGCACACACACACGCACAAAAAAAGGGAAAATGGGGGGTTCGAACTCCAAGAAAATTCTTTGAATTCTTGGTGTTAGTTCTTTGATTTCTTTTTTTCTTTTTAGAAGCACTTTCGATAAAATAATAGAAAACTCAGCACAATAAAAAAAATGAGAGGACGCAATTTCTATTTTATTTTTTATACATTTGTTGTTTTATTTAGTGGTTTGTTGTTGTTGTTGTTGTGGAGTGACAGCTTTGCAATTTCGATAACTTTGTTTCTTGCAACTATTTTTCTATTTTTCTATTTTTTTTTTTGTGATTAAGAGAGAGAGAAAGGACAAGGGTGTGCGTGTGTGTGTTGGTGTGAGAATCCACCCAATGTCTTTCGGAGAAACAGAGAGAAATCGCGACAGAGAGAGAGAGAGAGAGAGTTGGAGCCAAAAAGGGGTGTCCAGAGGGTGGGTGGTTGGGGGCTGTAGTATAGTTGGGGGCGGGGTGGGATTTTTTTGGTGACGGGTCTCAGACGCCTCGCCTTCTTCTGCTTCTTGGATTTTTGAGTTTTCCTGCTGATTTTCTTTTTATCCTTTTTTCTACTATTATTTTATTCCATGGCTTACACTTTTTTGCACTTTAAAATAACCGTTAAAAAAATAATGTAAATAAATAGTTTAGTTGAAGGGCCACACTTTACACTTTCGGGTTTTTTTTTCAGAATTTCTTTTTTTTTCGGTCGGCTGGTTAATTATTTAGCTTCTGTGCTGCGGATTTGTGGAGCCTCTTGTGCTTTTTCGTCCGCCGTTCGCCGTGATTAGCGATTTCTCTGCGAGCGCTCATATGCCGTTACTCGCTGGTCGCGACGGAATGAAGGACTTTTTATTTATGTGTATGTCCTCGCCGCAGTTGCCGTCGCCGCCGCAGTCGCCGCGTACTGAGACGTCAACGGCAGCGGCAGCGGCAGCGGCAACGACGACGACGACACATCCTCCGCCAGGCTCCTCTTCACTGCTCTCTAACCCAATATCCTGCGAGTATGCGAAAAAGTTCCAGCGAGCCTCCCTCCCTCATCCCTCCCTCCCTCACGCACACACACAAGCACACACAGACAGGATTACGGAGAGAAGTCCAACTGGGAAGCTCTCGTTCTTTCCATCTCGCCATCTCACCTTCTCTCGCTTCCTTTCCCTCTCTCTCTCTTTCTGGTGCTTTCGCTCTCCCTCTCTCTCTCGCGCTCGCTCTCTCTCTCATTCTCCCAGTGGCCATAGTCGCGGCATCGTCGTGTCCTGTCGCTGTTTTTGACGCCGCGATTCCTTACTTGCCTTGGTATAAGTGCCTGTGCCTGTGCCTGAGCCTGTGTGTGTGTATGCGGGTGTCCTGTGTGTTGGTGGAACCTGCCTCCTCTATGTCTGGCTGTGTGTGTGTGTGTGTGTGTGCGCGAATTGAGATGACGACGACAGCAACAGCGACAAGAACAGCAACAACAACTGTGCTGCTGGTAGTTGATACTAGTCGCGAAATACACTTACCAAAAAAGTGGCTAAAAGTGATTAAAATGAAAATCAGCAAAAATTTAATTAAAAACGATTCTAAAACATATCTGAAAATTATAATTTGTTTCTTTAAATATATTATTTTAGTGGCTATTATATTCAGTTCTTCGATAACATTTCTGAATGAAATTTCCGCAGGGAATTCCATGAAAATAGCCTTAGTAATTTCTTAGTAATAGTACTAACTTATTAAAACAGCCCCCAATTTGTTGCAGTGTATGCCTTTTGCTGCTGCCATTGCCACACATCGTCATCTGCGCCAAGTTCCGTTCTCAGCCTCGCACCCGTTCTCTCTTTGCTACTTATTCCGCCACGCCCCCCGCTTTCCTCCGCCTTGTCACACACCAATTCCCTCACAAGCACACACACACACACACACACTTGGAGAGAAACACACATGTATACGCGAACTCTAACATAGGCACGTATCCTATGCGGCCCCCCCTTCGACACCCCCTTGAGTCCTGTCGCCGTTATAGTTGCCCGTAAGTGCCACGACGGCCGTCACAGTCCATACACTGTAAAAATATTTGAATATATATTTTTTTGAATATTTTCAACTGTATTTTGTGGAAGAATTAAGAAATACGTATTTTATAGCATACATTTCGGGGCATGCAGAAAGAAAACGTCTCTATTTCCGGTTTTTGCGTAAAAGTCTTTAAAGATAACCTCTCAGTGTATCAGAAGTAACGGACAGAAGCATGGCGAATTGGCACCACCCCCCAAAATCCATGCGAAAGCCCATATAACCTCCCCTTCTGCCTGCCGTCCGTAGCCCGCCACTCGTATCCTCCTGCCACTCGGCCCTCTCCCACTCCCGCAGTGGTCATAAATCGAATTTTTGTTTATGTGGTGGTAAGGCTGCTGCGAAGTCGCCCTGCCACCCCCTCCCCCCTCCCACGGCCGTTAACCACCCACAGTCGCCCACCCCGCTGAGTCTGCAGCGAACCACCCCCTGTCCTGTCATTCCAACAGTCGCGAACGTCGTCGCCGTCGCCGTCGCCGTTGACGCTGTCGTCGCTGTCGACGTCGCAGCCAGCGTCCGATGGTTTACGGTTTGTTGTGTTTTGCGATACCCAGAACCTCCCCCCCCCCCCCATTTTTTCGGTAGGGGGGGGTTCGATGCCATCGAGCAGTATGGAAAGTGGGCGGCTGGGTGGGTTCCTTTTGCGTTGCGGGTGGTGGTTCTGTCGGCGTTGCTGTCGCTGCCACTGCCTCGGCCCGCGTCGCTGTGGGTGGGGGAGCGCCTGCGTCACTCTCCCGCGCTCTCGCTCTTCGGTGTTTGTTACTCTCTGCCGCTCTCTCTGCGCCTGCTCGACGCTCTTCTCGTCGCTCTTTCAACCCATCCTTTCGCCGTCGAGTCCTGCTATCTGCGCCCGAACGTATGCAGCGATTTTTTCCGTGTTGTTATTCTTCTCCATCCTTCGGGGGGGTTGAAATTTCTTGTCCGTCTCCCTGCCGTCCTCCCCCTCTCGTGGGCCACCCATGTGCTCTCTTCGAGAACTGTGCCGTCCAAGACCTCCGTGGTGGCAGGGCTGCAGATAAAAATAAATCGACCAGGGATGCAATCAAAATAAACTTTTAAAAAATGAAGAAACCTCTAGGATACTTTCGGACGTTTCATAATAGATGCCAGGGGTACGAAAAAAAAAAAATAAAATAATAATAATAAATCAATAATAAAATTGAAAAATAAAAATAAGTTAAGCTTCAAATTAAAGATCGAACCCTCCAGAATGTCCGTTGCTGAATTTGGATTTATATGCCAAGGTTACAAAAATAAAAAATAAGCACTTAAAATAAAAAAAAAACTCAGGTATTTTTGTTATTAAAGCCCAGAAATAAAAAAGAATGAAATTAAAATGAAAATAAAAAAAAGGTTTAAAAAAAAGTCTTTAGACAGAACTCAGGTATTTCTGTTAAGGTGAAGAAACAAAAGCAAAGAAGGACCCATAGTAGTTTAGCTTTAAACAACAGTCTTAAATTAAAAAGGAAGAAAATAAAAATAAGGAAATCAGACCCCGCTCCGTGTAGTTATTATGAAACAACGTTTCATAAAATTGAAAAATAAAAATAAGTTAAGCTTCAAATTTAAGATCGAACCCTCCAGAATGTCCGTTGGTGAATTTGGATTTATATGCCATAGTTTTTTATATAATATAAAAAAATAAAAAAATAACCTCAGGTATTTTTGTAATTAAAGCCCAGAATAATGAGAATGAAATTGAAATGAAAAAATAAAAAAGGTTTAAAAAAAAGTCTTTAGACTGAACTCAGGTATTTCTGTTAAGGTGATGACCCAAAATTAAAAAACGAAAAACCCATAGTAGTTTAGCTTTATACAACTGTCTTAAATTAAAAAGGAAGAAAATAAAAATAAGGAAATCAGACCTCGCTCCGTGTAGTTATTATGAAAAAACGTTTCATAATAGATGCCAGGGTTACAAAAAAAAAATACAATATTAAAATTGAAAAATAAAAATAAGTTAAGCTTCAAATTAAAGATTGAAGATCGAACCCTCCAGAATGTCCGTTTGTGAATTTGGATTTATATGCCAAGGTTACAAAAATAAAAAATAAACACTTAAAATAAAAAAAAAAACCTCAGGCATTTTTTTTATTTAGGCCCAGAAATAAACAAGAATGAAATTAAAATGAAAAAAATAAAAAAGGTTTAAAAAAGTCTTTAGACTGAACTCAGTTATTTCTGTTAAGGTAAAGAAACAAACGCAAATAAAGACCCATAGTAGTTTAGCTTTAAACAACAGTCTTAAATTAAAAAGGAAGAAAATAAAAATAAGGAAATCAGACCCCGCTCCGTGTAGTTATTATGAAGGGTTACCAAAAAAAAAATACAATATTAAAATTGAAAAATAAAAATAAGTTAAGCTTCAAATTTAAGATCGAACCCTCCAGAATGTCCGTTGGTGAATTTGGATTTATATGCCAAGGTTTTTTATATAATATAAAAAAATAAGCAACTGAAATAAAAAAATAACCTCAGGTATTTTTGTAATTAAAGCCCAGAATAATGAGAATGAAATTGAAATGAAAAAATAAAAAAGGTTTAAAAAAAAGTCTTTAGACTGAACTCAGGTATTTCTGTTAAGGTGATGACCCAAAATTAAAGAACGAAAAACCCATAGTAGTTTAGCTTTATACAACTGTCTTAAATTAAAAAGGAAGAAAATAAAAATAAGGAAATCAGACCCCGCTCCGTGTAGTTATTATTAAAAAACGTTTCATAAAATTGAAAAATAAAAATAAGTTAAGCTTCAAATTTAAGATCGAACCCTCCAGAATGTCCGTTGGTGAATTTGGATTTATATGCCATAGTTTTTTATATAATATAAAAAAATAAAAAAATAACCTCAAGTATTTTTGTAATTAAAGCCCAGAAATAAGAATGAAATTGAAATGAAAAAATAAAAAAGGTTTAAAATAGTCTTTAGACTGAACTCAGTTATTTCTGTTAAGGTGATAACCCAAAATCCAAGAACGAAAAACCCATAGTAGTTTAGCTTTATACAACTGTCTTAAATTAAAAAGTAAGAAAATAAAAATTAGGAAATCAGACCCCATGTTGAAGAAAAAATGAAGAAGACAGTATAACCCATCTTATAACCCGTCTTAAATGAAGAAAGTAAGAAAATAAAAATTAGGAATTTCTGTTATTTCTGTTAAGTTGAAGACAGTAATGAAAATAAAGAATCGAAAACCCATTGCAGTATAGCTTAAAAAAAATATTAAATTAAAAAGGAAGAAAATATAAATTAGGAAATCAGACCCAGCTCCGTGACCTGCTAACTGTGTCAGAAGGCTCAAGCTTTTTATAATAATTTAAAAAAAATAAAAATTTATTCAAATAAAAAAATAAAATAAAATAAGAAAGAAAAATCAGAAATGATGTTGACCCGAGGCAGTCGAGGCAGCAACTGACACATTTTCTGAGGCCCAGGAGGGTTTTCTGGATTCGAGAAAGTCAAGGCTACCTCGATGGGTTGTTCTGTTGAATAAAATTGTATTGGTAACATTCTAATGTGACCAGGCTACTGGTTAATGTAGACGCTTCCAATGTAAACGCTAGAAGGAAAAAACACTTTGCTGCCTCATTCAAGTACATTGTGGCTCCATGGACCCGGTCAGATTACAAACAGCACTAACTACACTTATATAGTTATTCTTGTGCCAGGCTATGTTGTCATTTCCGAGTTCCAGGAGACGTCGCGATGTATGCTCGATTCCCACCAAGTCATTCAAATCATTTCTCATGAACTCTCCAATCGAATCCAACTCAGACTGAGTGGTTATCTTCTCGACAAGGGCGGAAACAAGAGCTGCTATTTGATCTGTAAAGAACGAATAGCTGAAAGAAATATTTATTAATGAAATATATAGAAGTCCCGGCTACAGGTCCTTACAATTTTTTGATGTTGGAAATGTTTTTGATCAAATAGTTCTTGGCCAGTTGGTAGCCCACGGGGTTGCGCACCACGGCACTAAAGATCCTCAGGACGTCGACCTTGGCCAAGTTGGCCCCGCCAAAGGCCCACATGAGCATTTTCTCAAGTGCCCAGGTATCGCGGCTACATGATAATGCCTCCAGGATCATGGTACGCTCGCCGGACATCTCGGAGCTCTTGAACAGCTTCCGGAGCTCTATCCAGTCGGCCTCGGTGCCCAGTCGAATCGCCGTACAGTAGATTGTCCGACGTTGATCCACCGGAATGTTATTTTGGGTCACGTTCATTTGGCTAAAGTCCCTGAGGGCCAGACTCTCGCAGGATGCCAAGTTGGTTTCACAAGCCAGACGGAGAACAATGGTCTTCAGGGTGTGTTGGGTAGTACTGGTGGTGTTGGAGTCATTGGTTGTATTGGAACTACCAGTGCTGTCAGTGGAAGTGGAATTGGAATTTCCGGTGGAATTATTGCTGGGACCACTGCCATCTGCAGCAGTTCTGTTGTTCTTAGAGGCTTCGGATGACGGGAACAATTCGTTGAACTTTGGTTCCAGGACACCACGCAGAAAGTTCTGTCAAATAAGCGTTCTTCGAGCTATGACACCTATTCGAAAGACGGCTTACCCACCTTAAAGACAAAGATTATCGGAGTGGTCTGCAGTTGACGGAACAGCCACTCCAGATTCCTCGCTACCGCATTCCAAACAATAGACTCGTTCTCTCTCGGCAGGTATCGGAGAAAGGAAAAGGCCAGATAATAACCAACAACACCGGCACCGGCCAGATTGAGGACGTCGTCCAGTAACTGGGCCCGACTAAACCGATCTATCTGGGTGGCATTCTCGCCCATCAGAGCCTCGTTCAGAAGCTGCCAGTTGCGTTCGTCGTAGTTGATGCGACAGAGTGCGCCCAGTCGTAGATTGAAGACGACCCAATCGTTGGGCTCCGCCACGTCGATAAGCGTTAATGGACTCTCGGGACTTACGTGACTGCAGGTTAACCAATCGGTGGGCAGGGTGTGGGCCCAACTGTTCCGGGCGGCGGTGGTGAACGTCAATGGGATATACCAGCAATGTTGGCGGTTGGTGGGCTTCTGGCCGGTGGCACTGCCCCTCGGATTGCACAGGAACCGCTTCTGATAAATGGTTACTTCGCGCTTATCATAGTTCCGTCTCACATGCAGCAGGGGATAGCCCGGTTGCAAGGTCCACGACTCCATTAGCGGGCCCACACGAATGTCCTGGCGCAAGCTCAAGGCGCGCTCGGACTCCTCTTGGAAATATATCCACAAGAGTGTCTGGTTCGAGCTCTCCTTGAGTGAGCTCTTCATAAAACCTCGCAGCGAGTTCGTAAAAACCTGTCAGGATACGAAGGACATAAATGTGACCCACAAAGGGAAACCCAACTGAACCCACCTCTGTGCCCACCAAAAAGTGCAGCATCCTAAACAGCAGTGAGCCCTTCTGATAGGCCTGCAACTCATAATCCATAGGTCCTGCGCCGCGGGCGAAGCTAACTGGCTGGGCACTGGCCCGTGAGTCTTCGTCCAGGACTGCGAACGTCTTGGTCGCCAGTTCCGTCTCATGATGGCGCCACGTGGGCTCCACTTGGTCCACAGCGAACCCGGCCAAATAGCCGGACAGGCCTTCGCCCAACCAGAAGTTTCCGGCATCGACCAGATTGGCAAACCAATGGTGGGAGAACTTCCTGGCCAAATGGGCCGCCACGTCCTGCTTCGAGGGGGCCGTTGCGTGCTTCTCACTGTACAAGAACACGCTCTCCGGATGGGCGACGAATCCAGCGTAGTCTAGGGTCTAAAAAAACAATATCATAAGTATCAACCCTCATCGACGGACCTATTCTCACATGAAGGCCTACGTCTGGCAGGACCAGCTGATCCAGCTTGGCCATGGGATACGGCAACTTGAATAGATCCACGAAATAGTCTATTAACTTAGTAGACAGACTAATAGCATAGGCAGAGTGTTCAGCTTTGGCTGGCCGGAACCAGAACTTCATCAAGGGATCGGAACGAGCCTCGGGAGAGTCCTGCACCTTAAACTGGTTGATGGAAAAGGACAACTGCTGTACGGTCATGCTGGGTGTCTCTTGGAAGCTCGTCCACACATAATTGTCGTCTTCGTGTCTGCAATGAAAAGTCCTTGAGAACTTTGAGTTACTTTACAAGAATTCGCCCAACTCAGCGGTTCTTAGAATAGGCATATTGCTGACGGCCTGCATCTCCCGGCTATGGGCCAGATGGAGGGTGAACGGTGTCCGGTAACTGGCATCAAAGCAGGGAAAGACACTGCTGGCCATATTGGGCGACAGCTGGGTGACCGTCACCCATTGTCGCTTGTTGTTGTCGACGTACTGCTCCGTGAAGTAGCCTCGATTCGTGCTGGACATCTGGCCACTAAACTCCACAGTGAGTTCGTACTCCTCGCCTAGCCATAGACGGCTGTTGAAGTCGATGCCGAACGTATGCTGATGGACTTCCTTCCAAAGAGACTTTACTGTCACCCTCCTTGCGGTCGTCCTGCGGATCAACCAAACTTTTGGGCCAATTTTCAATCCATTGACTCCCAACACAATGGTCCGTGATTCGATCCACACACGCAATCGAATTGTGACTTCACCCCTAAATATGCCCTTTGGGTTTTTCAAATCCACGACAGTGAGCAGACTGAGGTTGTAGTGCAAAGGTCGTATATCCTGCACTATTTTCTTGTGGGGTCTGACCTCGACTTGGGGATATACAGGAGAACTATTGGTTGGTGGAGTGGCTGATCCGCAAGAAGTAACCAGCAGAAGGTGTAGGCTCGATGCCACCAAGTTCCACCTCGTCGTCGTCATTATTATTTGTATGAGCGGTCACGGTCGCCATGCAAGCGGTTTCGACACACCTGAGTGCTTGATTAGGCCGTGATGAAATCGTTTAGGAATGTGCACTGGGAGATAATCAGCTGTACTTTTCAGGAAGATCGGGAATATATATATAAAAAGCTGTTACAAAGTTTTCCAGCTTGAGTCTCTTTCCAGCTTTCATGCTTTCAAGCTCCAAGCTTGTGTCTGAACTTGAAGATCAAGTTTGGCGAGAGCTTGGAGAGCTTAGGATGTCCTTAAGGACACATAAAGCATAGCGCGTGGCTCCATCTGTCGGATGCAAGGCGAGGCAACCAATCAGCTGAGCCGC
Source organism: Drosophila bipectinata (assembly GCF_030179905.1). Taxonomy (NCBI): domain Eukaryota; kingdom Metazoa; phylum Arthropoda; class Insecta; order Diptera; family Drosophilidae; genus Drosophila; species Drosophila bipectinata. The sequence goes on along the minus strand of NC_091734.1, from coordinate 179,742 downwards.
AGAATAAAGGGGGTGGCTCTGGAGCGCCTGCGCAAGGGTGGTTCTCCCCCGCTCTGACTTTCTCTCACAGCCTACCTACCTACTCTCTCGGCAACTGTTATGCTCTCTGTGGCGAGGTTAACACGTTGCAAATGTCAAAGGCATGACTTCAGAGCCAGGTTCTCGGGGAATCGGGTTTCCCCCGATTTTTGAATTCTTAGTTTCAGTGCGTTCTCTGCCATTAGAGCACTTTGCAGCGTGAGGCAAGCGCCCCCTAACGGTACTCAAATAGTTACGATAAATACAATCTAAAAAAAAACAAAAAAAAACCATCGCAAATAAATATATAGATACGATCATAAACAAATCTCAAATCCCCATATACACAAATCAGTAATATTATAGATCAATCAATAAAAACGTGAATATAATAAGAGTGGAGCGCATCATTTTTTTTATTGGCGAATTTTATTCGATAATTGAAGACAGAAATTGAATTTCGACCCATAACGTCGGCGGCCTATAAACGCGCGCGTGTTCGCCAGAACTTCTCAATGTGTGTGTGTGTTTTGAGTGTGTGTGTGCGTGGTGTGTAATGTGTATGAGTGTGGCTGAGAGAGTACTTATTATATAAAGTGTTAGCCTGATTAGCTATTGACAGTGGCCAGCTTAACGAATTTCCTGTCCGATTTCCTCTGGCCAGGCGAGCAGTTTTAATTTGTTAATTAATTAAGTCCTGCCGCACTTAAGTATGCTACAATATTTAACAATCACGCACACAACCACGCACTGTGTAGCAACATGTCTTTGACAATCACACTTTTCGCGTAAAGAGTGCGAGTGCGAGTGAGAGGCAGATAGAGAGAGAGAAGGGAAAGTGCAAGAGGAAGACCAGATGAGACAAAGAGAGAGAGAGAGAAAGAGAGAGCACACAATTTATAAATTTTTATTGTTATTCCGAATTCCCGCCCCATCACACACTTTGTCAGACACTATTTCGCTCTTTTGCCCTTCGAAATGTCAAAATATTGCAGACAAAAGTCTGCTCAGCACAACATTGCCAGCCTGAAACAAAAATTTCCTGCCGGATTAGTCACATGTTTAGGCCCCGAAAGCTTTTCGAGAAAAATAAATATATTTTAAAGATGTTCTTTATATTTTATAACAATTAAACAACAAATTTGTATAGTTTTTGGTTTAAAATATTCACTAAAGAAATTATTAAATATTTTTGAAAAACAATAAAATTGCGAAAGTTTTAAAACAAAATAAAATTCAAACTGACCGCCACTTGTCGCACTCTCTTCTCATGCGTCACTCTCTCTCTCTCCCTTTCTGGTGATTACTGTTATTCTCATTCTCTGGCTCTCATTTACTTTCTCCCTTGCAAGGATTGTGAGAGAAAGCGGTTGTCTCACATAGCAGTTAACAGGAAAGCTGTTAGCCTTTGCAGCTTAACACTAGGTTGGATCCTTCCAGAAATTGGTACCTCCTCAGGGATTTCTTTTAAAATATACATTTAAAAATATAAGCCCAATATAATTGAATAACTTTGTTTCTAATTTTAAAAGAGCTCTTGAAATCAAAGCACTTTGCCTGCAAAGGGTTAACGTTAATGGCCGCATTAACAGTAGCATAGACCACTGTTAAGTTAACAGCGCAGCCCTACTTCCGGTCGCTACTGGCATCCCTTTCGCACTACGCTCAGTAGCTCCTTGGACGCGTTCTCGCCAAGTCCTGTGTGATTTTTGGAAGTTTCGGTTTCGGTTTCAGATTTCCGATTCAGTTCTTATTCGAACGCGCTACCGACGAGTCACGGGTCCGCAAAGCGTACGCAGGGAGTTCCCCCCCAAAAAAGTCCTAGTCCCCAGTCCCAGGACAACACATATTTTTTTCCAGTGTCAGTGCTTAAAGTGTGCGTGCCTGTGCGAGAGTGTGTGTGTGTGTATGAGTTTGTATGTCCGTTTGAGGAACAGTAGCGCAAGGATAATAACAAACACACACCTAACAAATAAAATAAATAAAAATTAAGAAATAAAATGTAAATAGAAAATGGAAAATATTTAATAAATAGAAACAGAAACGAAATTGGAACACTGTGATCGTTTTTTGCTCAAACTTTTGATCTCCGAATGTCCTTAACCGTTAACTGATTCAACGTTATCTGAGCGTGTGTGTGATTGTGCTTTTGTATTTCTATTTATTTTTATTTTATTTTTTATTTATTTTTTTATTTTTTGTTGTTGTTTTATTTGTTTTTGTTGTTATTCGTTTGCCTTGGCAAGTGGTATTGCTCTCTCGCTCTGAGTCAGCAGCGCCTGTCAAGCGGAGGGTTGATTTTTTGTTCCGGACCCTCCCTGCCGTCCCTTACCTTCGCCTCCACCCCACTGCCACGGAGCACCCCCCTCCCCCCTGGCTGGCTCCGGCCACGTTGCCTTCGAAAAACTTCACTTCAACCACTTGCCGTCCGTCGACGTCATCGCAGCCATACAACAAACCACCGAGACACCACCCCCCAACACCAGGCGCCCCAAGCGCCCCCCACCACTTCCACTTCCTGGTGTCATTGGCACTCTTTTACCATTATTCAGTTTTGCTTTCAAAGTTGTACGTTGTTCGTAGTAAACTAAATAAAAAAAAGACGATTTGGAGTGAAAAATAATAAACTAGCGCCTATTTTTTAGTTGCCACAAACATAAAGCTATAAAAACTAAAAGAAAAGTAAGAACTTATAGTGAACTGAGAATTTCGAACGGCTGATAAACGTTGCACCACCCACCACCGCCCCACGCTCACCGCTCGCTCGCTCGCTCGCCCGCTAGCCGCTAGTTCTCCAGCTAGTTCACCGCTAATGCCACCGCCCACCACCACCACCACTACTACTACTACTACTACTACTACTACTGATACCAATAAGAACAATATAAACAATTGCTACTTGTACTACTACCATAACCACTACCAGTCACCACCTTCACCATTATCACCACCACCACTACAACTACAACTACAACTACAATAAATACTAAAAGCTACTAGTAACTGTTATTATCACAACCACCAATAAGCCAGCAATCAAAAAAGCAAGAAAGGCAGAGCCCAGATTACCAATTACCAGATTCCGTGTCCAATTGTCCAAAATGTCGTCAGTCGAAATGAAATGTGAGCTGCACACCAAATGTTTAATAGATGTTTCGTTTTCGACCTAACCTATAGAATATACTATACCATGCATATATAGCATCTAGTGTAGCTCTAGCTCTCCCGATGAATCTAAAGTCGTTTTCTTCCCCTCCCCGAGTTTGTCTTGCCGTGTTTGCCACTTTAGATCTAGAACTCTCTTGAAAAACCACTAAGTAAACCACACTCCATAGAACATATACTACAACTAGTACTCTTCTCTCTCTCTCTCTCTTTCTGCCTTATATGCTCTATCTCTTACGTATACTCTCCGTCTTACTCTGTCTGTCTTTCTTGTTCTGTCTAGTTAACATGCCTTGAACTTTACTCACTCCGTTAACCTCCTCTCCCCGCCAAAAAAATTTATGAAAAACATCAACTTTCCCACTCAAAAGTTTTCAAAAAAAAACAAGAAAAAGGAAGCGGAAAACCGCCTGAGAAAAGCATAAAGTTCTCAAGATGGTTCCTGGTTCTTGAAAGAGAAAAGCTCCCACTGATTGGCTGGAAAACATCCTACAAATCCCTCTACAAAATGTTTCTTAAATGTAAATAAGATCCCGCCCTCACTACACTCAAAAAAAACAAACCAACTCTTATGCTTGCTTTTTTTCTATAGAGCTCCTTAATAATGCATGCTTCCCGATGAGATTCTATCGAAACTATCGATTATTATCGTTTGTGAATGCCACATACCCAACACGCACACACTCTGAGAATCGAATGTGATCGGTGGATCAGCCATTGGAGAAAACACACTCAGTACTTTAACCCGTTAGTCCAGTAAACAGTTACATAATTTCCGTTTCCGTTTCCGTTCACGTTTCACGTTCCACGTTTCTCATAGTTGCCCAGTTCGTTTAATGCGTTCGTTTTCTTCGTTCCATCGTTCGTTCGTTCGTTCGTTCTGTTTTGAAACAATTTTCGAAGCTAAACAGAACAACTGACAAAAGAAACAACAAACCAGACAACAACAACAGCTACAAACTAATTAACTTTTGAATTAAATCTCAAAAACCTTAACCCAAAATCTAAACAAATGTCTATATGTATGCCATTATATATATAGATATGTCTATATAGTCATCCAAAGCCTAAAGTGTTTCTAACCATCAATTCTTACTGTAAAAATTCTCTCCTAAAACTAAAACTAAAACTAAAATAAAACAAAACACAATTTACACAAAAAAAAAATACAACAATTTTAAAACCAAAATAATCGAATCGAACCCGCAGGCACTGTGAAATATTCCATTGACCATCAGGCATATGAGCTTGTGGCTAAAGGTAAGCTATATAATTCCATAAACAGGATCTAGTTCTTTATAATATCCCCCATAAAGGCCCTCAAAGTCCTCGGGAAGTTCTCTCTAAATTATTATCTCCGGTCCCTTCCTGGTTCCGCATTGATTTGTCGCCGGCTCCTTCCGCTCCGACCCAACCCCTTTCTCGCCTCCCCCCCATCCAACTATTCATTTTCAATTATCCTGTTAAATTAATGCCTTGTACTTCCACCCCGCCCCTCACCCCTAACACGTCCTGCCATATCCTTTGTCTGCCGATGATTCAGCTATCTGTGAAAAGTTTGCTCGTGTGTGTGTGTGTTTTTCTTTTTTTTTCCCCGTTGTTGTTTCTATTGTTGGTGGCGACAATTTCAACGGCAGACGGCGGTTTGGCTCTAAAATATTGGTTATTAGCATAGCCCTGGGTGGGGGTGAGGGCTCTGGGGCTAGTGGGGTCTGGTCGGGAAGCTGACAAAGCAGGCAACGCTTTTTGTTGCCTACTTTTTGGGGTCAGGGACTTGTTTTGTGAGGCTAGCAAATTGCCAGACAGGCTCTGGCTCTGGCTCTCTCTCTGGTATAGATAGAGAGCCCGCTTATACATCTATTTATCCGCAACCCACAAGTTCGCGTCACTCCCCGTCCCGTCCCGTCCCGATCCTTCATCTGCATCTTTTGTACTTTGTATGAATCATAGCCGAATGCATTGGCCAATGGGGCTGACAGTGCACAAAGAAGAGCCTGGCGGTGAGATAAGTGGGTAGAATCGGCAGCCCCATCTCCAAACTCCCAGCTTCCATCCTGCTGGCTGTCGCTGTCGCTGTCGTCATCGTCATAGTCATCATCCTCATCCTCATCGTCGTCATCGTTGCCCACGTCCTTCGTCACTGGCTTTTGTTCGATCTGTGCCCGGTTCAGCGAGAGCTAATTTAGCGTTAATCGAAGTGTATTTACTCTAGTCCCCCTCCTAGTCCCCATTCTGATTGCATTAACTTGATGGCTGCTCACTAATTACTCCTCAATCCTTTTCGCAGAGATACCTCCAGAGATTAAACACAAAAAAAAGTATTTAATCTATAACATTATAAAATATATTTAACAAAAACACATATTTCCAAGAGCTGGTTGTGTGTGAATGGTGTGGATGTCTTGGAAAGCTGCGTTTTCAGGCCAAGCTTATGTTTTCAACATTAAGTTGTGCACTTCAAGGGTCATAAAAGAATCATATCGTCCAAGTATTGTGTAGTGTAGTGTAGTACAGTATTATATTGAAGAATATCTATTTTTTTGCCAAAGTTAAAACGATTAGTGTAGTGTTGAGTGTAGTGTCTGTAAAACATACCAAGTTTTAAAACATTTAAAGTATTGTCCGTAAGAACAAAGTGTTTCGATAAAAAAGGTTAAACAGATTCCGAAATGTTTCCGATATGTACATTTAAACATAAACTTGCTGGTTCAACAGAAGCATAGACCCAGAAGCTTCCAGACTCTGGAAGAAGATCGTCTGGACCTTTGGGATGCTTCTTGCACTTCATTCCTGCATCATCCGCCAGCTGTGAACGTGGCGCCATCTATGAGTAGAGTTGCTATAAGCCTTTGCCTTCAAGGACAAATAAGAATGCTTACCTGCATCTGGTAGCTCGACCAGTGAGCTCAACGAAGACGATAAAGTTGAGAGGACCAGGACCAGGACTAGGATGCTCCACTGCTGCCAAGCACTGATCGTTGTCGAGACTGTTGCCAGTTGACCCCGCTTCGGGCATGGCCTATCTTTGTTTGTGAGTTTCTTCTGATTGGACGCTGCCGGGCTTGATGATGACTAAGGCTGTAGATCTGGCGTAGCTTGCTGTTTAGCTAACGCCCGAGCCCCCTTCTCGGGCCAGAGCCCGAGGCCCATTCTCTCCAGACATCATCCTTGGTGATGGTTACGGCCAAAGCTTGTGGGGTAACTGGCGACTAGTTGTTGAGTACCTAGTCTCTTCTCTCCAAACAGACCTAAGGCTATAGGTCAAGTCGTAGCTGATTGACTGACGCCCTGGCAGGAGTCTCTTCCCTCCAATCGGAAGCCTGATCCCGAGCAGAAGCCTCTTCCTTCTGGTGTAGTCCACGCTTTCTTCCTTCTTCCCTCACTGGTAGAGTCTGCAGAACATTCCTGCTCTAGATTGCAGACTTCAGACAGAGAGACTACTCACCTTTAATTCACCTTTTAATTCTCGTACATGTTTTTTAGGCACTTGTGCCCACACTGAATTTACAAAACGAATAAATTTTGATTGAATTTAAATTCAAAAAACAAAAAATAAATAAAATTCGATGCCTAGCTGTGCTAACTGGTAGCTGTGTGAACTGAGCTAGGCATCGAATGCGACTGACTGGAGTCTCGTTCTCGGTTTTCTGACACAAGTTGAGTTTGACAAGCACAGTCCATGGACTACTTGGTTAGGGAAATATTTGTGGAGAATATTAAACCCAAATACACAACAAATAACAAAAGAAACCAACTTCTCCTTCGCGGGGAGCTCAAGAGTTCGAATTTGAATTCGAAGCCAAAGTGCCCCTTTACGGTGGCTGCTAAAGGAGTCAAAGGATCAGCTACCTGAGCTTATTAATTGACCGCAACATCTGGCGAGCTGGACTTGAGTTTTCCTTGGTAATTGGTCCACTTGTTTGGCTGCTTTTTTCGACTCGACTCTGCGGGAAAAGCGCGCAAAAAGCGGGAGAGAACCCGAGAGGGAGCAGGATATCAAGGATGCAAAAATCTGGCTGGTCCTGTTGGGGGGGAACAATCGCTAACAATTTTCCAATTGCGTTTACGTTTTGGCTTAAAGACACAGACAGAAAAAGCGTGTGTTTTCGAAAAGAAACTGCAGATCGGCATATGGATGCTGTGATGTGGGTTGCGGAAAATGTTGCGCATACGCCCCGTGGGCCCATAGAGACACTCACACTGGCACAGCCATACACTTGCCACCTAGTTGCCTGTCCGTGTGTGTGCTTAACTAATATGCTATGAACGTCGCTTTGACACGTTGCAATTGTCGCCCGCCTAGTCGTTGTCCTGGCGGTCCTTGCTGGTCCTCCCAGTCCTGGCAGTCCTCCCAGTCCTTGATGTTCTTGTTCCTGTTCCTGTTCCTGTGGCAGTGTTGTTCTTATTGTTCGCTACACATTTGTATGGCGATTTCCACTCCCCAGGTTTCTTGAAAAGGAACGTATCCTTTTCTTCTTGTTGTTGCTGCTGTTACTGTTGTTGTTGGAGTCCTGGGAAGGAGCGTGTGTGTGTGTGTGGAGCAATAAATGTTTGCTGTGGCCAAATATGGGAAGCTAGAGCATTGTTCTCAACCAAAATGGTGAAAAAACAACAACCGACTAGCGGAGTGGAATGTGTGCATCCCGGGCACATGCTGCTGCACCGAAGTGGCACATACCCTCCAGGAGCCATTAGCTGCATGTGAGCATGTGTGTGCACCGGAAATTGCAACTGATTGTGGCGCCTCCCGGTTGCCTCATTATCTCGGGCTGCTTTTCTTGCCAAATCCTGTCGGTATTTTTGTGATTTTCGTTGTCGCTTCTCCTCTTAAAAATCAATTAAAATTGTCGCTTGAATTAATCCTTAAAATGTCCTTGTTGCGTTTGTGATCCGTGTGGCATTGAGCATTCAACTCGGCATTTTGAATGCGAATAAAAAAGCATGCTTAATTTCCATAAACCAGGCAACGGTTACGAGACTTGCCACACGTGCTCTGCACCTGCACCTGCACTTGCAACGCGTGTATCCTTCGTCCTGCGTGTGTGTCTGTGTTTTTATTTGTATTTATGTCTGTGTGTGCGACAGGTAAGTGAATTTATGTTGCACACACGCTATGCGAAACATGCCACTGCATTTGCCCATAAAAACGTGGCCCCGGCTACCCCGGGGGTCCGGAGCCGGAGTCGGAGCCGGAGCTGGAGCTGGAAACAGGAGCAGTGCCACAGGGCTGGCAACATTCTGGCACAACCTCACACATTGCACATCCTGGCATATCCTGGCCCCGGCTCAGGCCCAGGACTATGGTCACACAAAACTTTTAACTTTCACAACCCAAGCGAGCCGAAAAATATTATTTATTGAGGCGAGTTTTCCCTGCCTACCTGAGAGCGCTTTTATTGCTTTATTGTGTGTGTGTGAGTGTGCATCTGACTGACCCTGTGTCCTTTGTATCCTTTCGCATTCGTCCAGTTGCATTATCCCCCAATTCCAGTGCACTTTGGCCATTTGGTTTGCCATTTCGTTTGTTCATTTCGGCACTGGGAGGAACGGGATGTGGGTTTGGGGATATTTCGATGATTTCCAACACTACACCTTTCTTACTCTATAGCTCGTATTCGGTCTTTTAAGTTCAAGGAATCCTAACTCTGAGAACTGAGATCTGGCTTCTTAGAAAAGTCTGAAACTTTCTAGAATAGTGTATTTCACTTCATAACTTTATATTCTGATAGTTTTAAATATTTTTAATGTACTTATTCCCTATCCTTAAATATATGTTTAATACCATTAAGAACCCAAATATCTAGGTTTTTGGATTCATAATTCCAGTGCACCTTTTCAAGTTGCTCTTCCAGCTGCGTGCAACGCATATAAATCGTTCCAACCATGCCGGAGGTATGGGGCATGTTTGGTGTGTGTTTGTGTTTGTGCACCTTAGCCATGGCCACAATGTCCGCATGCAACTAAAACGGATGTGGATGTGGATGTGGATGAGGATGAGGACGCGGGGGTATTAAAGTTTATGCGACTTTGCAACTTTTGAAATTAGATAGAAATTGCAAGTTATCTGCCTCCTGAATCCTGCCTCCTGCCGCCCTTTTGGGGCAACAATTCCCAGCTTTAAATCAAGTTTCATCTTATATAGCCTTGTCTCTCGCTTATGATTTCCAATCAGTTCTGGCTGAGAGCCTTTTGGGCAAAAGTTTGTGGCTAAAATTACATTACACGGCCCAAAGTACAGCTCTTTGTTTCTGTATACTGACACACATACGTACTATATACTATACATATATCTCTTCCCTGACCCATACAAGTCATTGATTTTTTTTGTTTTCGGGGGCTCTCAATTGACTTGGTCTTCGATCCAATTTGCCGTCGTCCTTCAAGTCCTTCCGCCTACAGCCGTCTCTCTCAAATTACTTTTTATACAAAAACCCAAGAGAGAGAGAGAGAGAGAGGGACCGAACAAAATAATACATTGAAGCAAAAGTGTGGTGTGTTGTGGGGGTATTGTTTTTGTTTTTGCCTAGGCGGCGCTCAAGGATATCAAATTTTTAACCACGCGTCACACATGACAGGACACATACACTCTCAGGACAAAGGACAAACGAGTGGCTGGCTGCGGTGGGGAGCTGGGGATGATGTGACTCACAAACGGGTCCTGAAATCGAAACCAAACTACTACTCGTGCTATTGCCACCACCACCGCCAGGCACCGCCAGCGAGGCCTAAAACCTGCCACCTACCACCTGGCACCTGGCAGAATGTGCCGCGATTTGCGAGGATATCAAAGGATATAGCTGTTAAATCAAAGAACTTTCTCCTCAAAAAACTATATATTAATAAATATTTGCTCCCTTTGTCTTGTATGGTAGAACCCCCCTTGGCTTAAATAGCCTCTCCCCTGAAAGTCCTGCTTCGAATCCTCGGCTTTATTGCTTTCTTCACTTCACTTGCCACTCGGCTTTCTTAATTCCACCTCTTTTTTATGCGTTCCCCCTTTTTTGTGCCGAATGCTTTGCATACACGAGGGCGAGGATAACAGGTTCCAGGATCCAGGATCTTGGCCACAGAGTTCCGCCCCCTAGTGGTCGCTCTTTGTTTGCTCCTCCCGAGTTCAACCCTTTTTTTAATATTCCTGTTTTTTATTTCTTTTTTTTTGTTGTTGTTGTTGTTTATTGTGCATCTTGTGTGTGCGGGCGAGTGTTGGCTTTTTGTTTGCTTAATGTTTAGTTCTCACTTTCACGCAATGTTTTCATTAGAATGCCTCCGCAACAAAAAAAAAGAATAAATACAAAAAAAAAAGTAAACAGAAAAATCCTGGGAAAAGGGCTGTGTGTTTTTTTTTTTGGGTTGACTTTCGGGTTCAGCACCCGGCTGATGTTTTCATCTTGCCAACCGGTGTGGTTTAACTTTATTTTTTATGGTGAGCAGTGAGCACATGCCGAAAAGGATTCTTGGGCTAAGAAATACAGGCAGGAGACCCTTCCTCCAGCCCCTCCTCCAGCCCCTCCTCGCAGGAGAGCATCTGTCTTTGGCGGCTCTTTTGTTTATTTTACTTTAGCACATTTTAGAAACAATAAAGCAAAACTTTCGAGGCTCTTTGTGTCCTGTCCTGGGCCGATGCTCATCCTGAGCCGAGGCCTGTATCCTGTAGACCTTCCCACCGGCAGCGCTGCAAGCTGGCCGTAAAAAGCGAATTACGCCGACAAGGCGAACACAAGGCGAAAGTTCTGCCTCAAACAGGATAGTCCTTTTCGTCCTTTTTTGTTTCCTTTCCAAATTATGAGCAGCGCAACAGAGACAGCGTGTGCTCTTCCCATTTTTGTTTGTCGTGTTTTTTTTTTTGTTTTTGTGATATTTATGCGTCTTCTTTTCTTTTTATTTTCAGCAATTTTCGTTTATTGATTTTTCCCTCCAGCCCAGCCAGCCATCCATCCGCTCAGCCAGCCCTGAAAACACACACATTTTCATTGAACTTTAGTCACAGATATACCCTTACTGACAAAAAAGGGGGCTTAGAGTGGGGTTCAGAGGCCAGATTCCCGGGGAAAATGAGTTTTCTCAAGTTATCAAATTTATTTTGTATTGAATTTCGTAACAATGATCGTTTCTGGCCATTAAATATGTTTGGGAAAGACCACCGTAATGGATAAGTTACTTAATGATAGTAACTGGGTGAAATAGGTTTCTAAATAGGGCTTAATAAGTAGGACCTTTAAAAAGACGAAAAAGAAGGTACTAGTTCCACATTTTCCATAAAAAAGGTAGTCTGTCCACAAAACGAAAGCTTAGAGTGAAGCAGTGTTGACTAACATGCCTGTTGTTAACCCTTGAGCGGTTATCAGGGTTTAACTTCGTCCTCTTATTGTCCTCCAAATGTTGTCTATATGTTGACCTATTGCTTCTATAATTTAATTGGAAATTAGTTTAAATTTTAAATTCATTATTGGCTGTTTTTGTACTGGTAACTGCTGCAATATTTTTAACACATTAGAGGTTAAATATATTTTAAAATATGTACCTATGTTAAATCACTTGATGCTTTACAACACTGGAGCCACTGTGTGAGTGAGGGTTATGGTTAATAACCTGTTGCGGTTAACCATCCTCGCCCACTAAGCCAAATAAGCAATTTCAAAGCCACAATGTCGGGAAATAGGCCGAGAAGCCAAAGCTACTGTAGGAGCTACTTAAGAGTTAACTAGGAAGACTTTTGAACTTTAAAAGGTTTTGAATATTTAATAGAAAAGAAGAATAAAGACAAACACTCGCTTAAAAATTCAATTAAGAACCCTAAACCTTACTTCACACATTTGAAATGATTTGCAAATATTTTCCAGAAGCCTTCAGATTTCTGTTTGATTTTCATCATAGTTCCGATTATTCAGGGGCTGAGTAGACCCAGCTACTGCTAACCACAGCAATGAAAGTAAAATTTGAACATTAGATATTCCATTTCGCAAAAAAAAAAACAAAAAAGTATTCAATTGGCAATCAAAAAGGCAGTCAAGAGTCCTGAAATCCAAAAATCCGAAAATCAAAAACTCAATTGCTTGGGAATCGGGGGAAATGGGAGGAAAAAAAGGAAAGTTTTCTATCTCTGGCCATGGATATGGCTATGGCTATGGCTATAACTGTGTGTGTGCTTTGTGTTCTAGGCCAATAAATCATTCAGTGGATTGTATTCCCACACGAAATGCCATTACATGATTGATTCGCACAAGCACACTCTCACACTCCCACACACCCACACAAATGCATTTGTAGAGTTGCCTAGTTGCAGATATGAATGCAGATTCCGTTACAGATACAGTTACAGGATACAGTATCAGATTGTGCTACAGATACCGTTACTGATACAAGGCTAGTACTTCCGCAACGATATCCTGTGTATCGGTGTCGATTTGGTTGCAAAATTTAATTGCATTGTCGGCTAAAGGAATGATTTGGAATATTTCTGGACAAGGTGGACAAATTCAATTGAGCTTTGCACTTTTGCCCTTCGACCTCGTTTTTTAATTGCTCAAGTGCCATCTGCCATCTGGCATCTGGTCTCTGGTATCTGGTATCTGGCATTCGAATGATGTATTGGCCAGATATCCTGTCTGGGGCACAAATGGGCACAAAAATTCGATATAATTTTGCTGCAGGACTATTTCAAATGCGCAAAATGCAAACAGAAATTGCACACAGCCCGCCCCCGCCCCAGCTTTCAGAAAATTCTGGCATTTTTGGGTCAGCGAGGAGGGTTACTTCGGTAGGGCGGATGGGGGGCTTTGGGTCAACATTCGAACTGGGACTGAGACGCTGAAGGGGACTGGGGCTCGGGCTTTTCATTTTCGTTATGGAAATTGCTGAGGATATTCTGGCATATATGTACAAATATTTTACTTTTTTTTTGGGGTTTGAAAATTTTAAAGAAGATTTAATCGATTTATTTCTGCCAACGATTGCAAAACGCGCATCGATGCCCTCGAATGTTCGAATGGATGGCTGGATGGATGCCCGTCCGTTTCCATATCGCTCATAATATGTTCTCATTTGCGCTAAGAGGGATTTGTAGCCTTTGCCATCCTGTAGTCCTGTACCTCCTCCTCTTCATGCCTTTCAGCCATATCCTTATGCGAGTTTATTGAATCAGAGGCACACAAAAAAAATGTTTACAGAGAGAGAGAAATTAAAATTATTATCAGTGATTGATTTTTAAAACAGAACCTAACTTAAAAGGCTAACAATTTCAAAAAAATATCATTTCTAGCACATTTTTACTAAAGACATTTAATTTTTTCTCGGTGCCTATGCGGCGTATACGCAATGGATTGTATTTGAGGCCCCGGGAAGCCCAAAAACTGAACCAGCCGAATAATCCTCCTTTTTTCCCTTTCTCTGCATCCTTTTCTCTACCTCCCTCTCTTTCTGTTTATCTTTGTGCCATCTCTTTCACTCTGTAGTCTGTGCTCTGCTCTGTGTGTGTGCTAGTGTTTTGTGTTTAATTTTGTGAAATGTTTGCCTGGTTTTCAAACTCCCAACGTTTGCCTAATTTTACCGTAACTTTCCAAAGGCCCCACTTACAGACTCCCCTCTCTTTCTTTCTCTCTATCTGTCTCCCTTTCTCTGCTGTCCAGCTTTCTCTTTCACTCTAGTGCTGTAGCTCTTAGTGTGGCGCAAAGTGTATTCACTTTTTTTTTTCGAAGCTTTCGCTTAGAAGTTGATGAGATGTTTATTATGTATATTGTTGTTGTTGTTGTTGTTGTTGTTTGGGCTAAAATCCCCAGGACCTTTTCATTCCATTTTATATGTAAATTTTCGATATCAAACAGGTGAGATACACACACACGCACACACACAACACACACTGGGGTAGGTAATAAATTAGAATAAGTTATTTTTCCCTGCTTACCGGATATCAATAGCCCAGTGGACGTTGAGAGTTGCCTGGGAAGGTCCTCGGGAAAGGGAAGCCCAGCATTAGCCAAAACTTATTTTGAAAAGGCTCCTGCCAGGATAACGTTCTTGCTCCTTTGGCTCCTTTATTTTGGAAATGAAAAAGTTCACGTTTTCGTTTTGTTTTTCTCGAAAAGTTTCTTCTAATTGAGTATTTAACTAAATATTTAATCTTCAAAGGGTTTCTCTTTGATTTTTAATTAGTTTTTAGTTATCGGGGGTATCGGGTATCGTTTAGCTATGATACGACATTGTGAGGTTAGTTTTAGGTTAGTTGGTGGTGAATAGCACAGCTCCACAAAAAAAAAAAAAAAAAAAAATTCAGAGATCAGACCATACCTCCTATATGGATTTGGGGTCGCTGAATCCGAATCCGTGGTCAGTTGGTCGCCATCACGTCAGGTTTTCGAGAAAATAACGGTTGAATAGTCGAAAAACGCCGTTTTTGGCCATTTTTGAAAAATCGTACCGCAAAATTCTGATGTCTTACAAACCTAATTCAAAATGGAAATGAAAGGCTGATTTGTGATCTTTAAAACGAGCTCCATGCCAAATTTTTCGCATGCACCGTTAGGACAGTGGGTGCGTTTATATGTAGGCATCTTAGCAAAAAATGTATGCCGAACGCAAAAATTTCAAAATTCAGCATATTCAAATAAAACATGGTACCCGGGGGTTTTTGGGGTCGCTGAATCCGAATCTGAGGTCAGTTTGACGCCATCACGTCAAACTTTGAGGTTATGAGGTTTGAGGTTTTTTTGAGGTTATGAAGAAACTTGACGTGATGGCGTCAAACTGACCTCAGATTCGGATTCAGCGACCCCAAAAACCCCCGGGTACCATGTTTTATTTGAATATGCTAAATTTTGAAATTTTTGTGTTCGGCATACATTTTTTGCTAAGATGCCTACATATAAACGCACCCCCTGTCCTAACGGTGCAAGCGAAAAATTTGTCATGGAGCTCGTTTTAAAGATCACAAATCAGCCTTTCATTTCCATTTTGAATTAGGTTTGTAACACACCAGAATTTTGCTGTACGATTTTTCGAAAATGGCCAAAAACGGCGTTTTTCGACTATTCAACCGTTATTTTCTCGAAAACCTGACGTGATGGCGACCAACTGACCACGGATTCGGATTCAGCGACCCCAAATCCATATAGGAGGTATGGTCTGATCTCTGAATTTTTTTTTTTTTTTTTTTTTGTGGAGCTGTGTAGTTATTGAAGTAGATCCTTGTGGACTTTAATTCTGGCTGTTTGGGTGTTCCGGGTCTTGTAAAGCTACGATATTAGGCTAGCTGAAGGTATATTGTTAGTATTAATAGTTATCTCTATTATTATTAATATTAGTATCAAAGTATTTTATACTCATCTGGAGTACCTGATTAGCTCGTTTAGCTGTGATATTAGGCTATGAGGTTAGACCTAGGCCTCCGTTTTTAAGCCTATTAAGTAGACCTCGCCAAGAGCTACTTGCCAGTTCTTTATTACCTGAAAAACTGCAAAACTGGCTATTATAGAGTCAGCTGCTCTTGGCCACTTCCCGAGCAGTTAATTCATTCGGGGACCAGACCCGCAGAGAGATGGCGAGAGAGAGAGTGGCAGCGAGCCGTGTCCAGTTTGTTTCGTTTCGCATAATGCGCTGCCAGTTTAAATAGCTTCGTTTGCATCAAAGGGGAAAGGTCAAAGGGGCGTGCAGGGATGGGTGTAATGGAGGAGGTGGTAGCCCCCCCTGGAGCAGTGTAAATTTAATTCTATTCCAAATAAATTTCAGTGCAGAAAACAGAAATAAAAAAAAAATAAAATTAGAATAGGGACTAACCTCCGCGAAACCTGAACTGGGACCTGGAGAATGGAGTACTCTTCTCCAGCGGATGGATGATGATGATGATGATGAGATGGAGGAGGAGGAGGAGAAGCAGGATGGATGCAGGATGAGAAAGCTGGAGCAGGGGGCGGCCAAATTTATTTAACCTGCGGGCGCAGAGCGCATATTTGAATTTATTTGCATGGCCCTGGCAGGGGGTAAGGTACAGGGCTCGGAGTATGTCCTGGCCGCTGTGGCACTGAAGTAATGCCAAAAAGTGCGCAAGCAAAAAACGCAAATTGTGACGACAACGACGACGACGCTGAGGGGCGGGGAGGGGGTGGGGAGGGGAGGTTCGGAAAACTTTTGCACAAAGTTGTTGCAAGTTGTTTGTATGCGCCGCTTTCCCCTCAACTATACAGCTACTTTGAAGCTCCCACCCCCTCCGGAGGGCGATGGAAGGACACGCCCACACAATTTCCACACCACTCCCTATCCCCCCCCGAAATAAGCCGCGCGTCGTTTGACACATGCAGCGCCACCTGGCGGCCGTCGCCATGAATTTGAATGTACCGAAGGAGATACAGGATATAACGGAAATGCTATACAGGAGAGAGGGACTAAGGGGGTGGCAAGGTGGCAAGGATAAAGGCAAAAGGACAGGCACAAACTGGTAACTGTAAACTTTGCCCTCTGGCCCCGAAAAACAGAGGCCATCTCGCGGGCGATGGGGGGCGTATACGTAATGTCATTTCGGTGTAGCATACTTTTGTGCGACATTTAAATTCATTATACTCCGCAGAAGAGGAGCCAGAGCGGGCAAGTCTTACGCAATTCCATCCCCAGAGACGGGCCATAGCCTGGGCCTGTAGATCAAAGTTAGTCTTGGCCACAAGGATCCTGGCCAGGCAGGGATCAGTTGAAAATTGAGTCAAAACCATCAAAGTAAATGGCCGAAAACCAACTTTGAAGCAGGAAAATTGAAGAATATATTATTTAGAAAAAGTTTAAAACAAAACATTTTATATTTCTTAAAGAACCATATTTCTTGTTGAAATTTCCACCTTTTTCTTGCAGTTCATCTGATGAGGCAACTATTTTCCATTTATAGCCAAAGGATAAGCGACCACGCCCCTCGTCCCGTGCCGTCCTGGCCCAAAAGCCGGCCCCTTTAGTTTTTGAGAGGATTCCACTCGGAAGCTTTGGCCTGAAGTTCTCTTCAAACTTTGCGTCCGGCATAATTTCGGCGAGGCATTTAAATTCATTTTAGCGAGCGGAAAGTCCGAAAAACGTCTATAGATGCGAAAAAATATGCCAAATTAGCTTGGATATAAATAGGGATGCAGGGGGGGGTCTTACCTGTGGGAGGCGAAGGATAGAGAGGAGGAGTAAGGTCCTAATTAGCTCAACTGATTTCCACTGTGTGTGTGTATGAGTCTGTGTCTTCATTAGAATGCAACTGTTTGCCAGGCTCTTGACAGGACTAAGTCCTGCCTTCTCTCATCCTTCCAACATCTAGGATGTCTATGTCTATGTGTCTGTGTGTGTGTGTATTTGTGACCCATTTCTCCGCCAGCTGTCGGCTCATTAATGAGTTTTTGTTGGCCAACTTTTTCCCGGCTCTTGCCTTTGATTTCTTCTCCGCTGTCTTCACAATTAGCTAAGCTTCTGTCTCACTTTCGACTGCTTAGCCAAAGTCGACAACATGACAACTATCCCCGTCCCTCTCTCCCAGCTCTTGTCTTGTCTCTTTCTAATTTTGTTCTTGTTTTTCCTTCCATATCGCCGTGTCGGCGCATAAATCAGCAGCAAGCCGATGTAAAGGCAACTTGCAACATACTACACAGTGCAGTGCATAATGAATGCCTAACGGCTTACTCGAGTCAGGTGCCCCTCTCTCTGTCTCTGTCTCTGCCTCAGCCTCTCTCTTTTACTCACTAGCCACCCGTCTCAGTCGCACTTACTCTGTTAAAAAGTACATCCTCATGGGGTTACAAGGGATTATGCTGGGATTGAGGTGCATTTTGATTGATTGAAGCCAACTGATGTGAAGTGAAGTAAAGGCGCCTCCAAGGGATCTCGAGCACACACACACACACACCTGAGAGATTGCTTATTAAAAGCTCATGCCACCAGGTGGCAGGTTGCAGGTTAAAGGATACAGCCACCAGGTTGCAGGTTACCAGGCTGTAGCACTCAATAATTGATGGAGTAACCGCGCTCCAATCACATCGAGCACCTACTGATCCAAAGGGCTGCTCACTTTGACTCCGACTCCCCCATACAACTATGTATCTCGCTAATTGACACAGTAATCGCCTGACTCGCTGAACTGGATTCTTTTCCCCCATTCAGGCCAGATTAATTCAAGCCCTCTTGCAGGTCTATAATGAGAAAGTAATTGGAACAGTCGAGGACTTGCCTTAAATATAATTTCAAGAGCAAAACTTTTGCTTTAAACATTAACTCACAGGGGGCTTACTTTCTGTACTGCTGGTCTATATCTCAGCTGTTTTTCACTTTATCATTGAGGAAAATCCCTAGAACGTTTCTGCTATTCCGCTTGAGTATCGGATGAGAATTGGGGAAGATATAGCCATCACGGTGGACCCTATAGGGGAAAACCACATTTTCAAGGGACTCCATCGAAAAATGGACAAATAATCGAAAAAATATTTTGTCTCCGGATTTTGATGCAGAACGGTGGAGAATCGATCCACAAATCGTTTAAGGTACTTGGCTTAAGAATCGGATGAGAATTGGGGAAGATATAGCCATCACGGTGGACCCCATAGGGGAAAACCACATTTTCAAGGGACCCCATCGAAAAATGGACAAAAAATCGAAAAAATATTTTGTCTTCGGATTTTGATGCAGAACGGTGGAGAATCGATTCACAAATCGTTTAAGGTACTTGGCTTAAGAATCGGATGAGAATTGGGGAAGATATAGCCATCACGGTGGACCCCATAGGGGAAAACCACATTTTCAAGGGACCCCATCGAAAAATGGACAAAAAATCGAAAAAATATTTTGTCTTCGGATTTTGATGCAGAACGGTGGAGAATCGATCCACAAATCGTTTAAGGTACTTGGCTTAAGAATCGGATGAGAATTGGGGAAGATATAGCCATCACGGTGGACCCCATAGGGGAAAACCACATTTTCAAGGGACCCCATCGAAAAATGGACAAAAAATCGAAAAAATATTTTGTCTCCGGATTTTGGTGCAGAACGGTGGAGAATCGATCCACAAATCGTTTAAGGTACTTGGCTTAAGAATCGGATGAGAATTGGGGAAGATATAGCCATCACGGTGGACCCTATAGGGGAAAACCACATTTTCAAGGGACCCCATCGAAAAATGGACAAAAAATCGAAAAAAAATATTTTGTCTTCGGATTTTGATGCAGAACGGTGGAGAATCGATCCACAAATCGTTTAAGGTACTTGGCTTAAGAATCGGATGAGAATTGGGGAAGATATAGCCATCACGGTGGACCCCATAGGGGAAAACCACATTTTCAAGGGACCCCATCGAAAAATGGACAAAAAATCGAAAAAATATTTTGTCTCCGGATTTTGGTGCAGAACGGTGGAGAATCGATCCACAAATCGTTTAAGGTACTTGGCTTAAGAATCGGATGAGAATTGGGGAAGATATAGCCATCACGGTGGACCCCATAGGGGAAAACCAAATTTTCAAGGGACCCCATCGAAAAATGGACAAAAAATCGAAAAAATATTTTGTCTCCGGATTTTGATGCAGAACGGTGGAGAATCGATCCACAAATCGTTTAAGGTACTTGGCTTAAGAATCGGATGAGAATTGGGGAAGATATAGCCATCACGGTGGACCACATAGGGTAAAACCACATTTTCAAGGGACCCCATCGAAAAATGGACAAAAAATCGAAAAAATATGTTGTCTCTGGATTTTGATGCAGAACGGTGGAGAATCGATCCACAAATCGTTTAAGGTACTTGGCTTAAGAATCGGATGAGAATTGGGGAAGATATAGCCATCACGGTGGACCCCATAGGGGAAAACCACATTTTCAAGGGACCCCATCGAAAAATGGACAAAAAATCGAAAAAATATTTTGTCTTCGGATTTTGATGCAGAACGGTGGAGAATCGATCCACAAATCGTTTAAGGTACTTGGCTTAAGAATCGGATGAGAATTGGGGAAGATATAGCCATAACGGTGGACCCCATAGGGGAAAACCACATTTTCAAGGGACCCCATCGAAAAATGGACAAAAAATCGAAAAAATATTTTTTCTTCGGATTTTGATGCAGAACGGTGGAGAATCGATCCACAAATCGTTTAAGGTACTTGGCTTAAGAATCGGATGAGAATTGGGGAAGATATAGCCATCACGGTGGACCCCATAGGGGAAAACCACATTTTCAAGGGACCCCATCGAAAAATGGACAAAAAATCGAAAAAATATTTTGTCTCCGGATTTTGGTGCAGAACGGTGGAGAATCGATCCACAAATCGTTTAAGGTACTTGGCTTAAGAATCGGATGAGAATTGGGGAAGATATAGCCATCACGGTGGACCCTATAGGGGAAAACCACATTTTCAAGGGACCCCATCGAAAAATGGACAAAAAATCGAAAAAAAATATTTTGTCTTCGGATTTTGATGCAGAACGGTGGAGAATCGATCCACAAATCGTTTAAGGTACTTGGCTTAAGAATCGGATGAGAATTGGGGAAGATATAGCCATCACGGTGGACCCCATAGGGGAAAACCACATTTTCAAGGGACCCCATCGAAAAATGGACAAAAAATCGAAAAAATATTTTGTCTTCGGATTTTGATGCAGAACGGTGGAGAATCGATCCACAAATCGTTTAAGGTACTTGGCTTAAGAATCGGATGAGAATTGGGGAAGATATAGCCATCACGGTGGACCCCATAGGGGAAAACCAAATTTTCAAGGGACCCAATCGAAAAATGGACAAAAAATCGAAAAAATATTTTGTCTCTGGATTTTGATGCAGAACGGTGGAGAACCGATCCACAAATCGTTTAAGGTACTTGGCTTAAGAATCGGATGAGAATTGGGGAAGATATAGCCATCACGGTGGACCCCATAAGGGAAAACCACATTTTCAAGGGACCCCATCGAAAAATGGAGAAAAAATCGAAAAAATATTTTGTCTTCGGATTTTGATGCAGAACGGTGGAGAATCGATCCACAAATCGTTTAAGGTACTTGGCTTAAGAATCGGATGAGAATTGGGGAAGATATAGCCATAACGGTGGACCCCATAGGGGAAAACCACATTTTCAAGGGACCCCATCGAAAAATGGACAAAAAATCGAAAAAATATTTTGTCTTCGGATTTTGATGCAGCACGGTGGAGAATCGATCCGCAAATCGTTTAAGGTACTTGGCTTAAGAATCGGATGAGAATTGGGGAAGATATAGCCATCACGGTGGACCCCATAGGGGAAAACCACATTTTCAAGGGACCCCATCGAAAAATGGACAAAAAATCGAAAAAATATTTTGTCTCCGGATTTTGATGCAGAACGGTGGAGAATCGATCCACAAATCGTTTAAGGTACTTGGCTTAAGAATCGGATGAGAATTGGGGAAGATATAGCCATCACGGTGGACCCCATAGGGGAAAACCACATTTTCGAGGAATCCTATCGTGAAAAATGTATTTTAAATGGGGCTCCGGTTGCAGGACTCTAGCAGGACGGGAACCATATGACAGTCTGTTTGTGTGGCGCCCAACAGAAAACCATAAAGGCCCCAGTTGGAAACTCATATGCTGGCTTCCCCTGCAAGTCATACAATTTTCTAAATGCCAAACAAATGAACTTTGTTTTAATGTTTCATTTTATATTTTTGGTTTTCATATCTCTCGTGATGGTTCGGTTTTTTTGTGTCTATCTGGCATGGCCATGATCTTTTTGCTTTTTGAGTTTTTAGGTGGGGTTTTTTGTGAAAAGTTTTTGGTTCAGAAACTGTCTCGTTACCGCACCGTACCGCCATAAAATGGCTTGTGGCGTGCCTCAGAGCTGGAAAAACCCTTGCCTACATTTCAACATTTCAACGCACACGCATACAGAGTTGTCAACAAGCATTGACATTAATTAAAGCCCAGTGTTGCATGCGACAGTAGTGTAGCAGCGGCACTAGCAACTTGCAACAGTTGCCCCGCTGTTGCATATGAGAGCAAGCTAGCGAGGTCCTGCGGCGGCTTCAGTTAACCATTAGACTTTAATTACTATGCTAAAATCCACGCTTGTCTGCCGCACCACAAAGCCCCAACAGCCCCAACAGCTCAACGGCAGTGGGGCAGCAACAAAAGTACAAAAACTGCTAGTTGCACGCCCCATTCCTCCTTGTATGGGGATGTGTATGCTTTCTCTTCTGCTTGTTGCCCTCGAAGTATGCTTTAAAATTGCATTTCACATTTTGTAATTCGCATTTCAGCAGCCATCGTCCTGCCACTGCCACTGCCACTGACACAACGGACACTAACCCTCTTAGCCCTCTTGGCTCTAGTTGGCTCTTGCCTCACGACATGGCCCTCTGCTTTTGTCCAAAAATATAATGTTAACCCATCCTGATGGCTTGATTCCCACAATTTCCCATTCTGCCTAAATGTTTTGGCCTTTTGATTGATTGATTTTCCCCCAAAATTGCTAATTGCATTTCGTTTTCTGACTTTCTCTCTGATTCCCTTCGACTGCAATGACTTGTTAACTCGTCTTTGTTTCTGGCTAATTGGCAAAACAAACAGCTTTGAATTAATTCACTTATAATGCTGCTAGTTAGGCTTGATTTAATTGAAAAATTGTTTCAAAATTAATTGATTGCTCCTGATAATTGTGATGGATTTTGGGCTTTCAAGTGTGTAATTGCTTGATTTTCTTACAAGTGAGCTTTGGAATTTATTTAAAATTAATGAATATGTGATGGTTTGTGGCTTAAAGTGCTTACAAATGTCTTCAAAATGAGAAATAATAAGCTTAAATCAAGAAAATCCTTAAGATAGTTGATAGTTGGTAATAGTTGGAGCTTAAAACTTCATTTCTATCTTTTTATTAATATTTCCCTTACCCAAATCCTAATTAAAAGCTCAAACATTTAATTTCAAAACTCATTTATAATAACCTCAATAAAATGTCACCCTTTTTTTATATTTTAATCATAGTTTTTCTATAAAATCTTAAAAAGCATAGAAGAAACCTTGATAATGGCATTGTGTAACCCAGATGGCGCCACAAAAAGTAGCAAGCTGCGTAGTTGGCCTGTGCTTCCTCCTTCCTGTGCTACAGCCATCTTGTTCAGAGCCCTCTTTCTGGTTATGGCTATACCCCCTTGTAACCCCTTCAAATTTTCCACCTTTTTCGCTCTTGATTATCATAATTAAACAATTTAGTTTCAAGTGTTGGCCTCCCATTTGTTGCACTTTGCTCTGTTCGCCCCAAGTGCTACCAACAACAACAACAACAACAATAGCTATTGCAACTGCATTGTTCATGTAGTTGGCAGTTGTTGTGGCTTTTGTTGTTGCCACTGCTGTTTCCACTGCTGCTGTTGTTGTTTCCTGTTCTTTGTTGCAAGCAGTTCTTAAATGTAAATTACGCGCTTTGTTGACTTTGCCCCTGCAGCATAGTGTGGCAAGTACAGAGAGAGAAAGAGAGAGCTCCTGAATGAGGTAAGCAGAGCACACATTATAGCTTCCTCTGCTCTCATGCCTCCAGCCTCTAGCCTCTCTCCTGTTTCTGGGGGTCCTGTAATTGTGGCCAGCTTTGAGTTGAGAATTTACTTTGGGGGGCCGCCGTCTCCATCTCGGTCTCCTTCTCGGAGTGTGCGTGTTTTCGAGATTGCTGTCAAAATGTTGTAGGCCCACACCCCTAGCATTAGCCCACCCGACCTATAACCCCTGGGCGCAGGGTCCAAGACCTCTCCGCCCTCCCCATTGTGATTGTCAGTTTTTGGACAACGTCTCTGTTTGTCTGGCAAGTGAAATTTTGTTTGACGTTGCTCGATTATGCATGGGAAGTGGGTTGCTCTACATGCTCTTGTGTTGGTATTTCTTTTTGGTATTTGATGGTATTTATTGGTATTGCTGTGTGTGTGTGTGTTTGTTTTTGACCTTGCTGGGGTTAGTTTGTGCGATTGATTTTGGTAGGCTCTTCATGTAGCCTCGTTTTGGGGGGCCTTGTTGCCACGTGCAAGACACAACGCCGAATACATAACGTGCTTTTTGGGCAACACACTGCGTATACGTAATATCCGTTGGGGGAATAGTTATGTAAATCACTCCTATCGAGATTCCTCCACGGTCGTCCTTCTAATTCCTTACGGGCATCATTTACTCGCTCTCATAAACAAATTGCAGGTCTCCGTCCAGCTCTCTGTTATTGTTTTCATTTCCTGTAACAACTTTTATCCATTTTCTACTCTTTTTTATTCAATTTCCTCGTCGTCCTGCTGCCTCTCCCCCTCCCCCTCTTTGTCATATTCAGTTTCTTGAGTCAACATCCTGGCTGTAATTAAATGCACTTTCAAATCAATTAGTAAAGTCCTTGCTGGGACTTTTTCTTATTTCTTCTGCAATTTATTTTCTCGGAGATGTTCCTCTACTTTTTATACCCGGTACTTGTTGTATTAGTGCCCAAATACTTGGAAAGATACCTAAAAAGAGTGCATGTATGGATATAAAGAAAACTGAGTATCATACTCGTAAATTATTTTAAAAATCCTGAAGAAATGGACAAGACTAGTACTGGGTACACCATTCAGTGAAGAAACTCTATATGGTAGAGGACTATGAGCTCTATGGATACCTTCTCTTTTCTTTTAATTTTCCCTTCATTTAAATTGCTTTCTTTGTGAATACAAAAAAATAAATGAGAAAATAAAGGAACAATAATTGAGAAAGAGCCTGCTTCTAGCTATTTAATTCGCATTTTTGTTCGCTGTTGTGTTTACACTTTTCTTACTCCATTTTCCTGGCCACATTTCGCAGTTTTCTTGCTCACAGCACTCCGAGGTCTTTCTCGAATTTTCTCAAGCATTTTCCGCAGAAGCTCGTCTTGAAGTTTTCGCCTTTTCTCTCCCTTCTTCTTTTTTTTGCCCACTCGGGGTCTTGTTTCTTGTAGTTAATGTTCCGGGAGGAGGACGACACACCGTCAGGTAACCTCCTGACACATTGGCCTTCGAGGCTCCTGTTGTCACTCTGCCTGCCGGTCCCCCTCCCCTTTCGCTGTCACCTTTGACCTAACCACCCCCCACCCTCCGTCCTGCCCCGGGTAGCTGCCATTTGTTTGCCGTTATCATTTGATACGCTACGCTACTAGCCGTGGCAAGCCCCCCCTCCCTTTATACTTTACCACTATTGCCTAGTTTCCGGCACGTTTGGCCCGACAATTTTCCCATTTCTGCCTTTTGCTCTCTTGCTTTTTAATTTGTTTTAATGAACTTTCAAGCAACGTATTCCATTCCAACGTAGCGCTGGGGAGGAGGCAGTACCCCACTCCGCCCCAGGTCGCCCCTCCTTGTTGCAATATGCTTGCTCACTTGTATAATTACAGGCGCCATTGCATGTGAAGCTGTAGCTGGAGCTGCTTCCCCCCTTTTTATTTTTTTGGTCTACGTCTCTTGTTTCTGGTCCTGGGCCTGAAGTGCGTCGCTTTCATTAATTTTAATGAGTTTTAAAAGTTGTTGCCATTTTTTTGCCACACTGCACGCGCAGTGTTTCCACCCTTTTGGCTTTTTCATACCCAGACTACGATTCCTTTTTTTCTATTTTATTTATTTTTTATTCGAATTCTTTCTTATAGTTTTTATGGCAATGTGTGTGAGTTGACAACGAGTCAGCTTTATCTATTGAAAGCGAGTGTACAGGCGAGTCACAGATACTCAGCTGCAGATACAATGACATTTATTTCTATTTGCAGTTTCTCCGCAATTCCTAGAAATCTTCCAAAACAAAAAAGAAAAGCAGAGTCTGTTGAGAACATTGCGTATGCCGCCTGCTGTGTGTATAGTTTACGCTTAAATAACTCACAGCTGTGCATAATTCAAAGCTAAAGCTTTTCCATTCCCCATTCCCCCCCACTCCCTATTTCGAAAGTGTTAAGTTTTGCATTTAAATCCGACAAGTTGTCCCCAAAAATAGAACCGAAAGCATAAAACACTTCACAAACACTGAATGGAGGAAAGAGCCTGAAAAGGATATGCTACAGAATGGATACGGGACTTATCCGGGTTAAGTGCACTGCCAGCCCCGGGGCTGGAGCAACTAAAGATTTGGGCAATTATATTCCTGTCAGGACTCTCTGATTCCTCAACGAAATACTTCAATTTCATTCCAGCAGTCCCAATGCCAGCCAGCTCTTCTCTCGACAAATAAGATTATTCCTTCTCTTTGTTGTCCTGTCGGTTGTTTATTCATTTTATTTAATTTCTTTCCCTCCATCATATTTTTTCTTTCCACTCGTCGAGGGCTGAGTGACCAACATCAACAGCCAAAATGGAAATCAAACCAGAAAGCCAAACATTTGCCAAGCTGTCGTGTTACTAAGTGCGTTAAAACAGCTCCAGGGGGGGAGAGTTAAGGGAATGGGAGATAGTGGAAGTACACTGGCAGAAAACCGGGGGGAAATAGTTTAACTTGAGCTTGAGCTCTTCAAACAGTTTCCAAACCAAACTTTTGAGTTTTCCAACATAAAATTATTCAAGTATTTTCTTTCTCTATTATATTTTGAATATACCTGGTTTTTTCGAGTGCAGAAGCTCTCTATGATTTTGCATTCGTCACCGCGAACATTAGACCAAATATTTTCCTCCAGTTTTTCCTCAAAGCCCCCTCTCTTCATGGTTCTTTGGCCCAGTCTTTCTTTCTTCCCCCTCACTCTCCCCACTTTGGTTATTTTGCTGTGTCTCTATCGCCATCTTTGCGTTTATTTGCCTCGTTTTCGTAGGCTTCTTGTCGGGAGTGTCCTTTGTCCTTTTGTCCAACTGCTTGTGGCGTTTTCGCAATTTGATTTATGTGTTGCCCCCAAAACATTCATTAAGATATAATCATAACGCATATAAGGCGCAAACACTCACACTCTCCAGCCGACACAGACACAAAATCAGGATGAAAACAGAGTGCTCTGTAGTATAAACATAAATATGTATATTTTGTATAAATATACAAGTATAGGTCTCTATCTCATATATCATAGAATGTCCTTGCTGTCTCTCGATGTGTATATGTATGTGTGTAGGTCCTCTGCCACACTTCCTTTGAGGCAGTTTTGCTGTTTTTGTGGCTTCATCAGTTGCGCAAACACATCTTTGCAAATTTTGTAGACACATTTTTCGGTCATAAGATTTCATTAGATCCACATGACCAGAAGCTATAATGAGGTTGTGCGCCATCTGTTGTTGGCCAACAACAAATCAGGCTAATGGCTCTGATTGTTTCAGATAGGTTTTTGGAAAGTGGGAGAACGACCTCATAGGTAAGGCTGTTGGGCTCTGACTGTAAGGATCTTGAAAAGCTATTTTCTAGGGTTTCTGGTAGCCTTCTACAATAATATTTATAAAATATTCATAATAAAACTTAATATTAAACAAAAAACTGTTAGCTTTTGCTCTTTTTATGAAAGTTTACTTAGAGTCTCCATCAAAAGTCACTCCCACTCAGTTGATTCTTTCGGTTGCTCATTCTAATTTTAATTTCCTGTCTAACCCAACCTGCTGACAAATGCAAAATAATTAGAAATTTTCCCAACAGAAATATATACATATATTAAATAGGATATATGTATATGGGAATTGTGTGTCTGTGAATGGAAAGTTGAGTGAAAAGAAGAGTTTGTTTTGCGTGTTTTTTGGCGAGGGAGTGAGAGACCCATTTGCATGGCTTCCAACCAAATAAACAAATCATATACAATACAGTTTGTTACTGGGAGGGTATCTGGGTATATATAGACTCTTATATGGCATATCTATTGTTTTAAAGGATATTATGCTAGTCAGAGTTTCAATTTCCATTTTTATATTTGTTCAAGATAAGCTGCTTGAATATCTTTCTCTACATGTCTATGTTTATATCTAAAACTAAATATGAATATCCCTCTAGAAACCTATATCTGGCATGACATTTTATCTTTTTCCATTTTTCTAATTCAACTAATCGAAATGCATTTTCCTTTTTCTCTTTTCAGGTGAGTGTCTGGAATTTAATATTTATGTACATTTCTCTATATATATATGTATATGTATACCTGAAAGATAATGGTAAGGTATATGTTATCTACCCTCAGCTCAGCTCTACACTCGTGTGTTTGTTTTTGAAGCCAAAAAGGAAAATGGTTATACGGTTGTATGGTTTAAAATTTATGTACTTGCTTGGGTCTTTCTTGGAAAAACCAAAAGCTCCTTTTGCTTTTCTTCTCCTATTTTTAAATAGGAGTGGCTCGGGTTGGAAAAACACTGGCTGTGCTATGCCAATATTATTCCTCGACCCCCCCTTTCTCCGACTTTGACTTGCCTTGGATTTTCTCCTGCACTTTGTCTTTGGCTTTTCTCTGCTCGATTTTTCGGTCAGTGGCAATTGGCCGCCGACATCCGGATTCCGGACGGAAATTTCAACCATCCTCTCCACCCAGTCTACCCCACTCATCTCTCCCGCTGGCCGTATAATTTTCCGGCTGTTTTCACGTTGCAGGGAAACTCGGAAAATTTCGCGCGCGCGGGCGGTCATGAAAATGAATGTCGTATTTATTTTATTTTATTTTTTTTTTAACCCCAACATTGCCTTTTTTCGGCTGGGTTCTCTGTGCTAATTTCTGCTCCAGTTTTTTTTTGGGTAGTGGGGCGTGGGGCGTGGAGCGTGGGGCGGTGGAAATAATGCAGAATGAGCCACCAAAGCCGCTTATTAAATATAATTCACATGGCACCGCACCGAAAAGTCCTCAAACACAACAATGGTCGCAAAGAGAAACCGCAACGAGTTAATTAAGTAGTGACTCCAAACAATCGAAATTAAGTATAGAGGAGTGTCAGGTTAAATGGGTAAGCTCCACCATGGAGACAGGGGCTTGGAGTCTGGAGTTCTGGAGACTGGAGACTAGGGGTCTGGGGTTCTGGAGTCGGGAGCTTTTATTCTCAATCTGCAATGAAGCGAAACCACAACAGCCAAGAATCTGTCGAGACCGAAAATAGCATTTTCGAATTGAGGAAATCGCAATGGTATTGCGTGGCTCAATGCCGCGTAATTTGTGCACTAAAAAAAATGTATTTTTATAAAAAAGAGGGTTTTTATAGAAAATGCAAGATGAAGTTTAAGAATAATAAGACTAATAAGGCCAAGTCTTGTAGATGTGGCTTTAAAGTCTCAGTTTTGCTTAAAAATTATTTCTGAAAAAACTTTCTTGAGTTTGAGGTAGTTTTCCAATAGATTCTTGTGGCTATCAATTTTTATGAAAAATTACCTTGAACCTTGCAAAATGTTAATTTTACTCTAAAATTCCTATCCCAATATTTGGAAAGGGTTTTTTAAGAGTTTAAGAACTCCACTTGGAAATTAAATAAAAATCCAAGGCACTGCATTTTTTATAAGATTCCTGGCGACTGGCAAGCCATAACCCTGCCTTTAAGGTCCTGCCACTGCAACCCACTTTACACTTTAGCTGGCCAGCTGGAATCCTTTTATTTTTCTTATATTCTCTTCTATTTTTATTCTTTTTGGTTTTTTTTGGTTTTTGTTTCCAGTGAAGCCCGAAATGCATGTGCATGTGCCAAAGGGCTGGCCGGCCGAGGGAAGTGCGGTGGTGGTGGCGTGGTGGGTACGTGCCACTGCGGGGCACATGGCAAGCGCAGTCATTGCGGCTAAAGCGGTTTCTGCGGTCTCCGGCAGCCGCAAGGCAGGGTAGCCTCGTCTCCTTCCCGCCAACCCAATGCCACCGGCTTAGCCATCTCTCTCCCACTCGCCGCAAACTGCTTATGGTCGTCGCCTTTGGCGTCGCCTGACGCTGCATTGATAAAGCCCCGCCACACCCCTACCCCCCAAGTAGTGTGGGGCGGTGGCGAGGCATGTGGCATGCACCAGTGTCTGTAAAACAGTCGTAGTTACAGTTACAGTTGCCGAAACACGAGCACCCCTCCTCCAGCTCGATGGCGAATTTAACAAGATTTCCGCAGTTTCGCCAAAGGGACAACAAATTTGATTACATTTATCCTGCGGCCAGGATTCAGAGGGGGGGTCTCCACTTGCCGCCACAAAAATGCAGTTATGGCTTCGATTTGGTATGAAATAAAAGATTATACAAGTCTCAAGGGGAGTCTAATAGGAAAGGGATATTGAAAGAGTGTAAGATTTAATAATTTTGATTATTGTTTTTATAATTTTAGCCTTAGTTACTCTGATAAAACAGATTTATTAGAAATAAAGTAAGAAAAGAAGTAAGGAAAATAAACAAGAAATATTTTATGAATATTAGAAGTATCTGTCCTTCACAAGTATTTATCTTTTCTATCTTCATGGTATTGACAGGTCCTTTAAATACTAAAATGAAAGACTCAAAAAGTTCCTTTTTTTTAAGAAAAAAGTATTCATTTCTTCAACAATATCCTTCTGTCTTTTAAAGAAAAATCTCTCTTTTTTAAGTCCTTAATTCTTTGTATGACTTTTAGCCATTTACTCGTATGCTTTTTATCCCTATTTTTCCTCCCATTCGAGAATCATTTTCTCTTCGCCCCCAGTTGGTATTTCGCTTTTATTTTTTTGTTTTCAGCCAGATACAGATTTTGGGGAAAAAGGGCAAAGAAAAAGGAGTTTTCCTCCAGCTTTCCTGCCACTTGACTCCCCTATAGCTCCTCCACTTACCCACCTCATGTGGCATGTTTATGTGTCCCTCTTGTTGTTGTTTTTATTCCATTAGATCATTTGAAATTCTATGCCAAGCAGTTGCTTCATGTGTATGTAATTTTTTTTTGCCATTTTTCCCCTTTTATTTGCATATAATATATGTATGTGTGTGTGAGTTTGGGGGTGTACTTCTAAGGACGTGTGTATGTTTGCATGCTAGTCCTAGTGTGGCATGTGGAAATTGTAACAATTCTTGAACAAAAATGCAGAAATGTTTTGTGTTTTGTGTTGCAAGCACTTTCGGCTTACAAGGCCCGGTTCGAGACGGGTTTTGTAAGTTATTAGGGCCCCCAAAAGTAGGCAATGCATGCGCCCTTACCTGCCTGGGTTTATGATGCAATTGCTGGAGCTTTTTTATGGAGTTTTCTACCCATTTGATAGCCCTCGGGTTGGCATACCTTTTAGTTTTCTTTTTTTTTAGCTTCCGGTTGTAAAAACAAAAGGTTCTTAAATTTCAATCACTTTTTTATGCGATTTTGATGACTTACTAATGGAAATTTATGAATATTTTGTTAGCTTATGGGTGTTGGGATTAAATTAAATAAATTTCAATAACCTAGTTGTAGCCTAGCTTAGTGGCTTTACCTCTTTTTATTATTTATTTTCATAACAATTAATTAAATATTTATTGCTTCTTCAATTGCAATTAAAATTCAAGTAATTCGGTGCAATTAACATTCCAAACTTTACATAAATTCGCCATAAATAGCATCTTTTTCCACCTGCCTCATAATTATTGGCATAATTATTACTCTCTTCTGTGGTTTTGGCGTTTCGTTTTAATCTTATTAGTAATTAATTGAGCGCTTAGATTGGCATTTCAAGCGTAAAGCTTTTTGCCATTTAATTGTTATAATTTTTGTTCAATTCCATAAATTATAAATCATTAGTGGGGGGCTACTCCCAATCGATTTCTGTGGAATCGAGCAATTTCATGTCCCTCCCATCTATGGCATTAATTATTTCATTTTTGTGGCTTTCGTCTAATGAAATTGCAATAATAAACAATTGGCACAGTTTGCGAGCCGCTGCAATGACCTCACAACTGTTATCGTTTCCCCGGATATGGCTGGCAGGGTAGGAGGCGGTTGGGGCATTAATCTTTATGCTTTCTGGCCAATGGAGGTGTGGAGGGGGGGGGACGACAGTCGTAAAAACCAACTAACGACGGTCGTCGGGCTACGGGTGGCAGTTTTGTGTTCCAGCCAGGATCCATAAACCCGCCTCGCCAGGTTGCCGGAGCACCTCCGCCTCCAACGTTTCGCTGGGTCCTACTCCCATTCAGGGAGTATTGAATATAAACAAATTTTAAAAAATATATGCAATTATGTAACTTTACGTGAGATAATAATGGTGTGTGCAGCGCATAATACCCTGTACTCATATTTAAAAATTCTTATTAAAGCCCAGGGTACATCCTCTGGTTGATCCCTTATTTTGGCCAGGACCTTTTCGGGCTATTTGCCTCCGAGGCAGAAGCGAGGAGGAAACGGCAAAAAGACAAATAAAAAATTTTGCGCTTTGCTGCTCGCTTTGCGTTTGGCATCTGTCAAAATGGCAGGGAGGTTGGGGGCACAACGGTGGTGGTGCTGTGGGAGTGGGTGGCGTTGTCTGGGGGTGGTGGCTTGATGGGTGCCTTTTCTGTCACGCAAACGTTTGAGCGGCAAATGACGATGTCGTTTGGCTTTCTCCCCACTCCCCCCCGCCTACTTGCCACACCATCCCCTTACCACCCCGCGGACGTTGTCTGTTTATAAACGAGTTTTGCATTAAAATTTACAACAAAAACAAGAAGAGCAACAATGGCAGCCAAACGCACACTAAAAATGGAGACATCAACCGGGAGAGGTGTGTGAGTGTGTCTATCTGTGTGGGTTTGTGTGTGTGGCAGGTGAATGTACCCGTTCTTGGCAATGACAGTACCCCCGTGCCACCTTCCCCTTTGCCTATTCCTTCCACATCCTGGCGCTGATTTGTCAGGACATAAAAAAAAGTACAGAAATATAAATGTTATGACTTTTATGGAAAGAGGAAGGCTAACCGGAAAATGAAACAGTTTTCTTTTTAAGGGGCTTAGGGGGCAACCAAAAAAGTGGCCAAATCAACAGTTTGCCAAACGAGACAAAAAAGGGACACGCATCTCAACCAAACACCTGAGAAAGAAAGTTATAGCATTATGCATTAAAACCCAAAAAAGAAAAGTTAATGTAGTAAGCAATTTTAAGGACTACAAAAAATACAGAAGGCCTAACAAGCCGCAAGAATGTAGGTAGTTTTAGAAAGAAGTATTATTATGAGTATAACCAAATATTATGGCCAAGTTAGTGGCGTTTTATTTTCTTGAAAGAGACAAGATAACCTTTAGAGTCTTCTTATATTAAACCCAATAATTCCCAAGAATTTCTATAAAAATTGAATAAAAGACAAGAAAGCGAATCAGGAAAGCCATAAACGAAGGAAAAATCATAACAAAAATTAAATAAAATTTGTCTATGCATTTTTATAACATTTTGCATTATATTTTCTATATATTCTCTTTAACAAAACCCTATGTTGGTCTAGAATTTATATAAAATTGGAATAAGAGACAGGGAAGCAATAAAAGAAGGAAATATCATAACAAAGCTTAAATAAAAGCCACACTAATGCTTCAAAACTGCCTAAAGCAACTCTAGTTCTTAACCTGTTTTCTTAAACGAAAATCCTTTGTTAAAACCCTAAATTCTATTATCAGTGAAATAAGTCTGAAAACCTTAGAACCATCCAACTAGAGAGCCCTTTAAACCCAATACTCCATCACCCTCTATTTGAGAAATACAAAGAAAAGCATTGTGCATTCGAGTAAAATGCAAAAGAAATTCAAGTGAATTTTTGGCTCTATGGCCGAAACCAATGGCAATTTGCCTGGCTTAATAAACTGGCAGTCGGCAAGGGCCCTGGGCCCGGAGCTGGGGCCAGGAACTGAACAATTGGCCGAAACAAAATCGACTTACTGGCCATCTCGTGAACCCCAGGCCATGCATCAAACCATTGGGCCA
The DNA here is from genome assembly GCF_030179905.1 of Drosophila bipectinata. Lineage (NCBI taxonomy): Eukaryota > Metazoa > Arthropoda > Insecta > Diptera > Drosophilidae > Drosophila > Drosophila bipectinata. The sequence goes on along the minus strand of NC_091734.1, from coordinate 145,854 downwards.
CCTCCACTACTCCCGGCCACTTTCAGCATCTCCGTCAGCACTTCTACTATGCTTTTTTTTTTGGCCAACAATTTTTTCTCTCTATTTTTCCTTTCCATTCTGTGCTCTGGCTGGTGTTTTGGTTTTTATGGTCAAAAACGAACTGCGGCAGCTTTTGGCATTTGCCATCAGTTCACACCAACACTGACACACTCACGCACACTCGCACACAATTAAGCAGATATACACACAGCTGGCAGGACAGCTGTGTGTGTCATGTCGAGAGCCATAAATCATTTATTTGAAAATTGCTATTGTATTGCGGTTTAATAGCATGTGATCATCATCATCATCATCAACAGGCGCAGGGACAGCAGCAGTCCAGGCACTACCTTCCTACTTACCACACCCACTGGAGCTCACTGGACAGTAACTCATGGACACTGGCAAAAATTGTAGAGCTTTAGGTGGTGCTCGAAGTTTAAACATATAAATATATGTTTTTGGTTCCTTTGGTAGGTAACTTTCATGAGAAGCGTAGAGAAGGGCGCTCTGCCTAGGACTTCTCAAGAAGTCTGGAGGTTGAAGCCTAAAACGATAATAAATCAATGACAGGTTCCAAAAAACAAACAATTTTTTTTATTTATTTAGCTTGATAGAGCATTATACAACAATTCAGGAATTTTCAGCTGGTTGGGTAGTTGTTTTCTTCACAAGCTTCCAAGACCATTCTATTCCAGAGTTCTTCTTTTTTTTGTCCTCTCCAGAAACGAGATCAGTAACACATTTTTATGAACGATATTCCGAAAAAAACATAAAACTTGAAAACGCCGCTCACGAGTCAAAACTCGACTAGCGGAAGTAGAGGCTTAAGATATACTGCTTGCGAAGGAGGCTGTAGACTTCCAGCCACCATTCGACTTGTTCAATGCCAGTGATAAATAGTCCAATGTAGATCATCATGCCCGAGAACATGGTCCCCGGCTTGTTGCCACGAGCCAAGTGTAGAAAGACCCGGAAGTAAAGCGAGAAGTTTGAGATGAAATTAGTCAACGCCGATGCGGCCCAGGGTAGTGCGGCAATGAGGCCCAGTTTCGGATTGCCAAGCATGAAGCGTTCTGGAAGGAAGTGAATGGGTATCATCGCCATCAGGGTTAGTCCCAAAGCAACCATGAAATCATCTGCGACTGTTGGATATTCAAAGGTCGCGGTGGTGGTCTCCTTGCCGAGTTCCAAGTGCAGGACGACCTTTGGAGTCGCCATGATAACGAGCAGTAGTGTGGTTGCGTATGCAATCTGGGTGAGTTTCATAAAAGCTCCCACTGCCATGATGAAAATGAATTCAATAAATATTAATTTTTTTTTTTGATAATTTAGGATACTTGCTTTTTGTTCCACGTTTGACTTGAAACTGCTTTCAATTGAATCACTGACTACATACAGCTATTCTACAGCCTACTTGGGGATACTTTTTGAAAAGTGTTGCTGGTTGGTCGCCTACTTCGTGGCATATTCATAGCATCGTTACATTTAATATCTGAAATCGCAGTGTGGGGGTCATAGGTCGGGCAGGGTCTGTCGCTGGACGAGTGGAGAGTTAGTGGCATGCCCCAATATGCCCATTAATTATAATGCCGCACTGCGAGCAAAGCGAATGTTTGAGGGGTCTGGACTGACTTCCGTTTTTGCCTTTGCTCCCCTGCCTATGTTTGTGTGTAGACCACGCCCTCTACGCCGCCCACAAACACAAACATACATCCATAGAACATATGCCGCACGTTCACCGCCTTTGTCGCCTCTTTCTGTTTTCTCTTTTTTTCGTTGTTGGCTGTGTCGTGTTGTGGCTGTGATTTTGCTGCCTTTCCACCGATTTTCCATCGCTTTTCTGTCGCTTTTCCAACGCGTAGGGTATAACGAGGTCATTTGGCAATATACCAACACAAACAAAAATTATGTTATTGGTCAATGTATTTATGAGTACGCCAGGATGGTCAGGACGTACGTATGTGCATACCTCTCGTTTTCTGTATATCCTTACATACATATATGTATGTATGTTTGTAGGTAGTTGTGTGCCTGCTGCTGCCACTGCTGCTCCTGCCTTTTGCGAAAATTGCACGAAAATTGGAAATTTATTGCCCAGCAAGATAGTGGGAGAAGAGGCCGGATTGCAGAGAGAGAAGGGGGGTATACCAACATGCGCTAATGACATTGTGCTGTGGTTTGTCACCACCACCTATTACGCCCCTCCACTGACCACCCCGAGCTCCCCACTCACACACACGCATACCTCTTCCCCTCCCAGTTGTGGGCATTTCATTGGGAATCTTGCAATTCCCTAGGATTCTTTGTTAAACCATCGCATTCTCATACAAATTCCATCAAAATGGCCATTACATTCTGGCCAAATTGTTCTCGATCCATTGCTTATTTTATCACTAGATTCAAATAAGCCAATTTCTCCGAGACGGGTCTGGTTTATGGGCGAGGATATTGGAGAAGTTGGTAAGGGCTGGCTGGAGGGACCTCATGTTAGAAGGAGGCGAGGAGTTCTTGGATTTTAAGACCTTTTATTTCAAATTCTTTAAAAGTTTTCTGAGATATTATTATTTAGCTTGAAGGGTATTAAAGATATTGGAGGAATAAGTTACAGAGGGTATCTCCTCTTCTTCAATCCGAAAATTCCTAAACATTCCAGCAACTTTAAAGCTTGTTTGTGAGAAAAAAGCGTGACAATCTCCGATTAGACACACTTTCTGCCTCTCAAAGCAGTTCCTCCACCAGTCTGATCGAAGCGACGGGAAGATGCACCCGGCTGGCCTGACAGGCTGGGTGGCAATGCTCGCTGTGTTGCCGCTATGTGGTGGCTCCCATCGTCTGCCCACGTGGGTGGTGCCGACACAATATACTCTCGATATCCTGGTGCGGGTCGATCAGCCCTACCAGCCCTTCGAGGGCGCAGTTTCCATCCAAATGCAAGTGGAGAAGCCCGTTAAGAGATTCCAGTTGAATTCCCTTGGCCTTGAGGTCAAAATCATGGGCGTTAAATTGACATTGAAGTCTCCAGTCCGAAGGGTTCCAATCGAGTCCGTACAGTTCAACGAGAAAGCAGGTCAGATGACCATTACTGCTCAGGTGGTGCTTTCGGCGAACGCCACCTACGTCCTTAGTGTGTCCTTCAACAGTGTCCTGCGAAAAGATAACGTCGGACTGTTCAGTAGCTCCTACGTGGACCAGAACACCACTCTGACTCAGTGGATGGCGGCCACCTACTTCGAGCCGATCTTTGCCCGGCAGGCCTTCCCCTGCTTCGACAACCCCATGTTCCGGACCCCGTTTACCATCCGAGTGGGTCATCCCGCCCAGTTCCGGGCACTATCCAACATGGGGGCATTGGGCATTACGCGTCAGTGAGTACGTTAGCAAACCTTTGACAATCTCTTCAAGAACTCCTATTCTCTGCCCAGTTCCAAATTAAAAGGGTATGTGTGGACTTCCTTCGCAAGTACTCCGCCCATTCCCACGTACATGGTGGCCTTTTCAATCTTCCAATTCGACGTTCCGGGCTCCATCACCCAGCAACGTCCGGAATCTCCCATCAGCATCTGGGCCCGGCCGGATGCTCTAGCCCAGACGGCCTATGCCACCCAGGTGGCGCCTCAGCTGTTCGTCTTCTACGAGAAGCTCTTTGGCATTAAGCTGTACTTCTCCAAGATCGATCTGCTGGCTGTGCCGGACGCGGATTACTGGGCGCGGGAGAGTCTGGGCCTGTGGACCTTTGCCGAGTCGGCCATTCTGTTTGACAGCCAGCGGAGCACCCTGGCGGACCAGCAGGGCGTGGCCCGGGCGGTGGCCATATCGGTGGTGCGTCAGTGGTTCGGCCATCTCGTCTCCGTCACCCGGTGGCAGGAGCTCTGGCTGAAGAACGCCTTTGCCCTGTACTTCTCCACCTACGGAGTGGACGCCCTGACTCCCGAGTGGGAGTACAAGGAGCGTTACGGATTGAAGCTGTATTTCGGAGTCCTGGAGACCGACTCGTACACACACACGGATGTGGTGGCCGCGCCGGTGTCCAGTGAGTCGCACATCGAGACGGCCTTCCTCGAGAACGGGGAGCGCAAGGCGGCCGTTCTGCTGAGCATGCTGAGCCACATGGTGGGCGAGGAGGCGTGGAATGCGGGTGTGAAGCGCTACCTCACCGTGAATGCCAATCAGAGCGCTTCGGCGAGGGACTTCTGGGAGGTCCTGCAGCTGCAATGGGACCGAGACGTCCGCCTCGGCAAGGGACTCAACATCACCCGGATCATGGACAGTTGGCTGAGCTATCCGGGCTATCCCTTGTTGACCGTCACCCGTAACTATGGCCAGAAATCGGCCCTGGTAGTGCAGCAGAGGTTCCACATAAGCCCCCAGGCAGAGCAGAAGAAGGAGGATAACAAGCCCCAGCAGCCCCCATGTTGGTGGATACCGCTCACCTACACCTGCGGCAGCTGCAAAGACAAAGGCAACAGCTCGGTGCCTCGACACTGGCTGACCTGTCCCACCAGTGACGGCAGCAGTCGACCCGTTCCCGCGATGATGCGCGACGTGGTGGATGGTCCCACGGACTGGCTGCTTCTCAACATCCGGCACTCGAGTCCCTTGCGGGTCAACTACGATCTGCGGAACTGGGAGCTGATCAACAAGACCCTGTCGAGTCCAGAGACCTTGCGCTCCATTCATCGCGTAGATCGCGCAAAGCTGGTGGACGACATCCTGAACTTGGCCTGGAGCGGGGTGATGGACTACCCCACGGTATTTGGCATGCTCGGCTTCCTGGAGCACGAGGACGAGTATGTGGTGTGGGATGCCACGGTTACCAACTTCGAGAGGATCAATAATGTGGCCAAAAGGCATCACAGCTACCTCATCTTCAAGGTGACGTTCCCCCACCAGAGTTCGAGGGAGATCCCTCCTAACAACCTAGTAATTTTCAGACTTTTATGCGGAATTTGGTCAAGGGACAATTCGACAAGGAGTTCGGCGCGAACCGGACCATAAATAAAGAGGAGAAGGTGTCCCATCGACCGGTCATCCTGCAGCTAGCCTGCCAATATGAGCTGCCCGCCTGCCTGAGCCTGGCCCGGAGGGAATTCGCCGAAATTAGTGCTGCGCCGTGGCCGAGAGAGGGCGGCTGGATGAGCATTCGGGAACAGGAGACCGTGTTGTGTACGGCCGTGCGCTTTGGCACGGACGTGGACTGGGACGTGGTCGATGGCCTCTATCAGCGTTCCAACTTCACCGCCGAACAGGAGTCCCTGCTCTCGGCCCTGGCCTGTTCCCGGAACATATACGCTCTGGAACGAATGCTCAAGTCGTCGTTTCAGAGTGACGGAGTTCGGAAATCAAAAAGAGCTTTCCGGGCCATTGTCTCGAATCCCCTGGGGTATCGAATAGCCATCGATTATATCTCGGAAAACATCCAACTTGTGAAGAACTTGTAAGTCCTGGGAGGTGCTTTGCAAGATTATTTATTTCTTTTCTTGACATTTTTCCAAAAAGTTGCAACAATTCAACCACCAGTGTGGTGGATTTAATGAAACCTTTGGCGGAGAATCTCATAATGGAGAGCGAATTGCAGTTCCTGGAGAAGTCCCTGACCGGGCAACTAAAGGATATTGCGGGGATTGACGAGATGATGAAGTTACTCCTTGAACAGGGCAGCAACAACATTCACTGGCTTAGCTCTAAATACGAACCGATGCTGAGGGCTATCAGGGATATATCACTCTGGAAGTATCAGAGTTGAGAGCCCGTAGTACCCATCCCACTGAGTTGTAAGAATAATAAACCATATAGTATTTAGATTTTTATATTTTTGCTCGACATTAAGCCCTCTTTGTGTGACATAACTGGTGATGGGTCGGTCGGTTCGCAGGGGCAATTAGTGGAGCTGCATATCTGCTGCTGCCAGTTGGCATTTTCCAGTTTGTGCATCATTCAGTTGCGCCACGCAGTTGCAGTGGCAAATGCGCATTAGCAGGCCACACGAGGCAGCCAAGTGACAACTGACAATTGACAACCGACAACGACTGACGACTGACGACTGCCAGATGATGAGTGTGTGGCACGAACAAGGGCGGTGGCACTGTGACTAGGAGGCACTATCTATCGGCTTACATGCTCACACACTATCCTGTGCCACCCCCGCCTCCCTCTGTGGACCAAAAGGGTGGGGGCGTTGCCTTAAGGCGCTTAGTTTTGGACTCCTGGGCCCCAGAATCGAACATGGTTATGCAACTGCAGCTCTCGGGGGGGTTCTGTGAGGTTTTTGGTGGTTTCTTGCTTTAGTGTTGCGGTTTTTTGGGGCATACAGAGAGAGAAAAGGATTTAGAAAATAATTACGAAATACATCTTCGACTTTATGGGATATAGATTTTAAAACTGTTTAGAAAAGTGACAGTATTTTCAAAGAAAAACACATTTTTATAATAAAATTTGTATAATTTTTGACAGTGCATATGTATGGGGAACTGGAAAAATCATCATCATTAGCATACTTGGGGGGGAGTGGGCGGTTGGTGGCTATCATTGCTCTCATTGTGGGTGTGTGGGATTTCTGAAAATGGCATCAAATTCAGCGGCTAATTAGCTTCTTATTTGCCGTTTTCGGTTTTAGCCATTTTTAGCCGTTTTTCGACGCGAGAGTGTCAGGGCTTATTACGCAAACAAAAAGCTAATGAGCTGAGTCTCAAATTTCTGGTATTAGTCGTGTCAGGACCGAGTCGGCTTCCGAATGGAATGGGTTTTCCATGATGACAGGGTTTCTCATTTATTCAAAGCCTGGCAGGCAGGCAGGCAGGCAGGCAGGCGGGCAGGCGGGCAGGCGACTGGCTACCAAGAACACAACAAAAACTGAATGAATGCAACTGTAATTTACAATTCTCTATTTTCAAAAGGGGCTAGGGGGGTCTGGGGAGGGGTCAGAGGTCAGTGGCTAGCCAAGCGTCAAACGTTGGCCAGAGACTCTGTATTTACATGTTGTTGATTTGCAGTAAGTTACTTCCTTCCTTCCTGTACATCTATTTTGTTCTTTTGTACAACTTGTCCGGTGTCCTTCGTCCTGTTCGTCCTGGTTTTTCAATCTCCTCCTGGGCCAGCTTCGGCCAAGAATCGACTTTTGTTGCCTGGCCATTTGGCTGCCATGGCTTTTGTTCGTTTTTGGCCTATTGTTTAAGCCTTTTCCATTATTTAAATGCAATTTTAGATGCCTAGCCTTCTCAGCCCTCTGGATTTCATTTTCCTTCTTGTTTTCTCTCATTTTTTTGTTTACGGCATCTATTTCGTTGGACATTCAATATGCCAGAGATCCTGTCGCCGCCATTTCTAATCCTTCTTTGGAAAAACAAGCCACTGAAGCCCTTCAATCTCTCCGGGCTGTATTAATTACAACTCATCCTTTGTGGCACAAAACTGCAACTGCAACAGCAACTGCAACTGCCACATTGTAGCTCGTAATTGAAAATATTTCCACACCAAGCCACACCCCAACACACACACACCCAAAATTGCATAAAATTAATTGCCATTCATAATCAATGAGCTAGAAAAAATAAATTGAAATTTAATTGAAATGTTGCATTTTGTATGCAAATAAATAAATAAATATTTAAGAGAGCGACGCTGAGCGAAACCATCATAAATAATAAACAGTTCAAGGAAATAAAACTTAAAAAACCAGTGGCATTTAGCACATTTTTTATTAAATGTTTTTTTATTAAAACTATGTCGGTCTATGCCAGAAAGCTTAAAAAAAACATTATGCTTAGAGAAGTGTGCGTTTTGGTATCTCTTTTAACAAATGGTTTCCGTTTTGTGGTTTTCTGGCTTAAATGATTTTTTTTTAATATTTATGGCCTAGAATTAAGTTCAAAGCTGTATTTTAGAAAAATATTCTCGGATGAAAATTGGGGAAGATATAGCCATCGCGGTGGGCCCTAGAGGGGAAAACCCCATTTTCAAGGGATCCCATCGAAAAATGGGAAAAAAATCTGAAAAATATTTTGTCTCAGGGGTTTGATGCAGAATGGTGGAGAATCGTTCCACAAATCGATTAAGGTACTTGGCTTGAGAATCGGATGAGAATTAGCGAAGATATAGCCATCGCGGTGGGCCCTATAGGGGAAAACCCCATTTTCAAGGGATCCCATCTAAAAATGGGAAAAAAATCTGAAAAATATTTTGTATCAGGGTTTTGATGCAGAATGGTGGAGAATCGATCCACAAATCGTTTAAGGTACTCCGCTTGAGAATCGGATAATAATTGGCAAAGATATAGCCATCGCGGTGGGCCCTATAGGGGAAAACCGCATTTTCAAGGGATCCCATCGAAAAATGGGAAAAAAATCTGAAAAATATTTTGTCTCAGGGTTTTGATGCAGAATGGTGGAGAATCGATCCACAAATCGATTAAGGTACTTGGCTTGAGAATCGGATGAGAATTAGCGAAGATATAGCCATCGCGGTGGGCCCTATAGGGGAAAACCCCATTTTCAAGGGATCCCATCGAAAAATGGGAAAAAAATCTGAAAAATATTTTGTCTCAGGGGTTTGATGCAGAATGGTGGAGAATCGTTCCACAAATCGATTAAGGTACTTGGCTTGAGAATCGGATGAGAATTAGCGAAGATATAGCCATCGCGGTGGGCCCTATAGGGGAAAACCCCATTTTCAAGGGATCCCATCAAAAAATGGGGAAAAAATCTGAAAAATATTTCGTCTCAGGGTTTTGATGCAGAATGGTGGAGAATCGATCCACAAATCGATTAAGGTACTTGGCTTGAGAATCGGATGAGAATTAGCGAAGATATAGCCATCGCGGTGGGCCCTATAGGGGAAAACCCCATTTTCAAGGGATCCCATCGAAAAATGGGAAAAAAATCTGAAAAATATTTTGTCTCAGGGTTTTGATGCAGAATGGTGGAGAATCGATCCACAAATTGATTAAGGTACTTGGCTTGAGAATCGGATGAGAATTAGCGAAGATATAGCCATCGCGGTGGGCCCTATAGGGGAAAACTCCATTTTCAAGGGATCCCATCGAAAAATGGGAAAAAAATCTGAAAAATATTTTGTCTCAGGGTTTTGATGCAGAATGGTGGAGAATCGATCCACAAATTGATTAAGGTACTTGGCTTGAGAATCGGATGAGAATTAGCGAAGATATAGCCATCGCGGTGGGCCCTATAGGGGAAAACCCCATTTTCAAGGGATCCCATCGAAAAATGGGAAAAAAATCTGAAAAATATTTTGTCTCAGGGTTTTGATGCAGAATGGTGGAGAATCGATCCACAAATTGATTAAGGTACTTGGCTTGAGAATCGGATGAGAATTAGCGAAGATATAGCCATCGCGGTGGGCCCTATAGGGGAAAACCCCATTTTCAAGGGATCCCATCGAAAAATGGGAAAAAAATCTGAAAAATATTTTGTCTCAGGGTTTTGATGCAGAATGGTGGAGAATCGATCCACAAATCGTTTAAGGTACTCCGCTTGAGAATCGGATAATAATTGGCAAAGATATAGCCATCGCGGTGGGCCCTATAGGGGAAAACCGCATTTTCAAGGGATCCCATCGAAAAATGGGAAAAAAATCTGAAAAATATTTTGTCTCAGGGTTTTGATGCAGAATGGTGGAGAATCGATCCACAAATCGATTAAGGTACTTGGCTTGAGAATCGGATGAGAATTAGCGAAGATATAGCCATCGCGGTGGGCCCTATAGGGGAAAACCCCATTTTCAAGGGATCCCATCGAAAAATGGGAAAAAAATCTGAAAAATATTTTGTCTCAGGGGTTTGATGCAGAATGGTGGAGAATCGTTCCACAAATCGATTAAGGTACTTGGCTTGAGAATCGGATGAGAATTAGCGAAGATATAGCCATCGCGGTGGGCCCTATAGGGGAAAACCCCATTTTCAAGGGATCCCATCAAAAAATGGGGAAAAAATCTGAAAAATATTTCGTCTCAGGGTTTTGATGCAGAATGGTGGAGAATCGATCCACAAATCGATTAAGGTACTTGGCTTGAGAATCGGATGAGAATTAGCGAAGATATAGCCATCGCGGTGGGCCCTATAGGGGAAAACCCCATTTTCAAGGGATCCCATCGAAAAATGGGAAAAAAATCTGAAAAATATTTTGTCTCAGGGTTTTGATGCAGAATGGTGGAGAATCGATCCACAAATTGATTAAGGTACTTGGCTTGAGAATCGGATGAGAATTAGCGAAGATATAGCCATCGCGGTGGGCCCTATAGGGGAAAACTCCATTTTCAAGGGATCCCATCGAAAAATGGGAAAAAAATCTGAAAAATATTTTGTCTCAGGGTTTTGATGCAGAATGGTGGAGAATCGATCCACAAATTGATTAAGGTACTTGGCTTGAGAATCGGATGAGAATTAGCGAAGATATAGCCATCGCGGTGGGCCCTATAGGGGAAAACCCCATTTTCAAGGGATCCCATCGAAAAATGGGAAAAAAATCTGAAAAATATTTTGTCTCAGGGTTTTGATGCAGAATGGTGGAGAATCGATCCACAAATCGATTAAGGTACTTGGCTTGAGAATCGGATGAGAATTGGCGAAGATATAGCCATCACTGTGGAGCCTATAGGGGACTATATCCTATAGGAGTTCAGTTTCTATTTAGTGACTTATAACCTTAACCCTTATAAGTCTCCCATTTATCGCATAAACCTGTTGCCCATTAGGTCCAGAAGCTCAAATCTCGACCAAGTCGGCAACCATTAGCCGAATTGTCAGTGGCCTTAAAAATTCATCCAAAATGCTCGTTGTGCTCTGGCTTTGGCCAATTAATCCATCACAATTAGGGCCAGTGGTTTGGGTGGTGCGACTATGTATGCCACACTGGGTGGTTGATGCAACCACAGTGCTTTCCCCTCCTCTCTGTGTCTCTCGTTTGCTCTGTTGTTGCATTGATTGACTGGACAGGACTGGACGGTACCGAACTGGTCTGGCAAATAGCAGAAAGTTGCAAAAAACCAACAGAATTCCGTTTTGCGAATGTGTAGATGCGGATGTTGAATGGTCCTCCATGGGAGATGCCTCTTCCTGTTTGCTTTTCTGATTATCATGGCATTTATTTTTGCTGGGTGGGTGGTTGTACTGCTCCGTAAAAACCATTTTTTTTGGCAACAAAAAATGTAAAAATATTATTTCAATATGCAACCGAATGTGCAACTCGACGGGGTATGTGTGTGAGTGTGGAAATTCTGCATTTGAATTGTTCTTTATATATTGTTTCCCCCCTAGCTTACCCTAGCATACCCATTAGAAGTCTTACAAGGGTATGATGGAATAACTAAAAGTCTTATACTGCTTTTAATTAATTTTAAGTCAAACTCAAGTTCCTAAAATGAGGAAGAAAATCATTTTTAAAATATTGTTTTTCACAAAAAAAGATGGGGTAACAGTGGGTATATTCCTAGCCACATAACCTCACACTTTGTGCCATTTTTGCTGCGCTGTTAACGCCATTTTGTTGTGTAATGGCTCAGAAGTTTGTTTGCTTTATCCTCACACCCTTACAGGACTCGTTGTTTTTTTCCTTTTTCCATCGCTTTGTTCATTTTCAAGTGCCAGATGAGTAAGTCAGCTCCGGGATTACAGAGAAAAAATTGCCAGAATGCTGGACATTTTAATATTTATTAATTTACGGCTTGTTTGCTCAGCTCTTCACTGAAGCGAAGCTATCCAGTCGCATAATGTATATGCGATACATGGCCATTGGCCACCATATATGCCAATACACATAAGTAGGCAAAATGTATATATAATGTGGGGATGTGTGGCGTCAAAATTGCATTGTAAATGTGAGAAAATGTGTTTGTTTGCCTTGTCGGTCTTGTAAACACGTTTGTCCGACATTCATTATGCATGATTTCGATTTCAATTAATTGATTTCTCACTTTTTTGTTGTTTTTTGGGGGTTTTGGGAGAGATTTTCCACTCAAATTGGCATATACTTTGGGCACAAGAGCCATCGAGGCTTGAATATTCAAATCATTTACTAGAAGTGATTTGTTTTTATTTTTGATAATTAATTTCAAATACTCGATAAGCTTGGGCATTTAATTATCCATAAAAGTCGTCTGGATTCACCGCCTCTATTCGTTTATTTCCCGAGGACATTACATCCGTCTTGTGTGTTTTGGGAAAGGACACTGCCTCCACACATAACCAGTTTGAGTTTGCGTGTTTGTTTGATTGAATCAATCATTTAAATACAAATACCAAATAATGCTAAATTGCCTTTTCTGGGCATTATTATTTTAATTAGAAACCAAAGTTAAATTTGCATTCAATTTATGCTTGCGCACTTTCAATTAAACGGCAACACATGGCGTATGAGTAATTGGGGTGTGTTGTGTGTAGAGTTAATATTACGCATACGCCGTGTGGTTTGCTAACTAAATTTTGGATATAAATTGCCAAAGGGTTTGGATAATTTGGTTCAAAATTGGCGAGACTAGGCCTTTGGGCTTTAAAAAAAGTCCGCTTATTCCCAAACAAAACCATTTCCATCCAATAGAACTTTTTAATCTCTCCCTTTACCTATTAACTAGTTTTTATTTTAGTTATTTGTTACTTTTAGGCTATATTTTTGAATTTTATATATACAATCTATATATACAAAAGCTTGTCCGCGTGCCTGTTAAACAATAAAAGCAAAGAATTACTAATAAAGCTTCTCATTATCTTACTATTAAAGATATAGAGTAAACAAAGGTCTCCGTGTGTCCGTGTGTCTGCTAGTTTTTAAGCGAATTACTCGCTAACTGTCCAAGCTATTATTCTCCTATTTGAAACACTAACTTTTCCTAACTTATCGGTTAACATTTAAACCATTTTGAAGCTTTGGAAAGCACTAGAATTTTATTTAATGCGAAAAACTATTAAGTGCAAGCTCTAAACGGTAATCGTTTATCAAAAAATAACTTTTTTTTGTTGCAAACTATCTCTCTTATGACGGCGATTAAGTGAGTGGCATCACCTTGCCCTGCCTGCAACCAGCCACCAGCCACCTGCCACCTGCCTCCAGGCACTTGCCCCGTGCCACACTCTCGCCAAAAAGTGGGTGGCACTTTGCATTTTATTGCCAGTGCCAGTTAACGGCTTGTCGTATTAATAAATGTTTATGTGTGTGTGTGAGTCTATGAGTGGGCGTATCTGGCTCTCGCTCTGTGTATGTGTGGGCCATGAATGAGCATCGAAATCGCTTTGTAAAGCACTTGTAATTATTTCTCATTGGATATTAATGCGCCCAGAAGCTGACTGCACTTTGCCGCTTCGCTGTTTTCCACTAAACGTGGCAGAAAAAACAAAAAAAGCATTTAATTGGGGTTTATGCCACACACACACACCCACTAAGTGCAACCTCCAAAAAGTTATAAACACCCACACACACACTATAATGTATATGTTATGTAGTGCGGGGGTCCTGGGTGAAAGTGGCTTTGGCGAAAGTAATTTAATTATGAAAAATTGGATTAGCTGGGTAGTGCTTTGTGCTCTCCACATAATATATACCATATATTTAAGGAAAATAAAGCAAACATGTGTGTGACCTTTATGCATTATGGTCTTTATGCAGTTGACATTAAAAGTATTCCTCTTTTTTTAATGCATTTTAATAGCAGCGGTGGTGCTGTGTCTTAATTTATGGCATTTTAAATGCAATTTAGTGTCGGGACTCAAGGACTCTATGGCCAGAAAGAGATGGCTAGTGAGAGATAGAGAGATGGAGAGATTGTGTCACAAACTATTATGCACTTCCTGTCACATGGAAACTTCAGCAATCAAAGCCAAAAACTTGTTGTTTTTCGGGGCTGTATGATGGCATTGTCCTTGGCAGGAGCTCTGTTAAGGTCCCCAAGCTCTCAGGCCACATGTATCCTTGGTCCTTGGTCCTTTTGTTTGCACAGTTCATCTCTCTTTCTGGCCGGGTCTGCCCATCTCGTTCCTACCTTTGTTGTGTACTTTGTTTGTTGGTCTCTCCGGCTTGCAGGCTCTCTGGCTCACTCTGGCTTACTTTAATTGTTAATTTGGCTTATAGCTCTTCTCCCCCTCCCTCGCTCTGTGTTGACCACAAATCATATTTTACCAAAACCCCCCCGCCCCGTCACCGTCCATCGATGCCCCCAGGGGAGGCAGTCAGTGTCCTGTGTCGACAGGGGAGGACTCACTTAAGGTGTTTTCACTGCCGCAGTCGTTCTGCGGCCAGGATGAGTAAATGTAATCAAAACCAAATTGCTGAAATTATTATTTAATTAATATAGAGCCAGCTGTGATTCGCACGGGCTACGATGGACTCTGCCAGCCAGCCATATGCCTGAGATCCAAGGTGGATCAAATTAAAGCTTAATGCCCTTCATCGAGCAGGTTGCCGGCTGTTAATTCAAAGCCAATTAAACAAGGGAATTAGGAGTCTATAACTGGGCATTAAATAGGGCTTTTTTAAAGGATCATTATAGTTGTTTAATATTTTAAATTATTAAAAGGTTAAAGGTCTTGAAATATCTCAAAAAAACTTTATTAAGTTGTGACTCTGAAACCAAAAAAGCAAACCCATACTCTCTGCTGAAAGCTGCTGTCTCTTGTCATAATTTGTTAGGAATTTGAGATTCTTGACCTTTCACCTTGAAGGTAGACTTTAGAAGGAGAAAAACAATGAATGACGTAGAAAGATAAGAGAAGAAAGCACTTGCCAAGGCAATAACTCAATGGCTAAATCAATTGACGCTCTCTCGGCCACTCTGGTAGTCCGTTGAGAGTGCAGCTTATACCAAGTCATGGCCAAAAGGACACAGCCTCCGCTACAGCCTCAGCCACACCCACCATCCACCTGCTGTTGTTCTTGGCAAGCCTTGAGCCTCCTCCTCCTCCTCCTGCACATCCTTCGAAGGCTTCAAAACAAAAAGTCAAATTGAATTACTTTTGCAACATGGCAGCCACTCATTGTTGTGCGGAGTCTGTATTGTTGTTGTTGTTGCTGGCATTATCCTTGTAGTGTTTCCGTACAACAGTGGCAACCAGCAGCAGCAGCACCAGCACCAGCACCTGGCCATAGCAGAAGTTTTCATCCTGCCACACCTGACACATCCTTCGCATCCTTCGGCTTCCGCTCAACTGAAAAGCTATTGAAAGAAGAGTCCTTTGCCGAGGCAGGAGGAGGGCTGGGGGGTGGTCGTGGGCAGGATTCAGGACATGGCTGGATTGGCCAGCACTTTGGCCAGGACTCCATCTTCCAAGAGGCTGCAGTGCATCTGCCGGGCATTCGAACACTGGAGCATCCGAGCAGCAATATGGCCTGCACTCGAAAAAATAGTTATTTCCTTTTGCTGGTGCTTGATCGAAGAATATAAAGGTAGGGAACAGAGATAGGAATACTTCTAAAGAATTATTATACTTTTATTTAAATTAAATATTTTTCCACAAAAAGCTGTACAGTAAGGTGACCTTTAAATATAAATATTTAGGAATTTCCATCACCTTTTATGTTATTTTCTGAAAATTGAACATTTGAAAAGGTTTCTCGAAAAGGGATCTCTCAAGAAATACATTTAAAGTATAAATGGAAACCATACCAAATATTTCTTCCAGTGTCTGGGCCACAGAACACAAATAATAAAAAAAAAAAGTCCCGAAAGAAGGGAATTTTTTACGCTTTGTAAGCAAAAGTGTGCAAACTTCCGCCGGAACTGAGACAGAAGGGAGAGATGCAACGAGGGAGGGGGTGAGGAAGTGTGGCAGGGTTTCGGGTTGGGGGAAAACTTGGCAACTCCAGGGGCAGGATGTTGCAGGAGGCTCTTAAACGCCGCGGACACTGGCAAACATTGCGCTTCTGCTGTTGCCGCGTAAGTTGCCTGAAAAGCTGTCGTACCTCCGCCCTTTACAGCCTGCTGCCTTCGTCCTTCGTCCTTTTGTCTGGGCTCTATACAATGCAAGTTAATGCAGCCACCAACTCGGGGCAACAGCTGCTCTATTGCCAATGCGCCCGCCTGCCCATTTTTGTGGCAGAGCCGCCAACAACTTGTTGGCGTTGTTTCCTGTCAATCAGCCCACGTCCCGGGGTCCTGTCAGTGTCCTGCTGCCTGCATTGTTTGCGGCCAGGACACAAAAATAAAAATAAAACGAAAGAATAGCAACAAAAACAAGAGAAAACATAATCTAAATTTTTTTTGTAATTGTCCCAGGAAGGACCTCGTTGCCTCGGGCAACCAAGGCAGCCGAGGCAGTCGAGGAGGAGGCAGGGCATTCACTGGGATTTTGTTGCCAGTCAGTCATCATTGTCCTGGAGCCGGGCTCTCTCTCCCTTTTATTTTTAATGCCCTACGAGAAGACACAACTAAAATTATGTCCATGGAAGTTGTAGAGTTTGAAAGGCCTTTTAAGATCCTAGGGTATTTCAGACTTCGTCAAAGCTTTTCAGCTTTCTCTCTTCTTCCTGTCGGTCCTGTCCTGTATGCCCCGTCCTGTATTATTTTTTGTAATCACTTTAGGAGCAGTCCCCCAGGCCTTTCGTCCTGCCATGGTATTCCCTCCCTAATACAATATCTTCCACTCAATTTGGTCTTAATGCCCTTTTTTCATTTAGTCCTGCCCACACACTACCACATTTATTTAGTTCCTTTAATTTTTCGTTTATTTCATTGAAATCGAATCGGGGTTCTACATCATTTCGTGGCGCAACCGGGCACCCACAAAAGCCACTCCTAACCCAACCAGCAGGTACACCGCCAGTCGCAACACTGAGCCCCCAGCTTCAATAGGGAGGCAGGGCTCGAGGGTGGTGGCCTTTGTCGGATTTGGGCAATGTTTGTAGTTGGCGGCCGCCTTCTCCGCGACCAGTTGGGACATGGACTGATCCCACAGAGCCGCCGTTTCGCTGTGGCACAGGTGGTAGTTCTGCTGCAACTGCTGTTGCAGGTTCAAGCTCCGCTCCGACATCGATTTCCACAGTTTCCCGTTCTCGAACTCCATTTTATTTTACTTGCAATTTACTGACAATACTAGCTTGATTGAAATTTGATTTACTTTCACTAGGAATTTCCAAATACTCAAAGAAATATATGACTTATAGCTCTATGATATAACACAGAGGCATTTTTTAGAGCTTTCTGGCTCATCGTGACTAGATTCTGGTTTAGCTGCCTTTTTCAAACTAAAGTGATAAAAAATATATAAAGTAAAGGCTTATTTTCAACTAACAGCTTACCCTTCAGATTTTGTAACAAAAGCTGCCTCCTGAGCGGGATGAGAGTGCAGAGTTCTTTCAATTCCAAGCTCTTCCAGATCAGATTGTATGTCTTTTAAAGTGTCCACAATGATCGCAAGCTAGGTTAGAGTTTATCTCAGCAAAGCCTTTCTACACGCTTCTGAAGGTGACCACCTATGGCTCTTACTACTCACCTTCTGTGAAATTTGAAATCTCTCCTGCTGATAGTGTTCGAAATCGGAACAATTCTGCTCATAAGTGGCATGATAATTACGGAGTCGTTTGCTCCACTTGTCATTGAACTCTTCAGTAATTTTATTAAGCTTTTGGCGCGGAATTGCAACAGTCAGTTCCATATTAGAGGCCATTTTTCCAGTCAGTTCTCTCCGAAATGTTCACGTTTTTCGTTGTGTTTGAAACTCCCTTCAAGGCCCTCTGTTTGACAAGGAACGTGGGGGTATTATTGTTGTATTTCCCTGCTTCTCCATCTTGTTTTTTTTAAACGAGGCCAAAGGTCAGGGCATGGACCAGGGAGCAACTGAATGGCAACTGGGTCAGTGAAATAAATAATGAATATTGTTGCCAACAGCAGGGCAAACAACAGCAGCAGCAGCAACTCGAGATGTGTTGCAAGTGCAACACGCGCACGGCGGCGCTAAGCGGCTGCATTAAAAGGCCACTCGTTGGGCGCCAAAATAACAAAAAAAAATAAAAATTATTTTTTTTATAAAACAATGGTGGAGAACTTTGACTGGCGGGGCTCGAAGGCTCGACAAAAAAATCGAAATACTGGCAACAGAATGATGAAATGCTAAAAAGCATGAAACTGCAACACCAGCAGCAGAAGCAGGCACCCGGGGAGGCAGCTGTGGGCCCGTGTGGCAGGACTTGTGGGGCGAAAGGGGCGCCCTGAAGTGGGCGCTTGATTACACTGAAATGCACTCAAAAGTGGCGAACGAAGCGATGCCGCCAGCGAATGCAATCGAACGGGAATAACTCGACCTGCCACCCGCCGACCCGCCCTCACACACATACACACTTGCCACACACTAATACCCCGCCCCCCGAAAGGCTGGGGCCGAAAAGTTCCACAAATTACATTTAAGTGACGCAAAAGTTAAGTGAAACTCATTGCGAAAATCGCGGCTAGATGCAATGTGGCATGACTGAATGGCGGTAACGGAGGGCTGACTGCCATAGCAGGGCTGTGTTGCAAGTTCAGTATGTGTGTGTGTGCTTGCAACACTGTTAAGTGCTTTGGCATGCCGAAAGTAGGCACTTGAACTATTTCTGTGTTCTCGCCGCACTCTCCCACACATACGCATCCTGGCAGTTGTTTATGGCTTGGCGATGTTTCTGAAGGGCTTGAACCCCTCCCCCCAACTACACCCGCTACGGGACGGAAATCGAGATAATCCATACTCCTGGAATGAGTCCCAGTAGGCTTTCCAGTCACCCCACTTGTGGCAGTCAAGTCCTAACTCCAAAATCCCAGTTATAATCCCAGTTGTGGAACAATCTCTCAAATATCTCGAAGTATCTTATTAAACCCTCTGAGACCATGGCACCTCGTGTTCCGTATACCTGGCGTCTGCCAGACTTTCCCGGCGATGGCAGCGACCTCAAGTGGATAGATCCCAGCCTGCTGGTCATCTGCCAGAATGCCGATGTGGATGCCGCCATCCAGCCCCTGTTGCAGACACTCAAGCAACCGTTTGCCCCCCGATTGGTGGCCAGTGTCTTCTGCCACGAGACGATGCGTGAGGTGTTCAAGAAACGGGTTGTGGCCTCCATGGAGCTGCTGCATCGCCATGCCGGCAATCATTCCCAGTACAAGAAGGCCTGTCGCATGATCGAATGCCTCAACGCCGAGGTGATCTGTGTCCTTTACTCGGACTACATCGGTTTCCATTGGCAGCGGGCCGACGGCTCGCCGGTCATTGTCTGCGAGTTCGACCAGAGCTTCTTCGGCGGCCAGAGGCCCACCTCGGTCGTCACCCTGCACACGTTCCGCAATGTCCAGGAACTCCCGCAACTGGTGGCCCGGGAGCGTATACCGTTCGTCAGTGCCGCCGTCTGGTGTCCCAAGATGTCGGCCGCCTACGAGACCGCCTTCAAGCTCGGCTTGGACGTGGTCTACATCAACTGTCACTCGATTCCGCTGGTCCCCATCATGGAGTTCTTTCTGGCCCAGCAGGCGCATGTTATCCTGGCCAATCACCACCACTATGAGGTTGTGCGCCACGAGGACAAGTGCCGACTCATTGTCTTTCCGGCCGTTGTCCTCTGGTGCCCTGCCGAGCCGCCACAGCCGGAGCCCGCGAAGAGGAAGTCAGACCAGGGCAAGGGTGCAAAAATTGCAGAGTCCTAGACCCTAGTGTAAATAAAATTTTAAATGCTTTTTTTAAAGGATTCTTAGATTTTGGCTAAGAGGTATATGTGAGAACTATGAGATCCCACAAGTACCGGGTGTTTATTCTGTTAGCTCTCAGATCGTCGGCAAATCCCGTTGTCTCTTCTTTAAGATTCCAGAGTCGCCACAAGTACCGGGTATCTATAGACTCTCAGTGACTTCACAAGTACCTGGTATCATCTATCCCTCACTTAAACCTAGATGAAATCCCATAATTCCAGTGTCGGAAGCAAACTGGATTTTCGGGAGATTACAATTCGTTAGGACTGATTCCTAGATTTTTCGTTTCGTTGGTCACAAAAGGGTGTGTGTGTGTGTGTCGTGTCTCCGGTTGTTGCATTAACAACTCAATCCCTTTCGAGGAATCTAACATATCCTGGCAAGACCAGTCAGCGTTCGTTCCCCCCGCCCGTTCAGCCCCTGCCTTGGATATCAATTCCCCGGCAAGGAAATGAACACCGACTGGTCGTCCTCCTCTCGTTCTAGTCCCTAGTTTTTCGTAGCATGCCCCATCCATCAGTGCCACTTGGCGATGGAAATGTAGATGGAGACATCGTCTCTGGTTTTGCCTGGCTTCACTTGTGTTTTAGCCTCATTTGCCACATGGCTTCCACACTCCTCTCCCCCCACACTCCTTTCTGAAGTCCCGCAACCCACAATGGTATTCCCATTTCTCTGCCTTGTGGCTGTGCCTCACTAATGATGCATTCTCACTTGCAACACAGCACTGCTGCTGCACGGCACATGCAACACTGCAACATGGCAACACTGCAGCAGCAGCCACAGACACAGTTTGGAGACCGAAATTGCGCCCCAGTTCACTCGAGTAAAATGGAATATATCCCCGCGTCCCAGTATCCCAGTATCCCAGCTCCCGACTCCCGAATCTCAAATCCTTAATCCTGTATCCTCTATTCCGGTATCCTGTATCCTGTATCCCATATCCTCAATCCCAACTTGTGCAGCACTTTTAGCACTCGTGGGAGCAGCCAACCCAAGGCAGTCAGCCATGTGCCACATGCAACAGCACTCCCTGCCACATGGCGCCCAGTCTCCATTCTCCGCATATGTGCAAATGCCTTCTATCTGTTTCCATGACGCTGGCAAAATATTTAGCTTAAATTAGTAGGATTTTATTGCACTTTTTAAAAGTTGTTCATGCTTTTTTTTTTCTATTCTTCCATTCAATACCAAAACTGTAGTGGAAAAAGTTTTTGGTATTAAATGCGAAAAGTTTTTCTCGGGAATTCTTTACAAAATACTTAGTTTCTCTGAAAAAGCATCCCTACTTTAATTAAAACTAAAATACTATTTAAGAAGCAGCTTAAAAACAACAAAAAATGTTTTGCTTTATTCACTTTAATCTTGAACCAATTATCTTAAACGAATTTCGGTATATTTTGTTGTCTGGACATGTCTGAACATGACAAGACATTAATTTTTATGTATAAACTGGCTGTTTTTTGCAAAAATCATTGTTTTTGGTCTTTTTTTGTCGGTAGAGTGGCTTAAAGAGTTGCTACCACACAGAGGGAGGCTTGTCCTCGTAAAATGAAATCCCTTTCCAGGACATACCGTTGCCCAGGCATATGGTCACTTTATGCCTCTTTTGTGTGGCCATGTTGTTGCGGTTTTGTTATTTTTTCCTTCTGTGTTTTTTTTTGTTGGTAGGGAAGAGTCACTCGATAAACACGTTGCGCAAAGAAACCGTTGCATAAATTAAGCCTTAATATCCTGACCTCATCGATGTGCCTGTGCAAATGCCGATATCAGGATACCAGTTATCCTGGCAGGCCTTTGTTGGCTAACAAACCACCTCCCCCTGTCAGCAGATTGCAATTTTGCAAAGACCCCCACCCCGCACCAGGGAACCACCTCCACCTCCAAATCCAAATCGAAAATCGTTCAATTTTTCAAAGTCCGACAAATGAATATTTGAGGCCGAAAAAGTGAAAAAGTGGAAAATGGGCAGAAATTGCTAAAAAGGACTAGATGGTGGAGATGGGCACGGGAGTGCCTGGTCAGTGGCCAAGTGAAAAGTGGCAAGTGTAAAGATTTACGAGCAAATCTCCACTTGGCTCAGTTTTCTCTTCTTTCTCATTTTTGCCATTTTCATTGCCAAAGCCAGGAAAACCTTGGCAAATTGACTTTTGCCTTTAAACTGGTTAGCACTTTTCACTTTTCCATCTGGCCAAGATACCGACTTTGTAAGGATTCTAAGGAATGTAAAGGGAGCTTTCATTATAGCCCCAAAGCAGGTGGAAAGGACTCTTTTGATTTTAAACTTTTCCTTAAAAAATTGTAGCTTACTAGAAACCTCTCCATAATATCTAATTTGTTAAGCATGTTTGGACATGTCTAAGCATGAAAGAACTTGTTGGACACCTCAAGAGTTAACCTTCAAAATCTGGTCCGACTTTCAACCTTTCGCCTTCTTGTGTTGGGTAAATTGAATCCTTTTCACCTCACCAGGCAGGTGAGTGCCGAAGGCCAATCAATACACGTTGTAACACTTCATCTCAGCCAGGACCAGGGCCAGGACTAGGACCAGGACCTGGTAGTCCTGAGAAACCCCTGGGTTGCCAGGCAATAAATTAACAGAAAAAGAAAACACGCACGCCCACAAGCGAAGAAAAAAACCTAAAAACCAAACTAAATTAAAATTTTTCATGGATGTGGAAGAGGATTAGGGGTAGGGGGAGGTACAGTTATCATGGAAATCCTGGCCAGCACCTTGCAGCAACAACAACAAGCGGAGCAAATAAAAAATGAAACACAAAATGACACAAAGAATTTATCAAACATCCGCTTCCAGCGAAATGGCAACGCGGCGTCGCGAGGGAGGGAGGTGCCATAAACCCTAAGGGGGGATGGGAGGGGAGGGAATGTATGTGTCGCAACCAATTTACAAATGCCTAAGGGGCGGAGGGGGGCCTGACAAAAGATAAAGACAGATGAAGAGAGTGAGAGAATGAGAGAGGAAGAGAAAAGAAAATTGTTTATTGTTTCATAATTGAAGCCAAGAGGTCCTTCGTGTTGACCCCTAAAATGACCTGTGCCTCCCAGACCAAGCCCTCTAAGAACTATTACTATATATTTATAAATATTCATATTTACCTCATAGATCCTGTATAGCACACTTTAGGCCTATTTCTTGAAAATTTCATTTAAAATATTTTTTAATAGATTCTTTAAAAAGGTCCTTTAAAGAAATACAAAATACCTTAACAATTGTAGCATACTTTTTTGCGCTTATTTCTAAGAATTGTGTGTTATTCATAGAGCCTGTAAATAGCTCCATTAAATACGTCCTTTAAATAGCTCTTT
The DNA here is from genome assembly GCF_030179905.1 of Drosophila bipectinata. NCBI lineage: Eukaryota > Metazoa > Arthropoda > Insecta > Diptera > Drosophilidae > Drosophila > Drosophila bipectinata. Next base: position 122,859 of record NC_091734.1, on the reverse strand, counting down.
CATAAAAAAAAATCATTTTTTATAGAAAGTTGATTGCCATTTTAATTTTTAAATTTAACAATTTCCCAGGCACATTCCTGGAATTTAGACCAACTTAAAAGGCGAAGAGCTTCCACCCAAAACGGGGGTACGGTGCTCCATTTGGCAGATAATCTGATGGCACACCTCCACCCCTCTTTTGGGGCAACTTTGTTAATTGCCTTAACGCAAATAAATTCAAAAAAAAAAGAGAGGCACAAATAAAAATGCAAAACAAAAGCAATTTCATCAGAAGGTGGATTGAAAATGATTTCCACGAAGGATGCCTGAAGGTCCTGGCCACGTGTGGCAGACATGCCTCAGATGGCCAGGGATTCTGCCATGGAATCCTGTTAGCCATCAATTGCTGTCTAAGCAGGTGGGTGGTGGGAGGCGGATGGCTGGGTGACTGCGATGGTAAGGGGTGGTAAGGTCGAAACAAAAACTTCATTAAGCCCTGGGTGTTTCAACAATAACATTTATTCTCATCCTGCCACTCCCCCAGCAAACAGACACACGCATATTGTGTGGAGCAAGATTTATAAGCATTTTACACCTGTGGCAGCATCTTTTTAGGCTTGCAACAAATGGGGGCAGCCCCACTGCCACACACTGCGTGCAAACAAGCTGAAAATTCATTAAACTCGAGCCATAAATTCTTTTAATTGTTTTCTTTCTTTCAAGTTGCTTATCTGTTTTAGCTTTTTATTTATTTTCTTACTTATTTCTTATATCATTAATTTTTGTGTAATTATTTGTTGTATTCTCATTAGCAAACTTTGACAGTTAGATCATTAATACTTGGAGAATCTAATGTATATAGTATGCACGTATATATTCCTCTTTCCAACCGACTTGTCAAGAATCTCAACTAATGGATTTCCACTTCGATTCTTTTACTTTTTCCCACTTGCAGGTGTCTACGGCATCGACTTATTTCATGTTGTAATTCGAGGACTTTCGGTAAGTTTACCAAAAAGGACAAAAACAAGGATAAACAAGAAATTGGTAAAAGTATTCTATTTTGAATTGTTGCCAAACGAAAGAGGAAGGATAACCAAACCGACGAGATTGTCCTGAGAAACTGCAACAGAAAGTTTCGATTTGGTTTTTGGGGTCAGTTTTTTTGTCGAAGGAAGCAAAGCTACCAAAGCAGGAAGGACGAGAGTCCTTTTAAGGGGAAAAGGGGGTTGCTGAGAGACAAAACCCCAAAAAGTAGATTTTCTTTAAGTTCGAAGGACAGGTGGAAGTAATTCCAAAGCAAGGCAAGTCCTTTATCGGCACATGCATACACTTTTGTTAACTGAATTAGAAAATGTTAGAGAAAGGACCCTAAAACAAGGATATGAAATTGTTAATTAAAAAAAAGAGAATAACACTTATATCCTTAAATAAAAAGCACTCTATAAATGCTCCTTAAGTGTGTCCTGCACCAGATGCTGGCGAATTAGCCCGACTGTCTTAATCATTGGCCAAAAGGACATGGCCTGGCTCCAGGACAGCTGAAGCAGAAAGCAAGAGAACAGCAGGAGCAGGAGAAGCACCTGAGCGTTGCTTAATTCCTTGCCAATATATTAAACTTATTGTGCCTGGCAGAAGGACACTGCAATCCTGAAATCCTGCCATCTCCTGCTTCTGCTGGCAGTTGCACTTCCGGCCCTGTCGTCCTTGCGGCAACATTTGACATTTCGCAAAGCCAGGACAAGCTGGCACCATATACATGGTGCTCCATCCACCTCTCTGTCACTCTTCATCTCCGGCCTGCAGGACCCTCGGCCTGCAAGCGACTCCTTGTCGCTGTTCATTTCAGGAAATGCATTTCGTCAGCGTTGAATGAAAACGAAATTGCCAATTTCAATGGAGGGATAAGGATCAGGCGGTGTAAAGAGATTGGCCAAATGCAAGGATATATGTATGTATATAGGGTGAGGGGTAGCAGCTAAAAAGGACACTCACGCACACACATTTAGGCGTTCAGGCGTTCAGGCGTTTAGGCTCAATCAGTCAGTCACTGGTCCATGATTTTTTTCGCCCCAACATCGCGTTTCTACTAATGTGATTTGCACGAAAACTGTGACACTCTTCCATCTTCAGAGAAGAGAAAGAAAAGCCAAAAAAAGGACGAGACAAGGAATTGGGGAATCTAAGAAAAAGGATACATATCATAGATAACCTAATTACTTCCAAAAAATGCATTTAAAATTAGTATTAGAAAGATATCTTTAGAATTCCAAGTACCAGATATCATATAGTCTTTCTTTATACTTCTTTCTTCCTTTTTTCGTCCTTTTCTTTTAAGTAAGTAATAATATCCTTTACAATAGTTTCTCCCTAAATCAAATCAATTGAAGCCAAATAATACAATAAATTCTCCAAAATAGTGGAAAATCTTCGGTTGCTTCTGGCAGAAGAAGAAGAAAAAAAGCCAAACTCCTTCATAAAATCCTTGGTTATCCAAGTGGGCGAAAGCCAAATGGTGGGGCGTGCCAGCAGTTAAGAAACCTTAGCCCAGTTATGAGAGCAACTGCGTAAATCAACTCGAGCTCAAGCGAATGAAAGCCAAACAATGAAGGAGCTCGTTTGCTTTTACTTAGCCACCCAAAGGCTTGCTCCTCCTCCTTCTCGGCCTTCTCCCGGACCCACATCCCACCGCCACTACTATTGGCAATCCAAACAAAAGCTATGCAGAATTATGTCAATGGCATCGTTGTCATGGTCGCTGTTAGTCCCTCATTCCTTCTTTCCCGACTTTCCTTCCTCCCCTTTCACCTCTCTCTTCCTGCTACTTTCTCCAACCACTTTTCATCATTCTCCAGGTGCTCCTCCACTGAAGCCATTATCGTCAGCTATTGCCGCGCTTCACTCAAATAACCGCGAAAGTATTACACTTCGAGAAACAGATTTGGGTTTTATTTTTGAAGGTAAAATTCGAAACTCGTAAAAAAAATCAAAAATATATTTTTATACAGGAGTTTGATGCAGAATGGTGGAGAATCGTTTAAGATACTTGGCTAAAGAATCGGATAAGAATTGGGGAAGATATAGCCTCAAGGTGGACCCCATAGGGGAAAACCACATTTTCAAGGGACCCCATCGAAAAATGGAAAAAAAATCTAAAAAATATTTTATCTCCGGATTTTGATGCAGAATGGTGGAGAATCGATCCACAAATCGTTTAAGGTACTTGGCTTAAGAATCGGATGAGAATTGGGGAAGATATAGCCATCACGGTGGACCCTATAGGGGAAAACCACATTTTCAGGGAACCCCATCGAAAAATGGACAAAAAATCGAAAAAATATTTTGCCTCAGGGTTTTGATGCAGAATGGTGGAGAATCGAGCCACAAATCGTTTAAGGTACTTGGCTTAAGAATCGGATGAGAATTGGGGAAGATATAGCCATCACGGTGGACCCTATAGGGGAAAACCACATTTTCAAGGGACCCCATCGAAAAATGGACAAAAAATCTAAAAAATATTTTGTCTCCGGATTTTGATGCAGAATGGTGGAGAATCGAGCCACAAATCGTTTAAGGTACTTCGCTTAAGAATCGGATGAGAATTGGGGAAGATATAGCCATCACGGTGGACCCTATAGGGGAAAACCACATTTTCAAGGGACCCCATCGAAAAATGGACAAAAAATCTAAAAAATATTTTGTCTCCGAATTTTGATGCAGAATGGTGGAGAATCGAGCCACAAATCGTTTAAGGTACTTGGCTTAAGAATCGGATGAGAATTGGGGAAGATATAGCCATCACGGTGGACCCTATAGGGGAAAACCACATTTTCAAGGGACCCCATCGAAAAATGGACAAAAAATCTAAAAAATATTTTGTCTCCGGATTTTGATGCAGAATGGTGGAGAATCGAGCCACAAATCGTTTAAGGTACTTGGCTTAAGAATCGGATGAGAATTGGGGAAGATATTAGCCATCACGGTGGACCCCATAGGGGAAAACCACATTTTCAGGGAACCCCATCGAAAAATGGAAAAAAAATCTAAAAAATATTTTATCTCCGGATTTTGATGCAGAACGGTGGAGAATCTATCCACAAATCGTTTAAGGTACTTGGCTTAAGAATCGGATGAGAATTGGCAAAGATATAGCCATCACGGTGGACCCTATAGGGGAAAACCACATTTTCAAGGGACCCCATCGAAAAATGGACAAAAAATCGAAAAATATTTTGCCTCAGGGTTTTGATGCAGAATGGTGGAGAATCGAGCCACAAATCGTTTAAGGTACTTGGCTTAAGAATCGGATGAGAATTGGGGAAGATATAGCCATCACGGTGGACCCTATAGGGGAAAACCACATTTTCAAGAGACCCCATCGAAAAATGGAAAAAAAATCTAAAAAATATTTTATCTCCGGATTTTGATGCAGAACGGTGGAGAATCGATCCACAAATCGTTTAAGGTACTTGGCTTAAGAATCGGATGAGAATTGGCAAAGATATAGCCATCACGGTGGACCCTATAGGGGAAAACCACATTTTCAAGGGACCCCATCGAAAAATGGACAAAAAATCTAAAAAATATTTTGCCTCAGGGTTTTGATGCAGAATGGTGGAGAATCGAGCCACAAATCGTTTAAGGTACTTCGATTAAGAATCGGATGAGAATTGGGGAAGATATAGCCATCACGGTGGACCCTATAGGGGAAAACCACATTTTCAAGGGACCCCATCGAAAAATGGACAAAAAATCGAAAAAATATTTTGCCTCAGGGTTTTGATGCAGAACTGTGGAGAATCGATTCACAAATCGTTTAAGGTACTTGGCTTAAGAACCGGATGAGAATTGGGGAAGATATAGCCATCACGGTGGACCCCATAGGGAAAAACCCCATCGAAAAATGGACAAAAAATCCAAAAAATATCAACATTTTTTTTTCAGTGCAAAAAAGCAAGTTAAAACCCCAAGTCTCCCCATCGCCCATCAAAACCAAAATTGAATACAAAAATCTCATCAAAAATCGATTAGAGCTGCGAGCGGGAAAATGACACGAGAGGGTGGGGTAGCAGAACAGAATAGAGAGCAGGGGGCAGTTGGGGGATGAGGGATGTGATGCCAAGACGAAGGATTGAGGTGGCAGGTAGCTGGTGGCAAGTGGAAAGTGGCAAGCAAATTTATATGGCAGCACGCTATGCCACAAGAATCGTGTTAATAAACGAAACTCCATTTTCCAGCAGCTCAGGATGCGACAAGCTTTACTTGCCACACACACACACTAGCTTGCCACATGCACCTTGTTTTTCTTGTTATTTTTTTCTTCTGGCTTTTTGGTGGCAAGTGGATTGAATAAATAACATTGGCGAATGCAATTTGCGAAATTAAAACCGAAAGTAGTGGTAGCTTGTCTTCTCCACTCGGTCCCAAGCCTTCTCCTTCTGGCCCGGCCTTCACCTCCTCCGCCTCCTTCTTTCTGGCCAACTTCTCTTGGCCATTGTCAGTATTTGGTCTTATCAGTGACAGCAATCATTTCTGCGGTTTTTTTGGTAAAACTTTCTCCTAACGACGCCAAAGCGATGAAACTGAAAATGAAAATGAAAATGATGATGATGATGATGGGGAGGATTTCGGTTAGAAAAGTGGGTGGTAGGTGGGGGAATGTGGTTTTTAAGGGGGTCTGGATGGCTGGGAGCCTGGCTGGCTGATTCCAAAGCAAAGTGTTCATTTGTAAAATTAATAAAAATAGTTTTCCACTCGCTTTCTCATGAATATGCATTGAGAAGTGGTTAAGCGAAAATGAGTTTTCATCGATCCGAGATGTCGAGTTTTCATTTGACTTTCCTTTGATTATATATTCTTGATGAGTGGACGAATATATATTTTACAAATCCCGAAAGTTAATATATTTATTTACTTTGTATCGAATGGCAGTGGCAAGCGTTTACTTTTTCACATAAGCCTGTAATCCCATCGGCAATTGCTTTAAAATAGAATCCAATTATAGAAAAATAAAATATCCAATCATGTGCCCACCAAATGGAAAAATTCCAATAAAAATTGCAACAAAAAAAAACGGGGAAAAAATTGGAGAAAAATTGCATTAATGTTTGCATTTGATGTAACAGATTAAATGCCATTTTATTTTGTAACTTTAATTGACTTTTCAGTATGCAAACTGGCAGAAAGAGAGGAGTATTTTTTATTCTGACTGCGAGTAGTTATGAAAAATCCATTAATCCAGATGTATACTTGAGATCCTGTTGGTCCCATTCGATTAGATTTCATCTTGAGTGTGAGTGTTATTTGCTGCCCTGTCGAGCAATGTTCGACTATGTCTGGCCTCCAATTCCCTTGCCACATATCGCCCGAATATCCTGTGTATATCCTGCTGCCTGGACCCATCCCACAAAACATTTAGCAGTGTACACAAAAGGCGAAAGCAAAATGTGTTTTGTCAGTGACATGGAAATCAACTGAAGCGTTTTGCGCGATTTGCAGGCCGAGGACATCACTCGTTGGGCATGGGCCTGCGCTACAGAGAAACAAGGATAACAACACACACACACACTCAATTCACATAGAACACGTGTGTGTGTGTCCACGCCCACTTCCGCCTCCGCCTCGTAGAAATAAGAAATAAGAAAAGGAAAATCCTGTTGGCAGGACATTTTTCGGCTGGTGTGGGCCGAGGTGGGAACAACTCAATTAAGCATGCACAATGCACACGAATTTAAAGCGTCCATACCCACCATCCCTACCCACCTATATATGTATGTATCTCCCTCGCCCACTAGCCCCCACTCGCTTGCACTCGCTTTTAGTGGCCTCTTGGGGAATTTTCAATGCTGACTGCATTCTCAAAAAAATACACAAATAAAAAAAGAATCCCACCCACACCCACAAAAAGATATGGATAGCAAAAGCTTTCCCAAAAAATAAAAGACATTGCGACTTCAGTTGAGGTTGTGGGCTACATGATACCCGGTACTTCTGCAATGGTGTACATAGATAGGCGTGTCTTTATTATATCGGCGTTTTTTATTGATTAAAAATGTATTTATAGTTTTAAGAGTCTATTAAAGTATAGTCTTTAAAATGACACCCGGTGCTTCTATAGTACAATATACCCTTACAAACCCACAAGTACCAGGTATTAAAATGGTACAAAAAAGGAAATATGGCAATGCAAACTGCGGCTGGGGTAGAAGGTTGAAAATAAAAATTGTTTTATATTTGAGTCACATAAATTTCCATTGATTTTCCGGCCCCTGTACCACCCGGAAGCCCATCCACCCAGCCCACCGTCCTCAATTTTCTGCATTTTGGTACGTGTCTTTGGGCAATTCTTTCAAATCGTTTTTAAAAGCCAACATTCGAACTGACAGCCGCAGGAGAAAGTTAATCTAATGAATGGCTATTTTATGCTTAAAGGTTGCGGTATTTTCGGGAATAAATTATATTAATAGAGTGATACTTTTAATAAAGGTTCTTGAGGGTTATCCTTCGACATCAAAAGCCCTTATTTTTATCGGGAAACTCTTTCAAATACAGAGCTCTATTTATTTTCGTAGGAAAAACCCTTTTCCCAGATTCTCCCACATCCCTAGGTTAGTATTTGTATCCGTATCTTTATTTGTATTTGTATCTTTTGAGTTTTTCTCACTTTTTTGGTTGGCACTTTCATTGGCGGGGTGTGTAAGAATTTTCGCAGACAAATGACAAAGCAATGGAATTGGAAATAAATAAGGGGGCCCGACCTTTGACGCCTGTCCGGACGACTTTTTTTCCTATCCGAATTCGATTCCGCCCTTGCGTAGCCACACCCCCTTGCTTCCTGGGCGACCCTACGCCCAGCCCGTCACCCCAACACCACCTCACTTTCCACACCCGGCCCCACCCCCTGTTTGTTTGCTTAATAAATGAATGTGGAAAGTGCTCTGAATATTTGTACAATGTTTTCCTTTGCCTCTGGATTTTCCCCTTCGGTTTTTCTTATTTTCTTCCCCACTGGCACTGCTGGCTTTTCTTACTTTTCCCAAACAGAGCAAGAGCTCTGTTTTGTTGTACATCTTTTATCTTTTTATTTTTATTTTTTATCACAATTCCAATTGCAAGTCTACGCGTGACATTTTGTTTGTAATTTTCATTCTCGTTTTATTTTTATTTATTTCTTTTTATATTGATTTATCGGTATTGCGTATTGTGAATTTAGTTAACCACAATATTTGACCTTATCCCGGGTATTCCAGGGGTTTGTTTTCGCTCTTGCCTCGACTATTAATCTTACCACAAATAAATAACAAAAATAATGAAAAGTAATCGGAAACATAAAGGTCTTCTTTGGTCATTTGGTATTGGATTTATAAAGAGAGTATTGAGGGATAATCTTACAATTAGGCTTACTATTATCGATATTGAATGGTTCGTTTTTAAGCTTCCAAAAAGAATATTGAAGAATAACCTTTTTGAAGAAAAGCTAAGTCATCTTACTTGATTTGGTTATAGAGAATATATAGATAGTTTCCATTATTAACAGATATCTTATTGAAATTAAACAATTTTATAGACAATAATTAGTGATTTTTATAGCCTTCATACCTCCCCTTTCTCTGAAACATTTCTCAGTGCATATCCTTTATTTTTTGTATATTTTCTTGATTAATTTTTCTTGGTCTGCCGAGTCGGGCTTCTTGGGTTGTCTTTCTGGTTTTTATCAATCAATGAAAATCGATTCGTGAGTCTCAATCAACGCACACCCCTGCCATGGCGATGGCGTGGCAAGAAAGAGAGGGCCAGACACACTGTGCCACACACACACACCCCCTTAACACTTAAGTAGGCAGCCATCTCCTCGTCGATGTCGTGTCATTGAACTCGTCCTTTAGCCCCTTAGGGTGTCTTTGTCAGATCATTCTGTGGGGTGGCCCATGTTAGTGGGGAAACGATTTGTTTTCGTCTAAAAATAAAGCCTTATGCCCTGTTCCAAGTCCGAGCCAAGCGAGTCCCGGGGAAACTAATTTGCCAGCTGAAACCGAAACTAGAACTGAAACCTTTTCAACCCCAAAACTTGTGACTCATCGATGATGTTTTTCGGAGGAAAACCCAATAGAATTGGCCAAAAACAGAGGAGAGAAACATAATTGTTGTTGCCGGCTTAACGCTAAACGTTTTCCCCCAAAAGCACCAAACTTGCAAGCCCCCAAACACTCCAGCACTCCAAACCTTTAAACCCTTAACCCTCCAAAATCCCCATACCCCCAAAAAGTAGGCAACAACTGTTGCTAGGTCCTGGCCATATGTGAGTGTTTGGTGGTGTGTCCTGTTTGTCCGTGCACCTTAATGACCATAATCCTAGCTCATGGGTCTACCAGTCCTTTGGCAACTTGCAGCACGGTCTTTGGGACTTAAGTTATTAAGCGTACTTAGTGGTAGATTGGAAAATACTTGGCCAGATTTCCGTTCGGTATTTGCCACCGAAAATGCTAAAAGCCATCCCCCTGATTTTCCTGATTCTCAGCCCTTCAGTTGAATACATTTTGCAAGGCCCAACTAATCAGAAAGGATCTACAAAACTGCACTGAGAAACTTCAAGAAAAGCTTTTGAAGATGACGTTGAATTCTTTTTAAAATATCCTTTTTGTTTCTCTCAGTGTCCTGTGTCAACTAAGAAAAATTGCAACAATTTTTGGCTGCTGCCCCATGGAATCGTGCCTCATATATCTTGCCACCGCCAACGCTGGCAACGTCAACGTCTTCATTCCAGCTGTAATATAAAAATGCGTGCCACAAGGATTGGCTTCTTGCAACTATAAAGTACTGCGTGGGGTGTAAGTACATACAGCCCACATTGTTGTGTGGCCTGCTTGCCTCTGGATCCTTCTTCTGGAGCCTTTTTGGAGCCTTAACTTCCTGCGTTGCCTTCGCATTCGCCTTCGCCTGGCGGTGACGTTGACATTTTGAGTGTGTCATTTGGTTGGCTTTTCCCGACATGGCTGCCACACACTTTTTCACACTTTTGCCTGCAACATGCACATTGTACATGCAACATCTTAGGTTACAACATATACATTTTCAAGAAAAACATTAGTTTTCTTAAATAGTTTTCTTAAAAAAGAAGGGTATCACAGAATTTCGTTTTTATATTCGGATTTTATTTATTTTTTAGCTTTCTTGGCACGCACTTGGCTAACGCCTACGCCGGCGTTTGCTGCCACAGTTTGTGGCAAGCGGAAATACATTACATACTCGGCAGCTTGACAAGAACAACAGAAGCGAAAGGGGCAAGTGGCAAGTGGCACGGAGGCAAGATGGAAATCCTGGCGACAACAGCCGGAAACGGAAATAGAATAAAGTGGCTTTCTGGCTGATGTGTCGCTAGCCCTCTCTCTACTATAGTGTACATGCAACATTCCACTCTTTCTAGTTGCCCCATAACTTCTTCTTCCATCTCTGGTAATTTATCCCAATTGTCGTCGTTCCAGTATTTCATTAGCCTGGACTTTCAGTTCGGGGTTAATTGTCCGGGCACATCCATCAGCGGGCTAAGGTCTCCCGGCGAGTGGCAAGTGGCATGTGGCAAGCTGCTAATGAAGATGGTGTTCCGGTCTCTTCCCGAGAAAAGTTACCCGCGACAGCTGATTGATTAAATTCATGCACTAGCATTTGGCTCGAAGGACCAAAAGTATTTTCTTCAAATATTCCGATTTAGTTCTTAAATCCGGACATCTTTAAAAGGTACAAACAGGATATCTAGCTGTGGGGACTTTAATAAAGTTCATCTACAGAGCCAAAGGATTCTCAAGGCTCCCATTAAGGACCTTCATTTATCGCCACAACCCCTGTCTACCAACAAATGTTAATTCCAAACATTTTATTGCCCAAAAAAAAGAAAAGAAAAAAAACTAAACAAACTGGAAATGAAACTGGAACTTTTATATAGAAAGCAAGGACGTTGGGGGGTCGGGGTGCTTGCCACAAATTGCAATGGGGACATGACAACAACCACAACACCAACAACCACAACAGCAAAGGGGTGTGACTTTTGTAAATTTCCGCTTGCTATTTTTGGCACTTTTGTTATATATTTGGATTGGCACAAAAAAAAAAAAAGAGAAACCAGAAAAATCGTTGAAACTTATAGAAGGAATGAGGCTATATACGCATACGTATATATATGTACAGAGAAAGGGAAGTAGAACAGACACGAAGCGGCTGAGGACGTGACTGGAATAACATTCCAATAATTGAAGGCAGCGTCGACAGGCAAAGACGCGAATTAAAGTCCAACATGAAGTATGGCAGCTATATATTCCATACATACACACATCCTCTTGATATATAAAAAGTATATATGTCAGCTGGGGGTGGCACTCAATCCTGCCTCCTGAATCCTGTACTCCCTGAGCTGCAAGCTGCAACACTACTGATAATAAACTGACAGCAGTTGCCGCCAGGAGGCCAGGAGACATCTCCCACACAACCAAAAAATGTTCTTTTATTTTTTTAAATAAAAGAAATAAAATAAGACAGAAAAAAAAGATTTTTCAAACGTCACATGCAAATCAATCATGGCCAAAAGTAAAATGGTCAACAATATACCCGTATGGTGGCTTTTTCTTTCGTTTTTTCATTTACCAAATATGCTGATTCAAATATTTCATACGTGGCTGTCATTGTACTTCAAAATATTTGCTTTTCATTTGAAAATATTTTTAAGGGCAAGCCATCTTGCCAATGAATAATAATTAGGCTTTAAATCAAATGACTTTTAAAGAAGCTAGACTGGCATTTGGTCCTTCGAGACAGCTTGTAGAAGAATATTCCCATTTTTCAATCCCAAAAATTCGAAAAGGAAACCCCCCTTTTTGGTTGTGTATTTTCAAGCTTTACACGTTTTGCTAAAACTTTCAACGCTATCAGTTTAAATGCTGGCAAGTTCGAAAAAGGCATTATAATGGCTTCAAAAAAGGTGGCAATTTCTGGGGGACTAGGGAGAAAGGCATGGGCATGGTCCTCTGGCAGAGTTGGTTGTATCCAATTTTAAATATGCATTAAGCCAATGAAAACTTGTGCCATAAAACCCGCTCAGCACGCACCGGCGAGGAGATGTGTCAGAAAAGAGCCATAGCCGGAATTGGCAGGTGCTACGGTTTATAGAGAGGGAGGGCACGGTAGAGTGTTGGATGGGGGCACAGTCTGGCAGTTAGACAGGTGAGTGTGCAGTTCAGGTGATAGCCAAAACACTTTATCGTCAGTCAAACAGAAGCACACACACCACACTCTTTTTTTTTTTTGATTTTCTCCTTTTGGCAAACGAAACATTGGCAAAATAATATTAGCATCCAAGTTGTGAGCTAAATTTTACGATCCATTTAAGGAGAAACGATGTGGGGTGTTAGGAGTGGGAAGAAGGTGAAGAAGAGTAGTGGGTCTCTTTATTTTTAAGCCGATTTTGCTTAAGGATGTTGGCTTTGTCGTCAAGTGCTGCATGAAATATTCACTTTTCAATCGATAACCTGTCTCTCCCTTGCCCTCTTTCACTTTCTATATACAAAGTCGAGTATCCTGTAAGCTAAGGACATTGCTGTCAGTTGTAATTTATGCTGAACTGATTTTATTAATGGATCCTTAGGCCCGTAAGCAGGACACATACTTGCCAGCGGCGACAATGACACCCATTCAACACACACTCCCCCTCCCAAAAGGATACACACACACACACGTGTATAGAGTCTATATACCTGAGCATGAGTCAGTCAGTCAGTTAGTCGAAAAAACATTTCATCCAGTCACTCCACGCTCCAACTCTCAACCCTCGTGTGTTTTCGGGGCATGCAACAAATTTGATTTGTGTGTGTTTGTGTTTATTTGCACGGCATGTGGCGCGGCTCGAGGCTGGCGGAGGGTGGCTCCAAAAGTTGTTCACATTCAGGCCTCTGTTCCTAATAGTTCTTTTGTGAGACTTGCGGTGTCCTTGAGATGATGATTAGTAGCTTGGCGGAGGGGTAGTCACTCCCCATCCGATTAATGAAAGATGAATTATCTTTCCGGTGTGTTCCATTTAAGAAAATAAAAGCCATTCTTCAGCCATTTTAAATAAAGTGCCTTTCTCCTCGATTCTCATAGATGGGACAGAATTAGAAATAATAAATAATACATAGAAATAAATATTTGAATTAAACATTTAAAAGAAATAAATAAAAAAAGCAACTCCTTTCTCGATTCTTGATTTTCTTTCTTGAATTCTTTATTTTATTTATTTTAATATTACATTTTGTTATCCTGTTTTGTAAAAACTTTAACGTCAACCCTCGTGTTTTGTGTCCTCCTCTTTGTTTGCTTTGCACTTTATTCGCCATCTTTCTTTGCATCTCCTTTACCGCCATTCCATCCCCACCCCTCACCGAAAAAATGTCCTTTCTCGCCATTTTTGCGTGTTGCCATTTTCATTTTGGCAAAACGGTACAATTTCTCTCTTTACTGTTACTGTTGTTGTTGCTGTTGTTTTTGTCAACATTACAACTTGCCGACGTCATCATCCGAGCAGGAACAACAACAAATAGAAGAGAGAAGAGTGACTAGGAAAAAAGTATCTTAGTCACTTTCACTTTTCATTACACTTTCTGCCTTCCATTCGTGAATGTGTTTCTGTTTTTGTTTTCTGAGCCTCCCCCTCAATTTCTTTTATCGTTGTGTGCTTTTGTCATGCGGCATTTTACATTAAATACCCCCCTTACTTGCCACCACCCCCCCTTTTAGCCCTATTTGCTGTCTCTGTCGGACGCATTTTTTCTTAGCCAAAATGGTTTTTAACCCAAATTGCAGCAATTTTCACGCGCTGCACTCAAATCCGCTTAGCGACAATTTTCCCACACGAATGCTTAACGAGTGAATGGCTCTGCCTCTCACTCACTCCCCATCTGGCCGTCTCTTTCCTTTTTTTTGGGTGCCATTTTTCCGTCTCTTTTTTTCCATAATTGAATTAATCCTTGAGCAATGAACACTCTGAGCCTGGGGCCTTAATTCCAACGGGAAATGCTTTTAAAATTTACAAAATATTTGGGGGAACGTGTGGAATAAATTAATTAATAAACAACAGCGCCTTCCTCCTGGATTTCCATCTAATACTTGGATAGTTTTTATCCAAAACAGTTGAAGCCTTAAGTGAAGAAAAGTCTAAGCTTTCCAAAGCTATCGAAGAAGGCCTTGAATTAGGTCAGTTTGAAGGGCAATTACTTCTAAAAAAAGAAACCCTACAAGAAACCCTAGCGTGATGGTTAAGTTCTAAGAATAACTGCAAGGAGGAAAACAATCCTTAATATGTATTAAAATTTTTCTGAAACTCCCCTAAACATTTCTACAGCCCCCACAAATTCAAACATAAAACAATGTAGTCAAGTTTTCTTCGAGTGTAATTGCATAAGACTAGAAAAAAATCCAAAAAAAAAACAGCCTGCGATTTGGGTTAAAATAAATTGCATGTTTCATTTACGGCGCATTGCATGCAACGGCCAGGAAGTCGTCCAAAGTTGAAAGCCACCCACGAGCACGAGGACGACTTGCGTGTCCTGGAGCCAGCTCGGCCACGCCTCCCACAATACTGGGCGTCCTGAGCGCCCCGAGCCCCCATAGACCACTCCTCGCTGCGTTAGTTGTTTTGCATAATTAATGCCATCATAGGCAAAAGGTAATTGCATCTAACCCATTGCCCACGTCGTTGTCCTGCCGCAATGTGGCCGTAATGACGGTATCAGGACTCCAGGACCTTACTGGCCTCCCTCTAGCTAATGCCCAACCCCCCCAAGGGTGGCAATTGATTTTGATTTTGATTCATTGACTGAGTAGGGAGGCAGGGAGAAGGCAGGCAGGGCTTGACTTGCACCACCGGTTGGAATTAATTTTAAATATTTAAAGAGCGGCAAGCGACGCATCGTTTAAGCAGACATTAAGTTAATAAAACTCCAAGGACGCGCAGGACCAAGAGCAACAGCAGGAGCACCAGCACAAGCATCAGTTTCAGGACCTCGTCCTCGTCCTCGTGCCTGGTAACTTAATTATGCAGCTTGCGAGGACCCAGGTCTAGGAGCCGGAATATGTGCATATGTATTATATACCTGAGTGTGTGTAGGTCGTGAGTGTGTGGGTCCTTTGTGTATGTGTGGGTGTCCTGGCTGGAAGAGAAATTTATGAAATTTTTATGACTCGCACTTGACATCGCTTAAAGGCACAAATGCCAGTAGACACTTGCAGAAAAAAGGGTTAACAGTTAAAGGATTAAATTACAAGGACTTTTCATCAACTTTTTGAAGGATAAACATTTCAATAATATTTAAAAAAGGAAGTCAAGCATGAGTCCTATTGCAAATCCTTGCAAAGCTCTATTAAAACCCATTCAAAAGCATCTTCCTATATTTTTTTCTTCTCTGTATAAGATCCTGATGATGTGTTCTTTCTGATCCTGCTGAAAAACACCTCGTCCTGTGTACCTCGTCCTGTGTACTTCGTCCTGTGTACTTCGTCCTGTATCCTTCGTCCTGCTCCTGCTGCTGAATCGGTCAAAGTGTCAACGCGTTGCGAAGTAAATCAAAGGAATGGCAATCGAAATCCTTTCACAGGCTGTCAGACTTCTGCTTAAGCGCAGCCAAGGCATCAAATTTCAGGACATGACAAGGACCAGGGTGTTGGGTAGGTCCTTCCCCCGAAAAATATCAGAAAAAAAGCATCCGAAGAGCCTCGTGGAAGGATGAAAACAGCAAACGGATTTGAGGCGACAGATTGATGTTGATGCGAAGAGCAGCTACAAAGATGGATGAAGTGGCAGATAGATGGTTCAGGACTCTTTATTCTCCCCCCTATCTCTCTGTCTCTCTCGTGACTCTGGTCGTAAGGACATGAGCAGGTCCTACCATAAATGTCGAGAAATGAAAATGTTGGCCCAGCCGTAAAGAAAATGTTGTTGCTTGCACCGGAATACGGATACGGATTTTTGGATTCTGGCTGCTCTGTTCTACCTTGTTAGCTACATAGAAGAGAGAGAGAGAGAGAGGGAGGGTGGGGAGTATGCTCCCCCTTTTTTTTGGGAAAGTCCTGCCATTATCCTGGCTGCGTTTTAATGCCAAGCGAAGCGTGCCAGGCTGGCTCCTTTTGCCGGCTCAGTTGTGTGGCATTCCAGAAAACGAAAACATATTTTCCATGCGAGTGCACAAAGCAGGAGCAGGAGCAGGACGAACTGGATCCTAACTCTACACACATATCCTTAAAATTTCTATACCCATGTGTGTGTGTATGTGTAAGCTTGCCTTGTGGGTATTTTCGATGCTTTCCTGCCTCATCTCCCCCTCCGGCCTGTTTTCTTGTTTTTGTTAATCCTTTTCGAGAATTTTTAGTTTGATTGTTGGGAAAATATTTTAAGCCTCAAGCACACGCACACATTAGCATGCAGAGAGGGGTGGCGAGGGGGGAACAAGTCCTGGGCAAGGACTCTGGCCTGGAATGTGGGTGGAAGCAGGGTGGTGGAGGTTGGAGGTCAAGATTTCGTTTCTGTGGCACGTGCTGTTGCTTTAAGCGGCTTAGGCCTCAAAAATTAAAGGCTTAAGAGGCTTTAAGGCTTTACATATTTATTTATTTTTAAGGAAATATTTCTAGAGATATCCCTAAACCTAAAAAAAACATAAAAACTATTGTAAAGTTTATCTACAGTTTACTATATTTTTCGACCAGCCCCACTGAGCTGATGGGCTGTCACTTTTTTGTTGATGATTTCAAGTCTTTGGCTTTAACATTATTTTAGTTATTGCTTAATGGTCAGCACCCCCCCTCTAAAACACCACCCCCCTGGCCGTTTGTTTACACGCTTCACGTCCTGCTGGCAGTTGTTTTAATAAAGCAGGCGCAATGTCAACCTTTGTCATGTCCGAGCGGCAACAGGGCGTGACAGTAACGAGTTCTGTCGCCGTCGCCGGGTCACGTTCCAGGAGCGCCACCATCAAGGGGGGCTCTTGCTTCTGCTTTCCCAGTAAAAGACAAAAAAAATAAAGAGAGAATGGGAATGGGAGACCCAAACAAATGGCGGCCATAAGACAGGCAAATATTTAATTGTCCTGCCCCGGGGCGAGAGCGAGAACTGAAATGAAATGCGAAATACTCCTGCCACCCAAACAGAGAAAAAGGAAACCCAATACAGCAGCCAATCAATGTCATTGAGCGATTGCCAGTCTGTCCGTGAGTCCGTGTGTCCGCTTGTCCGTTTGTCCGCTTGTCCGTTGTGTTCGTAGGGTCCTTTCTGTCTGTTGTATACATTGTTTTGGGTCCGCTCTGTCCGTTGTATATGTTCCATGATCTATCCATAGTGTCCGCTCTGTCCGTTGCTCTGGAGTGTCCGTTCTTTCTACAGTGTCCGCGCTGTCCGCTAGGTATCTCTCTGTTCACTGTGTCCGTTCACTTAATGCTGGGTCCCTGGTTTTAAATTGAATTCGATTTGCCTGCGTAGTACCTACCACGTATAGCTCCTGCATCTCTTGTGGCATGTGGCATGCAAATTGCCTTTGTTGCGTTGCGGTGTTGGCTCTTATGTGGAGCTCTCCAACCGATAAAAGCATTTGAAAGTGGCATGCAAATTCTTTTAATTTGCATAATTCATTATCCTCTAAGTCTTTTAAATCTTCTTTAACTCTCAACACTTATTCTCTGCTCTCTTTTCCAGTTTATTGGCAACAATAATGGTCAGCACAACATTGACAACACTGGCTGCTGGACAAACAACTAGTAGCAGTAATCATCATCATCATCATCATCACAATCAGCAGCAGCAACAGCAACAGCAGCAACAGCAACAACAGCCACAGCAGCATCATCAGTTGCAGTTGCAGCAGCAACAGCAACATCAGCAGTATCAGAGGTTGCAGACTCAGGCAACTGCCACCACAGCAACAGCAGCAGCAACAGGAACGCGCAACAGCAACTTTTATGCGTTAAACGGCGATACACAGCACGATTGCGACAACAGCAACACAGGTACTGGGTACCAGCAACCCTTGAACTTGTCGCAGGCATTGCTGTCGCCATCGCCGCCCTTGAACGATCAAATCAGTTTGCTTTTTCCCAAGTGCCGACCCAAGCAACCGCAGCAGCCGCCACAGCCAACGCAGCCTAAAGAAAAGCAGCCACAGCAGCAGCAGCAGCAACAGTTGCAACATCAGCAGCAACAGCAACATCCTCATCAGCGACATGAACTACTGGCTGACTTGAATCTCAACAAAGGCGAGAGGAGCAACAGCAACAGTCCCATTTTGGCCAGCGAAGCAGCTACCGCCTGCGAGGTCCTGGCCAGCAGCAACACCACACCGCCCCTGGCCACGCCCACCACGACCAGCTACTATAAGAGTGTCAACATAATAACCCAGTCCCCGCCACCCCACTCCGCCTCGTCGCACTCCTCAGAGTCGCTGTCGTCGGTGACGCCGCGTATCTCCACGAATCCGTTTCTTTGCAATCCTCCCGAGTCCCCGGAAAAGGTCGGAGAACAGGTGGAGGACCAGGACCGGGATCAGGATCAAGAGCAGGACCAGAAGCAGGCCGAGGCAGCGGACTATCCGGCCTCCTTTTACTATCACACGGTGCAGCAGGAGAGCAGCAGTATGCCGAGGAAGCGCAACGGTGCCATCCCCGCCAGCAGCAGCAGGCAGCAGTTGCACAACGGCAATGGCCCGGGATCGGGTGGTGGCAGTCAGAATCCCTTCATCAAGGAGAACTACTGGGAGACGGCGGCCGTGCCACCGACGAGGGCCAGTACCTTGTTGCACTCACCCACCGAAGAGGTGCAACAACAGCAACAGCAGCAACAGTTGCATGCCTCGTCGCGAAGGGCTTACCACCAACAGAGGGAACGGGAGCAGGTCTATGGCCTCAGTCAGCGCTCGCAGCAGCAACAGCCGCACATCCTGCGGGTGGGCCGAAGTCCTGTGAACCGCAACTTCCCCCAGCAGCAGCAGCAGCAGCAACTGCAGCAGCAACAAGTTGCAAGTAACAACAGCAATCCCTGTGCCGATGGCCTGACTCCTCTGGCAAGTCACTATCTCTACGGCAGCAAGTCCTCCCTGGACCAGCATGGCAGTGCTTCCGGAGACTGGGAGTCCCGGGAGCAGCGCAAGATGCGTCTCCGCGAGGAGAGGGAGAGAGAAAGGGAGAGGGAGAGGGAAAGAGAGAGGGAGCACCTGTTGCTGGAACAGCAGAAACAGTTGCAGTTGCAGGAGATAAACGCGGCTAGGGACACTTTGCTCAGCCAGTTGGCGGGCCAGCAACAGCAAAGGAAGCGCCACGGACATCCCGAAGACAGAGACAGGGAGAGGGAGAGGGAGCGAGAGCGAGAGAGAGAACGCGATCATCGGATGGTAAATGGAGGAGATCCCAACGAAAGCTGGCAGCGTAAGTATTTTCCTAAAAGGTACTTCCCCTGCGTGTTGCTATGTGTGTGATGTAGTGTGGTTTGGCTGCACGTGTGCTGGTGCCTCGAAGCTAAAGCCCCCAGAGCCTGGACGCCAGGAGCCTGTGAATCCAATTTCCGACTGGCTGACTGCCCGGACATGGCCCGAGGCTACGTGTCCGCTTGTGAGGCGTGGGGGCCAGCCAGTCTATGAGTATGATGGCCGAGTCCCTGCCCTGGTTCGGGTAATTGAATTGCAAATCATGCGTAATGAAGTGTACTGCAAATATATATACACACACACGGAGCAAGACAAGGCAGCTGCCGGTGTAGGAAGCACACCAAAGTGGAATTTAATTGATTGTGCAATTAATTGGCAAGCCAACCGGGTCTTAGAATTCTAGTTTCCTAGTTGCCCGGTTCCCTGTTGGTCCATCACCCCATTTACTAATTTATTTATTTTGTTTTCTTTTCCATCCAATCTTTAGATCTTCGTGTCACAACTGAAAATTCAATGAACGATGAGGCTGGCAAGCTGACGGAAAAGTCCCAGACCCTCGGCCACAATATCCTTGGCCAGAATCAGCTCCAGAACCAGAACCAAGTCCACAACCAGGAGGGAACTCTCTACCGGGATGCCTGGCAGTTGGAGCGAAACTACACGCTGGCCGTGGAATCGCGACATGGCATTATAGGTAATGCTCCTCAAAAATATATTTTGCAAAATATTAATGCGTTTTTTTTTAAATAAATAGAATATGAAGGCTCGCCGAGGCGTATTGGAGTCGCCACCAATAACATGGGAGCCATGGCAGCGGCGGCAGCAGCAGCAGCGGCGGCAGCAACAGCCACAGCGGACGAAAGTGAACCACCAGCAGCAGCAACAGCAGCAGCAGCAGCATCAGTAGGAGCAGCACAGCAACATCTGCAGCAGCAGCAACAGCAGCCACAGTTGCCCATGGCGACAGTGACGCCACTCAGCAACACGGCGACTTCCTTACAGAAGACAGCGGCCCGGGCTGCGTTGGCTGCTCTGGCGCAGACCCAGGGGCATCCGCAGCACCATCCACACAACCACAGTCGTCCACATGCGCCTCAGGGTCATGCCCCGCAAGGTCACAGCCTCTCCTTCGGCAACCAACCGCCCCAGCAGCCCTTGCAAGCTTATCCCGTGCGTCCGGGCTTTCCACAGGTGGGGGGACTTGAAAGATTAATTAATATCATTATCTATTAAATTTATATTATTTTTAGAGGATTATATCGCCACCACATCGTGAGATACGCAGCACATCCCCTCCCCCACAGCAACAGCAGCAACAGTTGCAACAGCAACACTTCAGCAGCCTGATGAGCGGCAACAACAAGCCGCAGCAGCAGCAGCAGCAACTGCAACAACAACAGCAACTGCAGCAACAACAACAGTTGCAACAACAACAGCAACAACAACAACTGCAACAACAGCTTAGCAGTGACAACAACGCAGAGGACACCAGCAATGATGTTTCAGAGATCGGAACCATTTCGGATCTCACCACTCCCGAGGCTGTGGCCGCCGTGGTCCTTGCTGGCGGTGGCGGTCTTGCCACATCCGAGGTGGCCAGTAGGGCCGCCACCCCCCCTCAGGTGGCAGCCGCCTCCCCGCCAGCGGCAGCGGGTCAGGGCACTAGCAACGGCATGTCGGGCGGCCTGGGACCGCTCAGCTTGCACACCAAGTCCTCCACCTTCGACTATCTGTACGAGTTCTCGGAGACGCGCAAGGTCCTGGAGGAGTTCTTCAAGTGCCCCTCCACCGACGAGCAACCGATCATGGAGAACGGCAGTGATGTGGATAGTATTGTGAGTATTTTCCAACGAATTCGATGTCCAGGTTTGACACGCTATCCATCTTTCAGGATATCCAGTACGAGTTCCACAGCAACTTTGAGCGAGAGGACGAGGATCTGGCCGAGGAGGAGGAGGCTGAGGACGAGGACGAGGCCGACGAGGACGCCGACGAGGAGAACGACGAGGCTGAGGACGATGACGATGGCCTGGATCAGGATCATCTAGAGCAGAATTATCGCCACCAGCAACAGCAGCTGCAACTCCAACAGGTGCCCACCAGTGGGGCGGCCACCGTCGAGCGGCATGTCTATGGAGGCTACGGGCAGGCGCAGACCCAGCAGCAGCCGGCGCACGTAGGCGTGGCAAGGCGCCACTACAGCGGTAGTCCACTAATGCGGGACTTTGATTTCTTCCTGGACTCGGCCAGCCGGAGCAGCGGCGAGCGAGACGGTGACCCAAATCAGCTGCTGAGCACCGGCAGCGGTCAGGGCGGCCTGGGCGGTGGAGTGGGCGTCGTGTCGGGCGGGGGACACAACTACCGCTACTCCCCGGAGACCACCGACTATGATTCCAATTGCGGGGACTTGGACAGTAAGTGTTTCCCGAAACGTTGCTCCCAAAATCAAGAAACTAATCCTTCAAGCTTTAGGTCTGTCGGGGGAAATGAATGGAGGAGTTTCCACATCCTGTTCGAACTACGCCAAGTACTACGCCTCGGCCATGCCCGTCCTAGAGGATGGCCTCTCCTCCGGCCACACCAGCGACACCGAGAACAACAACAACAAGAACCTGCAACAGCAGCAGCAGCAGCAGCAATGCCCGACTAGCTTGAGCGGCAGCACCAGCATCGGTGGCAGCGGCGGCATCTCCATGCTCATGAACATGAAACGCATCTCCACCAACAACAGCCTGAACAGTATGCACAACCTGACGGCCTCCACCACGGACAGCAACGGCGGAGGTCACAACCACGGGGTCATCGGGATGACCACACCGAGTCCCAGCAATGGGCTGGCGAAGACGCAGTCCCAACAGCCGCCGCAGTCGCAGCCACCGCTCCTGGGCCAGAGTCCCAGCAACCACAGCAAAGTGTTCAAGAACATTGATCCGGAACTGGATTCCCTGTACTCCATTAGTGAGTAGATCCCTCAATCCTCAAAGGACTTCCGCTATTGAATATCTGTACTTTTCAGGTGTTTTCCATCGACCGGATACGGTGCAGATGACACCACCGCCGCCTGCCCCGGCGCCGCATCGCAAGCCCACGGCCGGTGGGGCAACCACTCCGAACAGCAACTGCAACAACGATGTGGATCTGCTGCAGCCCAGCAGCAAGCACACACCCCTGGCGGCGGCCATCAGCAGCACCCTGCAACGCAGCTCCCCCACCGGAAACGGAAAGCCACGCAGCGCCGGCAGCAACTGCAGCAGCAACGGCGCCAACGGCAGTGGCATGCCACCACCCATACCCGAGCGTAGCAACCTCCAGATCGCCGCCAGTCAGCGCTCCCCCTCGCCGCAGGGACTCAGCTCGCCTGTCTGGCTGTCGCGGCACTTGGAGCAGGGGGGCACTGTCAGCGGTGGTGGTGGCGGCGGAGGATCCGTGGTGGATCATTCGAACCACTCGAAGAGCCACAGCGCCGATGAGGAGGATGTGGACACCGACTTGGAGACGGATCGCCTGCTGGGCCATCAGCGGCTGGACGATCAGGGCTACTACGACGAGAACAAGAGCTGGGAGAGCCGCAAGCCGCGGTCGCTGCTCTCCAAGATCTCCCCGAAGCAGCCCAGCACCAAGACCCGGAACGGCTACAACGCCCTGTTGAGCTCCACGCCGGAGCTGCCGCCTCCGCCGCCGATACCGCCCAAGAGCCAGGGCCTGGGCCTGGGCTCGCTGGTGGGCAGCGGCAACGGGGGCAAGCTGCTGGACCTGGTCGGTGGCATGGTACAGAGGAGCCTGTCGAGGAGCTCCTCGTCGGAGCACAGCGACAAGTCGCCGACGAAGCTGCCCAGCACCGATGTCTGTGCCGGAACGGTGGATGTGGTGGCCTCCGCGGTGGCGGCTGTGGCGGCGGCCGGTTCCCCAGGCAGTCCTGGCAATGGCGGTGGCTCCGAGCGATCCCTCGGCGGAGGAGGAGGAGCTGGCTCGGGTGCCGGCTCGGGCACTGGATCTGGGAATCAAGCTCAAAACGAAAATGCCAGCAATGGTGGTGTTGGCGGGGGTATTGGGCTTCTGGCCAATGGAGTGGCGACCACCACGACCAACCACAACAACAACAATGGCTCTGGCAACAGCAACCCCACCACGGGCAACAACACCAACAACAATAATAGCAACAACAACAACAACACCAGCGGCGCAGGCAGCAACAGCGGCAGTGGCAGCGGCAGCGGCGAGAAAAAAGTGAAAAAGAGTAAGAGCAAAGAAGGTAAATGCGCTTTGGCCTTTGACCTTCGTTCGATTGTTATTCCATAATCGTAATATATATATATCGTAATATCCACTATATAATTGTGATCCAAACAGCGTAAATAGCTAAACAGAAAAAACCAAAAATGTGTTGATATATATATTGTGCGTAATATTCTAATATGATCAAAAACAAATTGTATTTAATTAATTATTCTATCATTTCTCTTTATTCTTTCGCAATTTACTTTTTTTGCGTATTTTTGCATGCGTCGTTCGTTCAATCGTTCAACCAAATCAATCAATCAATAATTCAATCCAATCAAATCAAATCAAAAAAACAAAATGTACTCTTCATTTTAACTGTGTCTGTGTGTGTGTACAATTAAAAAATAAAATACTTTGTAAGATACAAATTTTAATATGTATTTAGTTAGTAAGTTACAACAACACTAACATGAAGAAACCAAAACACAAGACACAGACATTGAGGCAGTTTTAAGTTCCTTAAAAATTTTACATTTTTAAATTAAAGAAAGTCTGGAAAACTAGTAGTGTCTAGTAGTATTATTGAAACCTTTAAGAATTTGCATTTTCTTAATTTAATATTTTTTTTTCATTTTCTAAAACTAGATTCAAGCCTGTAGCTCTTGTTTTCATCAAGTTATAAGCAAACCCTCTCTTGGACGGACAAAAATAACGAAAAAAAATAACGAAATAACGAATAAACGTTTAAAAACGAATATTCCTGTAGATACTTGTTACTATGAAACTTTAATGATTAGGACTTTAAATATAATTATTTATTTCATTATTTTTTTAATTTTAAAGACTCTAGCTTTCGAAATAACCAAGTTATGAGCCAATTCTCTCTTAGGCGGACAACCTAACGGACAAGACATACAAAAACAAGCACTAGCACATACACTAACCACTTGAAAACTCCACATGTACTCTATAAATCCTAGATATTCTACAAAAATATTTCTAACACGAATTTTTCTCACTCTTCCTCCTCCATCCACGGACACCCTCCTCTTACGGACATCCTCCTCTCACGGACATCCTCCTATCGACCTCAGGCGGTGCAGTGCTCATCGAGGGCGTTCTCTTCCGGGCCAAGTACCTGGGCTCCACGCAGCTGGTCTGCGAAGGACAGCCCACCAAGTCGACGCGCATGATGCAGGCCGAAGAAGCCGTCTCCAGGATCAAGGTAAGGTCCTTCAGGCTCCAGTCTGGCCAGACCTTATTATTCTTAGAATATTATTTTAAACGTAATGCTAGCCCGACTCGATCGATTGCTTCGATCAGTTTGAGTTGCGATTTGTGTATTTTTGTAGTTAATTAAGGTCCTGGCAAGATGTCCTGTCACAAGGAAGCTAAAAAAATAGATGGTTACAGAGGAGGCTTGTACATATTTTAAGAGTAAAATTTCTACAAAATTATGGGCTTTTGTTTTTATAAATCTAATTTTTAAATCATTTTTGTAAGCTCCCCTGTAACAATCCAAGCTTCTAGACTTATTTTTGAATTTCCAAAATTCCGCAGCTATTTTTTGATTCCCCGCCCTGCCCTGCCCCGCCCACTTCCATACCCAAAAAGCTTAGCTTAGATTAAAGGATTTAATTGAAAAAAAAAAACCAAAAAAAAAACAGAAGAAGATACAGTCATTAATTATTTTTTTAATTTTTACTTTCATGCATCCACCACCTCCTTCACATCAAAAAAACAAAAAAAACAAAATGCTCCGTTTCCCGCCTTCGCATATGCATCTGTGATGAAATAAAAAATAAAAATAAAACTATTAAATGCTAAATAGGCCTTGGTAAGTAAAAAATAAATAAAAAACACCCTTCACCTTTTAGCCTGATTTGCCAGAAATCAATTGGCTCCTTGACCTTTGGCCCGCTAATACTATTTTATTTTGACTCAAAAAAGCCAAGCTTCATTTTTTTTAATCTTTGATATATTTTTTACGTTTTTCATAATTTGAAATATTTCTTAACAATTTTTTAATCGACTTCTAGGCTCCCGATGGCGATGTCCAGCCCAGCACCGAGGTGGATCTATTCATTTCGACGGAAAAGATAATGGTGTTGAACACCGATCTGAAGGAGATCATGATGGATCACGCCCTGCGTACCATATCCTATATAGCCGATATCGGGGATCTGGTCGTACTGATGGCCCGCCGCCGGTTCGTGCCCCAGGACATCGATGATGCGCCCAAACCGAATCGCACTCCGAAAATGATATGCCACGTCTTCGAGAGCGACGAGGCCCAGTTCATAGCCCAGTCCATTGGCCAGGCTTTCCAGGTGGCCTACATGGAGTTCCTCAAGGCCAACGGCATCGAGGACCATCGCTTCGTCAAGGAGATGGACTACCAGGAGGTGCTCAACAGCCAGGAGATCTTTGGCGATGAGCTCGAGATCTTTGCGAAAAAGGAGCTCCAGAAGGAGGTGGTGGTCCCCAAGTCTAAGGGGGAAATCCTAGGCGTAGTCATCGTGGAGTCTGGTTGGGGCAGCATGCTGCCCACGGTGGTAATTGCCAATCTGATGTCCAGTGGGGCAGCGGCTCGATGTGGCCAGTTGAATATCGGGGATCAGTTGATAGCCATCAATGGTCTGAGTCTCGTGGGTCTCCCCCTGTCCACCTGCCAGACGTACATCAAGAACACCAAAAACCAGACGGTGGTCAAGTTCACGGTGGTGCCCTGTGCTCCTGTCGTGGAGGTGAAGATCAAACGCCCGGAGACCAAATATCAGCTAGGATTCAGTGTCCAGAATGGAGTGGTAAGTAAAAGACTTAAAAGACTCTTATAAAGATTATAATTTAATTATTTTTAAAAGATCTGCAGCCTGTTGAGGGGCGGCATTGCTGAGAGGGGTGGCGTCCGTGTGGGTCACCGCATCATCGAGATCAACAACCAGAGCGTGGTGGCTGTGCCCCACGAGAAGATAGTCAACTTGCTGGCCACATCCGTGGGGGAGGTAAGCTTCTAATAAGCCCTATAAATACTAAACAAATCTAAACAACTATCTCCGTATTGTAGATACTCATGAAGACCATGCCCACGTCCATGTTCCGGCTGCTCACCGGCCAGGAGAATCCCATTTATATTTAAGCCAGCGCCAGGATAATAAACGGCCTCTATTGTTAACTATAGAAATGAAAGGAGAAAGCCCCAAGAAAACATTTAAGGATATTACGATATTTAGTATATATATTTAAAGAAAAGAGAAAAACAACATACCCATACGTATAGAAAGAGAAAGCAACAGGAACATAGAAAGAGATAGTCGGTGAGAGAAAGAGAGTATATAAATATATATGAATGTATATGCGTGTATAGGTTTAGGAGAATATGATTTAGCTCACCTATATATATATTATATAAACTATATACTATATACTACATATATATTCATTTTTTTTTGTGAGGCGCGAAACTAAAAAAAAAACGACAAATAAGAGGCAAAAAGCACACAACAAGGCACGCCTTTTTTGCAAAAAAAAAAAAAACAGCTTAGTATAATAGTTAATAAAAGAAAAAGGATGTTCATATAAGGACATAAACGATGACCTTTTTGCGAAAACGTCCTTAGCTTAGTTGAAAGGCGACACTCGAAGGATTACAGAATTGCAGTTCTACCCGCCCTCCTTAAAAAAAATCCCCAAAAAATGCTTTCAAAAATATTAATTGTATAAAAAAACACAAGAAGAAAGACAGGCAGCTCTTTTTGATATAACCAACTCACTATATAGCACTCTATATATATATTTATATATAAACCTGGAAAGTTTAGAAGAAGCTTAAGAAATGAAAGAATACTAATAGAAAATGCAGTGTTTCGTTTTCTACTCGCACACATAGCCGAGTAAATTTTGATAGTTGTATAACCTATATATATATATATATATGTAACACTCACACTCATACACACCCACTCATTCCCCGATCAAGGATTTAGTTTAGCAAAGAAACCCAAAAAAAAAAAAGAAAGCAAAATTAAAGAAAAGAACACTTACACTTACTTAGACGCTTCGATTTCAACCATCTTCGTCCAAAAATTGTGCTACTACTCGTTAAACAAGTTGATAGATATAGAAGACAGAGAGAACCAGAGAAAGAGAGGGCAGATTCGCAAAGAAAGAGATAGCCATAGAGACAGAGTTAACCCCGAAAACCTAAAAGACAAGGATATATATAAAGAAAAGCTTGCAGCAAAAAAGTAACTTATAGGATTGCATTACCGTTAGATCAGAAAAGAGAGATAGAGAGAGGGAGACCACTTGAGAAAGAGATGGCAACAAGAGCAGAGAAAGAGATGGCTAGTCAGATTGCATTTTATTGTATTGTATATGTATGTGTAAAATACTCGCTTTTGGCCACCAAAAATCAGAGGAAAACGCCATCTACTGACACCACTAAACCAAAAAATAAGGGATTTAAAGAAAAGTAAACTATTATTAAAACAAAACTATGCGACATTTGCTTAATATTTTTCCAAATTGAATTTCAATGAATATTTCGGCCGCATTCACTGCTTGGCTAGGGCCACGCCCACCACGCCCACAAAATACAAAAATATTCAAACCAAAAAGCTAAAGAAACCAAAAACAAACAGCTTCAGCAAAACCAAAGAAATTAAATTGAAAACATTCAAACATAAACACCTAATAAATAATAAATTGTTTTTTTTTTTTTTGTGGTGTACATTATTTATAAATGAAAGAAAAGTAACACAGAAAATGACATAAAAAATGCATAACAAATTTAATGGATATATGGATATATATGGAATATTTATGAAAATGAGAAGAAAAAATTGCATAGAAATTGTATAAGAAAAACGATCATAACGATGATTATTTGTAAAGGTAAACTAAACCCAAACCAAGAAAACACAAAAACGGTAAAAGACAAATGAATAAATAAAAGATATATAATCACATGCGTAAACAACAGTATAAAACCAAAAATTGAGCATAATAAACATGAAAAATAAAAACAAAAATACAACAATTTCAGAGATTCATTTCAAATGGACATAAGAGGTAATATTTTTAAACTCTATTTAATTATAGTTACTATCTACATCCGAATTGCAGTCTAATTTTATTATAATTATTATTTCGTCATTTTTTCAAATATTTTAAATTGCGCGCCAAACATCTAATTGGAATTACCCCTCCGTAGTGTGACCGTCGCCTGTTTACGCCCTTTCTCACACTATTGCCGTGCCGCCGATCGCAAGTTCGCTATAGTCCTGTGCTTTATCACGGTTTCGTTCGTTGTTCTTTCCATTCTATCTGAGTTTATTTCACGCAAAGGACGCTAATATTTAAAACATTAATTAGTTTAGCTAATTTCGTTGTTGTTGCGTAAAAATAAAGTGAATCGCGGCTGTTTGACTTCGCGAGTGCCAAATAATAGAAATACCTTCAACTTTTCGCATTCAAGCGGTGTTTTTACATAAGTGTATAGTTCTCGGAAAAAATGGCGTCATTTTTATTTTATTTCAATAAGATTAATCAGTTTATAAAGAGTTTTTAAAGTTATAACGTGGAATTTAAATCAAACTCGAAAGAGCGCCATTTCGAAAAATCGTGTGTGTTCTGTGTGTGTCTCTGTTAGTTCGTAAATCCGCCGCTTAAGGCTGCAGCCAACAACGGCCAGTGTACAGTTATCCGGTAATTAATCATACATGTACATATTAATCATGTACATATGTAAAAGAATGTAAATACATAAATAGGAGCTTGTAATCCATCTTTGGAAGATCACGTTAATGTAAGTTTATGATTTTTCTTATTATTTAAATTTTTTTATTGTTTCATTTTGTTTTTCCTTGTTTTATTACGATATACACACACAAACATTTGATATTTAATATATGTATGTACATACATCCATATGTATGAATGTACAAAGGAAAGCCCTATATACTTTTCCAGATCCAGGGGAAAACGCAAATGCTTTTCTTGTTTTCGGTCGCCGCTATTCAGATTTTTCGTAAATAGCCGCCAGGAAGGGTTCTTGGGAATCGGGTAAGAAATGGTTAAAAAACGGACAAAAATTTTGAAAAATATTAAGTGCCAGGATTTTGATGCAGAATTAAAGTAAATCGTTCTAGAATTCGTTTAAGGTATCCCGCTTGGGAATCGGGTAAGAAATGGCTGAGATATAGCCATGGACCTGGACCATATATGAAAATCATGCATTTCGCAGGGGTCTCCCCACAAAAATGGACAAAAATTTTGAAAAATATTAAGTGCCAGGATTTTGATGCAGAATTAAAGTAAATCGTTCTAGAATTCGTTTAAGGTATCCCGCTTGGGAATCGGGTAAGAAATGGCTGAGATATAGCCATGGACCTGGGCCATATATGGAAATCATGCATTTCGCAGGGGTCTCCCCACAAAAATGGACAAAAATTTTGAAAAATATTAAGTGCCAGGATTTTGATGCAGAATTAAAGTAAATCGTTCTAGAATTCGTTTAAGGTATCCTGCTTGGGAATCGGGTAAGAAATGGCTGAGATATAGCCATGGACCTGGGCCATATATGAAAATCAGGCATTTCGCAGGGGTCTCCCCACAAAAATGGACAACAATTTTGAAAAATATTAAGTGCCAGGATTTTGATGCAGAATTAAAGTAAATCGTTCTAGAATTCGTTTAAGGTATCCTGCTTGGGAATCGGGTAAGAAATGGCTGATATATAGCCATGGACCTGGGCCATATATGAAAATCATGCATTTCGCAGGGGTCTCCCCACAAAAATGGACAACAATTTTGAAAAATATTAAGTGCCAGGATTTTGATGCAGAATTAAAGTAAATCGTTCTAG
The DNA here is from genome assembly GCF_030179905.1 of Drosophila bipectinata. Classification (NCBI taxonomy): domain Eukaryota; kingdom Metazoa; phylum Arthropoda; class Insecta; order Diptera; family Drosophilidae; genus Drosophila; species Drosophila bipectinata. The sequence continues at coordinate 92,370 of NC_091734.1, read as the reverse complement.
AATTCGTTTAAGGTATCCCGCTTGGGAATCGGGTGAGAAATGGCTGAGATATAGCCATGGACCTGGCCCATATATGAAAATCATGCATTTCGCAGGGGTCTCCCCACAAAAATGGACAAAAATTTTGAAAAATATTAAGTGCCAGGATTTTGATGCAGAATTAAAGTAAATCGTTCTAGAATTCGTTTAAGGTATCCCGCTTGGGAATCGGGTAAGAAATGGCTGAGATATAGCCATGGACCTGGGCCATATATGAAAATCAGGCATTTCGCAGGGGTCTCCCCACAAAAATGGACAACAATTTTGAAAAATATTAAGTGCCAGGATTTTGATGCAGAATTAAAGTAAATCGTTCTAGAATTCGTTTAAGGTATCCCGCTTGGGAATCGGGTAAGAAATGGCTGAGATATAGCCATGGACCTGGGCCATATATGGAAATCATGCATTTCGCAGGGGTCTCCCCACAAAAATGGACAAAAATTTTGAAAAATATTAAGTGCCAGGATTTTGATGCAGAATTAAAGTAAATCGTTCTAGAATTCGTTTAAGGTATCCTGCTTGGGAATCGGGTAAGAAATGGCTGAGATATAGCCATGGACCTGGGCCATATATGAAAATCATGCATTTCGCAGGGGTCTCCCCACAAAAATGGACAAAAATTTTGAAAAATATTAAGTGCCAGGATTTTGACGCAGAATTAAAGTAAATCGTTCTAGAATTCGTTTAAGGTATCCCGCTTGGGAATCGGGTAAGAAATGGCTGAGATATAGCCATGGACCTGGGCCATATATGAAAATCATGCATTTCGCAGGGGTCTCCCCACAAAAATGGACAAAAATTTTGAAAAATATTAAGTGCCAGGATTTTGATGCAGAATTAAAGTAAATCGTTCTAGAATTCGTTTAAGGTATCCTGCTTGGGAATCGGGTAAGAAATGGCTGAGATATAGCCATGGACCTGGGCCATATATGAAAATCATGCATTTCGCAGGGGTCTCCCCACAAAAATGGACAAAAATTTTGAAAAATATTAAGTGCCAGGATTTTGATGCAGAATTAAAGTAAATCGTTCTAGAATTCGTTTAAGGTATCCCGCTTGGGAATCGGGTAAGAAATGGCTGAGATATAGCCATGGACCTGGGCCATATATGGAAATCATGCATTTCGCAGGGGTCTCCCCACAAAAATGGACAAACATTTTGAAAAATATTAAGTGCCAGGATTTTGATGCAGAATTAAAGTAAATCGTTCTAGAATTCGTTTAAGGTATCCTGCTTGGGAATCGGGTAAGAAATGGCTGAGATATAGCCATGGACCTGGGCCATATATGAAAATCATGCATTTCGCAGGGGTCTCCCCACAAAAATGGACAACAATTTTGAAAAATATTAAGTGCCAGGATTTTGATGCAGAATTAAAGTAAATCGTTCTAGAATTCGTTTAAGGTATCCCGCTTGGGAATCGGGTAAGAAATGGCTGAGATATAGCCATGGACCTGGGCCATATATGAAAATCATGCATTTCGCAGGGGTCTCCCCACAAAAATGGACAAAAATTTTGAAAAATATTAAGTGCCAGGATTTTGATGCAGAATTAAAGTAAATCGTTCTAGAATTCGTTTAAGGTATCCCGCTTGGGAATCGGGTAAGAAATGGCTGAGATATAGCCATGGACCTGGGCCATATATGAAAATCATGCATTTCGCAGGGGTCTCCCCACAAAAATGGACAAAAATTTTGAAAAATATTAAGTGCCAGGATTTTGATGCAGAATTAAAGTAAATCGTTCTAGAATTCGTTTAAGGTATCCTGCTTGGGAATCGGGTAAGAAATGGCTGAGATATAGCCATGGACCTGGGCCATATATGAAAATCATGCATTTCGCAGGGGTCTCCCCACAAAAATGGACAACAATTTTGAAAAATATTAAGTGCCAGGATTTTGATGCAGAATTAAAGTAAATCGTTCTAGAATTCGTTTAAGGTATCCCGCTTGGGAATCGGGTAAGAAATGGCTGAGATATAGCCATGGACCTGGGCCATATATGAAAATCATGCATTTCGCAGGGGTCTCCCCACAAAAATGGACAAAAATTTTGAAAAATATTAAGTGCCAGGATTTTGATGCAGAATTAAAGTAAATCGTTCTAGAATTCGTTTAAGGTATCCCGCTTGGGAATCGGGTAAGAAATGGCTGAGATATAGCCATGGACCTGGGCCATATATGAAAATCATGCATTTCGCAGGGGTCTCCCCACAAAAATGGACAAAAATTTTGAAAAATATTAAGTGCCAGGATTTTGATGCAGAATTAAAGTAAATCGTTCTAGAATTCGTTTAAGGTATCCTGCTTGGGATTTTGATGCAGAATTAAAGTAAATCGTTCTAGAATTCGTTTAAGGTATCCTGCTTGGGAATCGGGTAAGAAATGGCTGAGATATAGCCATGGACCTGGGCCATATATGAAAATCATGCATTTCGCAGGGGTCTCCCCACAAAAATGGACAAAAATTTTGAAAAATATTAAGTGCCAGGATTTTGATGCAGAATTAAAGTAAATCGTTCTAGAATTCGTTTAAGGTATCCCGCTTGGGAATCGGGTAAGAAATGGCTGAGATATAGCCATGGACCTGGGCCATATATGAAAATCATGCATTTCGCAGGGGTCTCCCCACAAAAATGGACAAAAATTTTGAAAAATATTAAGTGCCAGGATTTTGATGCAGAATTAAAGTAAATCGTTCTAGAATTCGTTTAAGGTATCCCGCTTGGGAATCGGGTAAGAAATGGCTGAGATATAGCCATGGACCTGGGCCATATATGAAAATCATGCATTTCGCAGGGGTCTCCCCACAAAAATGGACAAAAATTTTGAAAAATATTAAGTGCCAGGATTTTGATGCAGAATTAAAGTAAATCGTTCTAGAATTCGTTTAAGGTATCCTGCTTGGGAATCGGGTAAGAAATGGCTGAGATATAGCCATGGACCTGGGCCATATATGAAAATCATGCATTTCGCAGGGGTCTCCCCACAAAAATGGACAAAAATTTTGAAAAATATTAAGTGCCAGGATTTTGATGCAGAATTAAAGTAAATCGTTCTAGAATTCGTTTAAGGTATCCCGCTTGGGAATCGGGTAAGAAATGGCTGAGATATAGCCATGGACCTGGGCCATATATGAAAATCATGCATTTCGCAGGGGTCTCCCCACAAAAATGGACAAAAATTTTGAAAAATATTAAGTGCCAGGATTTTGATGCAGAATTAAAGTAAATCGTTCTAGAATTCGTTTAAGGTATCCCGCTTGGGAATCGGGTAAGAAATGGCTGAGATATAGCCATGGACCTGGGCCATATATGAAAATCATGCATTTCGCAGGGGTCTCCCCACAAAAATGGACAAAAATTTTGAAAAATATTAAGTGCCAGGATTTTGATGCAGAATTAAAGTAAATCGTTCTAGAATTCGTTTAAGGTATCCCGCTTGGGAATCGGGTAAGAAATGGCTGAGATATAGCCATGGACCTGGGCCATATATGGAAATCATGCATTTCGCAGGGGTCTCCCCACAAAAATGGACAAAAATTTTGAAAAATATTAAGTGCCAGGATTTTGATGCAGAATTAAAGTAAATCGTTCTAGAATTCGTTTAAGGTATCCCGCTTGGGAATCGGGTAAGAAATGGCTGAGATATAGCCATGGACCTCGGCCATATATGGAAATCATGCATTTCGCAGGGGTCTCCCCACAAAAATGGACAAAAATTTTGAAAAATATTAAGTGCCAGGATTTTGATGCAGAATTAAAGTAAATCGTTCTAGAATTCGTTTAAGGTATCCTGCTTGGGAATCGGGTAAGAAATGGCTGAGATATAGCCATGGACCTGGGCCATATATGAAAATCATGCATTTCGCAGGGGTCTCCCCACAAAAATGGACAAAAATTTTGAAAAATATTAAGTGCCAGGATTTTGATGCAGAATTAAGGTAAATCGTTCTAGAATTCGTTTAAGGTATCCCGCTTGGGAATCGGGTAAGAAATGGCTGAGATATAGCCATGGACCTGGGCCATATATGAAAATCATGCATTTCGCAGGGGTCTCCCCACAAAAATGGACACAAATTTTGAAAAATATTAAGTGCCAGGATTTTGATGCAGAATTAAAGTAAATCGTTTTAGAATTCGTTTAAGGTATCCCGCTTGGGAATCGGGTAAGAAATGGCTGAGATATAGCCATGGACCTGGGCCATATATGGAAATCATGCATTTCGCAGGGGTCTCTCCACAAAAATGGACAAAAATTTTGAAAAATATTAAGTGCCAGGATTTTGATGCAGAATTAAAGTAAATCGTTCTAGAATTCGTTTAAGGTATCCCGCTTGGGAATCGGGTAAGAAATGGCTGAGATATAGCCATGGACCTGGGCCATATATGAAAATCATGCATTTCGCAGGGGTCTCCCCACAAAAATGGACAAAAATTTTGAAAAATATTAAGTGCCAGGATTTTGATGCAGAATTAAAGTAAATCGTTCTAGAATTCGTTTAAGGTATCCCGCTTGGGAATCGGGTAAGAAATGGCTGAGATATAGCCATGGACCTGGGCCATATATGAAAATCATGCATTTCGCAGGGGTCTCCCCACAAAAATGGACAACAATTTTGAAAAATATTAAGTGCCAGGATTTTGATGCAGAATTAAAGTAAATCGTTCTAGAATTCGTTTAAGGTATCCCGCTTGGGAATCGGGTAAGAAATGGCTGAGATATAGCCATGGACCTGGGCCATATATGAAAATCATGCATTCGCAGGGGTCCTCCCCACAAAAATGGACAAAAATTTGAAAAATATTAAGTGCCAGGATTTTGATGCAGAATTAAAGTAAATCGTTCTAGAATTCGTTTAAGGTATCCCGCTTGGGAATCGGGTAAGAAATGGCTGAGATATAGCCATGGACCTGGGCCATATATGAAAATCATGCATTTCGCAGGGGTCTCCCCACAAAAATGGACAAAAATTTTGAAAAATATTAAGTGCCAGGATTTTGATGCAGAATTAAAGTAAATCGTTCTAGAATTCGTTTAAGGTATCCCGCTTGGGAATCGGGTAAGAAATGGCTGAGATATAGCCATGGACCTGGGCCATATATGGAAATCATGCATTTCGCAGGGGTCTCCCCACAAAAATGGACAAAAATTTTGAAAAATATTAAGTGCCAGGATTTTGATGCAGAATTAAAGTAAATCGTTCTAGAATTCGTTTAAGGTATCCCGCTTGGGAATCGGGTAAGAAATGGCTGAGATATAGCCATGGACCTGGGCCATATATGAAAATCATGCATTTCGCAGGGGTCTCCCACCAAAATGGACAACAATTTTGAAAAATATTAAGTGCCAGGATTTTGATGCAGAATTAAAGTAAATCGTTCTAGAATTCGTTTAAGGTATCCCGCTTGGGAATCGGGTAAGAAATGGCTGAGATATAGCCATGGACCTGGGCCATATATGAAAATCATGCATTTCGCAGGGGTCTCCCCACAAAAATGGACAAAAATTTTGAAAAATATTAAGTGCCAGGATTTTGATGCAGAATTAAAGTAAATCGTTCTAGAATTCGTTTAAGGTATCCCGCTTGGGAATCGGGTAAGAAATGGCTGAGATATAGCCATGGACCTGGGCCATATATGAAAATCATGCATTTCGCAGGGGTCTCCCCACAAAAATGGACAAAAATTTTGAAAAATATTAAGTGCCAGGATTTTGATGCAGAATTAAAGTAAATCGTTCTAGAATTCGTTTAAGGTATCCCGCTTGGGAATCGGGTAAGAAATGGCTGAGATATAGCCATGGACCTGGGCCATATATGAAAATCATGCATTTCGCAGGGGTCTCCCCACAAAAATGGACAACAATTTTGAAAAATATTAAGTGCCAGGATTTTGATGCAGAATTAAAGTAAATCGTTCTAGAATTCGTTTAAGGTATCCCGCTTGGGAATCGGGTAAGAAATGGCTGAGATATAGCCATGGACCTGGGCCATATATGAAAATCATGCATTTCGCAGGGGTCTCCCCACAAAAATGGACAAAAATTTTGAAAAATATTAAGTGCCAGGATTTTGATGCAGAATTAAAGTAAATCGTTCTAGAATTCGTTTAAGGTATCCCGCTTGGGAATCGGGTAAGAAATGGCTGAGATATAGCCATGGACCTGGGCCATATATGAAAATCATGCATTTCGCAGGGGTCTCCCCACAAAAATGGACAAAAATTTTGAAAAATATTAAGTGCCAGGATTTTGATGCAGAATTAAAGTAAATCGTTCTAGAATTCGTTTAAGGTATCCCGCTTGGGAATCGGGTAAGAAATGGCTGAGATATAGCCATGGACCTGGGCCATATATGGAAAATCATGCATTTCGCAGGGGTCTCCCCACAAAAATGGACAAAAATTTTGAAAAATATTAAGTGCCAGGATTTTGATGCAGAATTAAAGTAAATCGTTCTAGAATTCGTTTAAGGTATCCCGCTTGGGAATCGGGTAAGAAATGGCTGAGATATAGCCATGGACCTGGGCCATATATGAAAATCATGCATTTCGCAGGGGTCTCCCCACAAAAATGGACAACAATTTTGAAAAATATTAAGTGCCAGGATTTTGATGCAGAATTAAAGTAAATCGTTCTAGAATTCGTTTAAGGTATCCCGCTTGGGAATCGGGTAAGAAATGGCTGAGATATAGCCATGGACCTGGCCATATATGAAAATCATGCATTTCGCAGGGGTCTCCCCACAAAAATGGACAAAAATTTTGAAAAATATTAAGTGCCAGGATTTTGATGCAGAATTAAAGTAAATCGTTCTAGAATTCGTTTAAGGTATCCCGCTTGGGAATCGGGTGAGAAATGGCTGAGATATAGCCATGGACCTGGCCCATATATGAAAATCATGCATTTCGCAGGGGTCTCCCCACAAAAATGGACAAAAATTTTGAAAAATATTAAGTGCCAGGATTTTGATGCAGAATTAAAGTAAATCGTTCTAGAATTCGTTTAAGGTATCCCGCTTGGGAATCGGGTAAGAAATGGCTGAGATATAGCCATGGACCTGGGCCATATATGAAAATCATGCATTTCGCAGGGGTCTCCCCACAAAAATGGACAACAATTTTGAAAAATATTAAGTGCCAGGATTTTGATGCAGAATTAAAGTAAATCGTTCTAGAATTCGTTTAAGGTATCCCGCTTGGGAATCGGGTAAGAAATGGCTGAGATATAGCCATGGACCTGGGCCATATATGAAAATCATGCATTTCGCAGGGGTCTCCCCACAAAAATGGACACAAATTTTGAAAAATATTAAGTGCCAGGATTTTGATGCAGAATTAAAGTAAATCGTTCTAGAATTCGTTTAAGGTATCCCGCTTGGGAATCGGGTAAGAAATGGCTGAGATATAGCCATGGACCTGGGCCATACATGAAAATCATGCATTTCGCAGGGGTCTCCCCACAAAAATGGACAAAAATTTTGAAAAATATTAAGTGCCAGGATTTTGATGCAGAATTAAAGTAAATCGTTCTAGAATTCGTTTAAGGTATCCCGCTTGGGAATCGGGTAAGAAATGGCTGAGATATAGCCATGGACCTGGGCCATATATGGAAATCATGCATTTCGCAGGGGTCTCCCCACAAAAATGGACAAAAATTTTGAAAAATATTAAGTGCCAGGATTTTGATGCAGAATTAAAGTAAATCGTTCTAGAATTCGTTTAAGGTATCCCGCTTGGGAATCGGGTAAGAAATGGCTGAGATATAGCCATGGACCTGGGCCATATATGAAAATCATGCATTTCGCAGGGGTCTCCCCACAAAAATGGACAACAATTTTGAAAAATATTAAGTGCCAGGATTTTGATGCAGAATTAAAGTAAATCGTTCTAGAATTCGTTTAAGGTATCCCGCTTGGGAATCGGGTAAGAAATGGCTGAGATATAGCCATGGACCTGGGCCATATATGAAAATCATGCATTTCGCAGGGGTCTCCCCACAAAAATGGACAAAAATTTTGAAAAATATTAAGTGCCAGGATTTTGATGCAGAATTAAAGTAAATCGTTCTAGAATTCGTTTAAGGTATCCCGCTTGGGAATCGGGTAAGAAATGGCTGAGATATAGCCATGGACCTGGGCCATATATGGAAATCATGCATTTCGCAGGGGTCTCCCCACAAAAATGGACAAAAATTTTGAAAAATATTAAGTGCCAGGATTTTGATGCAGAATTAAAGTAAATCGTTCTAGAATTCGTTTAAGGTATCCCGCTTGGGAATCGGGTAAGAAATGGCTGAGATATAGCCATGGACCTGGGCCATATATGAAAATCATGCATTTCGCAGGGGTCTCCCCACAAAAATGGACAAAAATTTTGAAAAATATTAAGTGCCAGGATTTTGATGCAGAATTAAAGTAAATCGTTCTAGAATTCGTTTAAGGTATCCCGCTTGGGAATCGGGTAAGAAATGGCTGAGATATAGCCATGGACCTGGGCCATATATGAAAATCATGCATTTCGCAGGGGTCTCCCCACAAAAATGGACAACAATTTTGAAAAATATTAAGTGCCAGGATTTTGATGCAGAATTAAAGTAAATCGTTCTAGAATTCGTTTAAGGTATCCCGCTTGGGAATCGGGTAAGAAATGGCTGAGATATAGCCATGGACCTGGGCCATATATGAAAATCATGCATTTCGCAGGGGTTTCCCCACAAAAATCGGACAGAAAGTCCTTTAAAAATATGGTATATCTAGACTTTAATGTCGATCGGTGGAATATCGAACCCCAATAAAGCAACCTCCGAAGCCCCCGAATAAAGTCAAAGCCGGATCTGTGTTTTTGGAAATAATGTTTATTGACGAATACTTTACTTGCATTGTTTCAGTTGCTTACTTTGTATCTTTTATACATGCAGTTGTTGAAATTGTTTCCCAACTTGTCTCGTTTAAGTCCTTCCTCCTCCGATTTCGGCTATGGCAGAGTGTGTATATATCTATATATATATATATTTGTTCATATATTTGCCTCATTTATGTATATTTTTGTGTTACTATATGTGGTTTATGTTCACGGTCGCACAACAATCAAAAATGTGGGTTTTTGTTGACAAACAAGTGAATCCCATTAATTTTTGCATCTTAATAGTATATTCTTTAATTTTTTTAATGCATGTGTGTATGTATGTGCACAATCCCAAAAAAAAAGCTTTGCAGCACATTTCTGCTAATTTTTACTCAACTTTTTGTAATTCCCATTTATGGATGTCTTAGTTTTTTAAGGGAATTTTTAATGTATTTAGCTTTTGCGACTTTGGCTGCTTGATTTAAAATTTTTCTAAGTCTGCCCGTAGAGGCAGACCCACTTAGTGTCTAAGGATTATTATATAATATAACTTTTCTCTCCAAGGATCCTATACATTGAATATTCTCTGTTCGCATATAATGGGTTTTTTTTGCAAAAGTTTGTGGGAAGGGGAACGTTGAGTGAAGAAATCTAATAATAATTGTCTTTCCAGGGCCTCTCGCTAATAATTTTGCTAATTTTTAAATGGTTTTTCCCGTTTTTTTCATCAAAATACTTATCTGATGTTTCACTTAATTTTTAGAAAGATTTCAACAAAAGACGATGCAAAATCTCAATTAAAAAATATATTATATTCCATATATGGATGTGTGGGGTGTATATAAGATTAAGTGTGAGGGGGCTTTTTGGATAAATTTCAACTATTCAAAAAATAAATGCGACAAAATATTTAGTTTAGTTTACAATTTAAAAATTTGTAGATTTTTCTTGTTTTTCAGCAAATGTTGCGCATATGTTTTGAGTTAATTTTCTTAATCGAATTTTTGGGTGTTTTTGGGATCAATATTTGAACTATGTTGTTGTTTATAAATATAATTATAAAAAATCGCATGGTTTTCGTGTATGTTTTGTACTTTGTTAGAAATTCACGCAGATATGCTGAAAATTATCCAACCGAGTCCGAATCAATCCAATCTAACCGAAATCCCATCTGAACCAAGTATAGCCCTTCTCATTTCCCATTCCTTCCCGTTCCTTTTTTCCCACAAGTCCCACAATCAATGCTCTCTCATTAATCTCGTTACTCGCCATTCGTTACTCGCTACTCGTTATATATCGTACATCAAACTTATATGCCACCTAATGCTACTTTATAAGTTTCGTTATGAAGAAATATAATTGGAAAGCTATATAGACTGGATAGCTAAATAGTGGGGTGGGTATAGAAATAAGAAACTAAAGTGTTTTTTGTTTTTGTAAAAATTGCACATAACTTTTCTTAGCACTTAAATAACTACCATCTTTAATTTTACACATATTTTGTGTGTGTTTGGTTAGGTTTTTTGGGGATTACATTTATTTTCTTTATTTTCAGTGATAAAAGTTTTCTTTTGGTCGATACTCTTCCTCCTCCTCGTGTGTGTGTGTGAGGTTACGTATTTTACAATTCTTACTAAAGTTCCACATATACATATATAATAGATATATATACATATATATATATATATATCTTTATAGCCCCATATGTGTATTTTTGTATCTGCAATTGGCACATCTTTTCTAAACCAAAGAATAAATCAAAAATAATAGGTGATGTGTGAGTTTCTTCTCGCAGTGTATATTGCACATAGAAATTAAGAGCTAAACTGAAAGAAAAAAACAAGAAAGGAAAGCTAACTTCGGGCGGAGCCGAAGTTTATATACCCTTGCAGCTAAAACCGGATATATATCGCAAAAATCGGATATAGTTTGCCGATCCTTATGAAATTTGGTAGGATGGATCAAAATATAATCTGTACCAAGTTCCAGCTTTCTATCTTCAAAAACACAAAAGTTGGGTCATTTCCGATCGTTCAGTTATATGGCAGCTATAGGATATAGTCGGCCGATCCTAATGAAATTTGGTAGGTTGGATCAACTAACCAAAAATAGAGTCTGTACTAAATTCCAGCTTTCTATCTTCAAAAACACGAAAGTTGGGTCATTTCCGATCGTTGAGTTATATGGCAGCTATAGGATATAGTCGGCCGATCCTTATGAAATTTGGCATGTCGTTTTATTTTGCCAAAAATAGCTCTCATGTCAAATTTGAATTCTCTAACTCTAAAAACACCAAAGTTATACCATTTCCGATCAATCAGTTATATGGCAGCTATAGGATATAGTCGGCCGATCCCGGCCGTTCCGACTTATATACTGCGTGCAAAGGAAAGAAGGGTGTGTGCAAAGTTTCAAGACGATAGCTTTAAAACTGAGAGACTAGTTTGCGTAGAAACAGACAGACGGACAGACGGACAGACGGACAGACGGACAGACGGACATGCTCATATCAACTCAGGAGGTGATCCTGATCAAGAATATATATACTTTATAGGGTCGGAGATGTCTCCTTCACTGCGTTGCACACTTTTGGACAAAATTATAATACCCTCTGCAAGGGTATAATAAAATAATAGAGAATAAACAAGAAAGGAAAGCTAACTTCGGGCGGAGCCGAAGTTTATATACCCTTGCAGTTAAAACCGGATATATATCGCAAACATCGGATATAGTTGGCCGATCCTTATGGGAATAGGAATATATAATCCAATTTATTACAATACAAAATCTAAAAAAAGTCCCAAACTTCTATCTTCAAAAATACGAAAGTTGATATTTCTACCGAATACCATTTCCGATCGTTCAGTTATATGGCAGCTATGGGATATAGTCGGCCGATCCTAATGAAATTTGGTAGGTTGGATCAACTGACCAAGAATTAAATCTGTACTAAGTTCCAGCTTTCTATCTTCAAAAACACGAAAGTTGGGTCATTTCCGATCGTTCAGTTATATGGCAGCTATAGGATATAGTCGGCCGATCCTTATGAAATTTGGCATGACGTAATGTTTTGCCAAATATAGCTCACATGTCAAATTTGAACTCTCTAACTCTAAAAACACCAAAGTTATACCATTTCCGATCAATCAGTTATATGGCAGCTATAGGATATAGTCGGCCGATCCGGGCCGTTCCGACTTATATACTGCGTGCAAAGGAAAGAAGGGTGTGTGCAAAGTTTCAAGACGATAGCTTTAAAACTGAGAGACTAGTTCGCGTAGAAACAGACAGACGGACAGACAGACGGACAGACGGACAGACGGACAGACGGACAGACGGACATGCTCATATCAACTCAGGAGGTGATCCTGATCAAGAATATATATACTTTATAGGGTCGGAGATGTCTCCTTCACTGCGTTGCACACTTTTGACCAAAATTATAATACCCTCTGCAAGGGTATAAAAATAAAAATACCATTTGTATAAGTTAACTAAACCATTTACTAAACATTTATTAAAATCAAGTAGTGTTTGCAATGAAATCAACTCAAAAGTTCAAAACTCGCCTATGAACTAATTGCATTATAAATGAATTTTTAGGATAATTGTGTAGGTGTAGGAATAATAATTAGAATAATAATAAAAAAAAACATTTAATTTATATAAGTCTACAACGTAGGTTAGCGATAATTGCTTAGACACTTGTTTTTTTTCTTTTCGGTTTTTTTCTTTTCGGGAAACTTAACTAACGATAATCATAAAAGGTTTTTGATAATTTTTTGTTTTTGTTTCGTTTTTGTTTTAATGAATAGAGAACATAGTAACTTACTAACTAATTCAATAGTGTGTGTGTGGGTGTGTTTGAATAAAAATTTAATTCGAAATTAAAACACATTCTCGCTGGTTTTTTGGGTCTTAAGGGGGGGTTTGAATAAAAAAAATTAAATATAATAAACGATTTTCTATTAAGGCAAATTAGGTTTAAAGCGCCACATTTTGTTTCTTTTCTTTAAGTGTAAAACATAACATAAAGCTGCCAAAGCCAGGTGTGTGTGTGTGCTTCCTGTGCGTACAATTTTTCTTTTTCATTTATTTTTTTGTTTTTGCTTTAGCTCTACAAAGTTTTTAGCATTTTTAAGTGTTTTTTGTTCATAATTCTAAATTGTATATTCCATTAAATTTTCATTTTCATTTTGGTTTATTTTTAATGTTGTTTTTTGGGGTTTCTATTAACCCGAATTTTTCGTTTAATGGTTTACATTGAGTTGGGTTTACACACAAAGAAAATTTCACTAAATTCAATTTACAAAACATTAAATGATGTGTTCCGAAAGTTTTTTATCCGAAGACTGCAAAATTTTAGTCGGTCCATTCGTGTTTCAACTCGTTTTCTCGGAAGAGTACAGCGTTTCAGGCCATATACTCGTGTCTGAACTTGTTTGAACATGATCCAAAGTGTTTAATCTTGAACGAACGTTTTTGATCGGGTTTGACGTGTTTAAACATGCTCTAACGGGTTTTCTGCGAAGAATATAGCATTTCAGGCCATAAATTCGTGTTCAAACATGTTCTAACGTGTGTGATCTTAAACAAACATGCTCCTTCGTCTTCAATCTTGCTCAGTTTTACACAAAAAATGCTCAAATGTTATTAATTAATAGTTAAGGGATCTCTTGGTTTCCGTTTCTCGATCTACCCTTCGAAGTTGGGGTTTTCGGAGTAAGTGGGTTGTTGTTATAGCTGTTCTTTTCTTAAAATTAATTTAACAGAGTCCTTTTACGTAGGGATGCCCTCACATCTCACATCCTACTACTTTATTTTTGCCTACGTCTGCGTGTGCGTCCTGTAGTTTGCTATTTTTTAGTCTTATTTGATGCACTTGCGAATCCAATGGTGTTTCGGTTTAGTCCTTGAAGGTGTTGTCTTGATGATGATGTTGTTGTTGCCGTTTCAACCTCGTCTTCTACTTCTTCATATTGTTATTGTTGTTAAACTAGTAAATGCTACAAAATAGGATCAAGCTTAGGGATAGACCTTAGGCCGCCGTATCCACCTCCTCGACGATGTGATTCGGCGAGACTTCACTTCCGGCTGCCGCCGTGGCCGCCGCTGCTGTTGTGGTGGCGGTGGTGGTTGTGGCCGCGGCCGTGGTTGCTGTGGCGGAAGATGTTGCAGGATTGCCGCTGTTGGTGGCGCTGCCACTGCCCTTCTCATTGTTGGCCACCAGGGCGCTAACGGCACTGTACTGCATCGCTGTGGCAGAACCGGATCCAGCCGAAGTGGTGCTGCCACCGGTGGTCTGAGCCGCCGCCTGGGCAGCTGCCGCGGGCGTGGCATAGGGACCGCTCTTGAGCTTGCGGGCCTCGCGCTTCTGCTTGTGCTGTTGCATGACCAGGCGCAGCTGGTCCATCTTGGAGCGGGTCTTCATGTTGGCCAGCTCCACGGTGCACTTCTGGCAGGTGTGTTCGCGTTCGCCGTCGCGTCCGAAGCGGCAACTGCAGCCGCCGTTGTTGGCGGCTGCCTCGGCGGCTGCTACACAGCAGCTGTGCGGCTTCGAGGATGATGCGGATGAGGACGAGGATGATGCCTTCGAGGACGTGGAAGAGGAGGATGACGAGTGATAGCCTTGGCAGTCGCGGTAGGAGCAGCTTACTCCGTTGCCAGCCGCAGACTGCTGTTGCTGCTGTTGTTGGGCGCGGCTGTTGCACTTGGCGCAGTTGTGGTGCTTGGAGTACTGCAAGGATTAAAGGAAGGACATCATCAGTGAGCACACGAACCCCGAGAATACCCTTCCTACAACTTACCATTTTACTGCGCGAGCCGTGGTGCATGCCACTGCCGCTGGATCCAGAGCCGGAGCTGCCGGAGCCAGAACTGGAGTTGCCAGAGCCCGAGGAGCCGGAGCCTGTGCTGCTGGGAGCCTCGAAGCTGATGCGGGCACCCCGCCCGTACTGGGGCGTGGCACTCAGCAGGTCGTTCAGGATATGTATCACCGTAGAGATGTCGCGCTTGGGCCGGCCGTAGCGATCCTGCAGCGCCGGGTTAAGGGTGCCGGAGAAGGTGCCCGAATAGATGCCCTTGCCGTGGTTCTTCATCGACTCGATGACGGCACCGGAGCCGCCTTTCCGCGGCGTCTCGTCGCCGTTGTGACCGGATCCGCTGCCGCTGCCAGAGCTGCCCGAGTTGCCACCGCTTCCGGAGGAGCCGCTGCTGGAGGAGCCACTGCCCGAGGAGCTGCCTCCGCCTCCCGACAGATCGATCTTGTTGGTGAAGACCTCCTTGGAGAGCTTGCGCAGAGTCTGGGTCAGATTGCGAGAGGCCTCCGCCAAGGTGCGAGTGTCCGAGACGCCCAGAGTCGAGTCGTCCGGCTCGGAAATGGCCGGAGGAGCCCCCACTGCCGCTGTTGCTGTGGCAGAGGCCGTTGTTGCCCCCCCTGCCACTCCTGCTGATCCTGCAGAACCTGCTGCCATAGCCTGCTCCAGCTTGCGACGCGACGAGGTCGAGGATGATGCAGTAGTGGACGAGGATGAGCAGGAAGACGATGATATTGTTGATGAGGAGCCGCTGCCGCCGGTTGCTTGATAGAAATGTCCGTTTCCGTGCCCGTGACCGTGTCCTCCGTGGCTATGTCCTCCATGCCCGTGCCCGTGACCGTGTCCATGGTAGTGGCGGTGCTTGAGCCGCGTGATCCGGTTGTTGCCCGTCTTGTGGAGCATCGAGTTGCCGGAGAAGACCACGCCCGCTGCTCCCGGCCCTATGGAGCGTGCAGCGAAGCCGGCGTTCGTGCAACTGGCGTCGGGGCACTTGCTGCTGGTGATGGTGGGTGTTGCCCCGGAACCGGACCCGGATCGCGTTAGTGGAGGTGCTGCTACGGGGGCTGCCTGCGGCGGGGGGAGCGGCGTGGGCGGTAGGCGGGTGCACAGACAGGATGTCAGTTTGGCGGCAATCGGATCTTGCTGGCAACCGCCGGTGGCACATGAAGAGTTGGTGGTGGCGCTGCCGGAGCAACTGCATCCGGCGGCGGCAGCGGAGGAGCTGGAATTAGAAGTGGAATTGGTTGTGGAACTGGTGTTGGTAGCAGCAGCAGCACTGGCCACCGGCTGAGGAATGGTCTTGATGGCCGTCATCTTGATGGGACTGGAGACCAGGTTCGACAGCGACTTGATTGGCGACTGTTCCATCAAGTTCTTGCCGTTCTTGGAGGAAGTCTGTCCGGACGTGGACGATGTCTTGTCCTTGGCCAGGTTCTCGACAATGCTCTGGCAGCCCTTGATCAGTAGCTTGGTCAGATCTGGATTCTGAAGAGCCGATCCAGCGGTGGAGTTCGATCCGGAGGCATTGTCTTCGTACAGCTTGCGCAAGCTTGAGGACATCCTGCCACCACTGCCGGCCGCCACGGCCGAGGCGTTGTGGTGATGATGGTGGTGATGGTAGTGATGATGGTGGTGATGCTGGCCGTGTCCATGACTGGAGGAGGAGTGGCCGTGGCCATGCCCGTGACTGTGATGGCCATGCCCGTGACCCTGACTGTGCCCGTGGTGATGATGGTGACCGCCATGCCACGACCCGTGCTGCAGACTGGGATGCTGATGACTGTGGACATGTCCATGTCCGATCCTGCCGCTGGCTCTCTGTCCCGACGAGCGGTTTCTCGACGACGACGAGGAGGAGGACGATGATGAGCCAGATCCCGAGCCAGAGGACGACGATGACGCGCCGCCTCCGCCCACGGCCAGAACTGGCACGCCGCTGGCAGAGGTGGCAGCTGAACCGCCACTTGCCGTCACAGCTGCTGTAGAGCACCCGCTTCCCACTGCCGGCGTGGTGGAGGCCGAGGAGGTTACTGCCCCGTTACTACTGCTGCTGCTGCCTGTGCCGGAAGAGGCCGGATTGACCGTGCTGAGTTGCAGCTGAATGAGCATCATGTGGTCGCCCAGGCGCATGCTCAGGTTGAGGGGCGTCTTGCCGCTCAGGAAGTCGTTGACCTGCGATTCGTTAAGCAATTCCAGCGCCTGCATAACCGTGTTTTCTGGACGCTGAGCCTAAAAAGAGGGAGGAAATAAAAGAAAATTAGTTAAAAGTTACGATTTCTTTGGAAAATTAAGAAATAATTGAAGATAAGCACTGAGACTGGGATGATCCTAACCTAGTTTTCTCTGAACTGCTTTGAAATTACTGCTTGGTTAGCTTCGCAAGCAGTGCGTGCTGATAACTAACAGTAGACTTTTTTCTGGTGTAAACTCACTGTTATTTAACAGTACAATGTTCGAATACTAGCCTTTGCATTAAAAAAGTTTAATATTTAATATTTTTGCTGAATGTTTTATTATATTCTGGTTTATAGGAGCCTCTCCACCTCCACATTCCTTTCAAATGAAATCTCATATTTCAAAATATCTCTCCTAGACCTAGACCAACTATTCATGCACTTTTTCTTTTTTAGAATATTCATTTATTTGCTGGGCCCGCCAGGGGTCTATTGTTGAACGTGATTCAATTCAATACAATCCCCCATACAAACCCCCTTCATTGTGTTGCGATAAAATATTTGCAAATAGAGCCAACTCAGTCTCAATTGCGTCACAAAAAAGTAAATCAAAGAGTTTTACACTTAGTTTTAAAAGAAAACTTAACTTAAGCTTTAAACTACTCAAGTAAAGTTAAAAAACAAAAACAAAAAAAAGCGAGAGCGAAGTAACAAAGGAAAGTAAACTGTTCGAAGCTTGATTTTTGTTTTTAAAGGTCTGGGTCTGGGTTAATTAATCATTTCCATTGCATATGGAGCAAAACAGCAGCGGGTAAGTAAATAGGATTAAGATTATACAATTCAAAATTAAAAACAAATTAAATTGGTCTTAAGAATCGCATTATTTTTCATATTCCGTATATAAGATATAGATCTCGATGGACCTCGTTACTATAAGCTCCTCCTCCACTGTCGAATGCTGCAAGGCAGGGGCGCGACACCCGGGAGGGTCATGCCTTAATTTTCATTTACTCTGCGCTCTGACACAGTGACCCAATAATATTCAAATGAAGACAAAAAAGCTCTCCGCAACTAAAAACGAGGCAAGATACGATGAAGATATTATGACGATGATTATAGTGATGATGACGATGATGACCGCCTGCCTGCCTACTTTCTCTTTGCCATTTGACGCAGCATGGAACCTTATGCAACCTTGTCGAGGGAAGGGTTTCCCTCTGCTCACACCGCCTACCTCCTAAATAAATAAATAAATAAAAACCCGGCCTAGCAACCAGCCGGCCGGAGCCAAAAAAGAAATGAGTCGAGCCTATTTGGTGACGAAGGTTACTTGGCTATGAGATGTTACTTTTCGGTGTGTGTTGCCTGTTAAGTGTACCAAGGTCAACTTACGTCACCGCCAAGCCAAAGCCCCACAGTCAGAGTCTCTGAGTCGGAGAGACAGCAGCGGCGAAATCGAAATTTTCAAATTTGAAACCTCAAGACTCGGTCTCCAAAAGCACAACCGCAACAAAGCCAGTCAATGCTGTAATTTATTAACTTTGTGCAAATTGACTTGACGTTTTATTATTTCTTTTTTTTTATTTTTTTCACTTTGCAACTTGGCAGGGAAAACGTTTTTTGGTCAACCGGTTTTTTCGTCAACTCGACACAAAAAAACGAGGGAAAAGGCAATACAAAAGTAACTAATACATCATAATCGAAGCCCTAGATTTTTGGTTGAGGGAAAATGAAAGCTACTTGTTGCACTTGCATACGAAATTATTAGTGAGTTACCTAATATGTATCTGCCAGGGAGAGGAAACAATAAAGGTATAGGATGGCATAAGATACCTGGCGTACTTTGGAAAACTTGATTGATTCAATATTTCTCATTATGACTTTACTTATAATTTATAAACATTATTAATCCTCACTATTATCTGGATTAAATATTTTTAGGTACAAAACCATTTACAGGAAAAATCCCTAGTCTACAAAATATAATTTTCTGCACCGCCTCCTCATTATTCAAACGCTGAGGGAACAATAATGCCGCACTTGAAAAAAATCAAAGTACACGTAACACAAAGAAAAAATATTTGTACATTTTTGGGACAAAGCATTTGCTTTTTATATTTTTTGTTGTTTTTTTTTTTGCGTTAGTTTTGCACTGGCTATCTTTGCGTGCGTGTTTGTATGTGTTTGTTTGCTGACCATGAAATTATTTTTATTGCGTAGCATTTTCAATGGAAGTTGTGGAAGTGCGGCTGTGGATGTGTGAGTGTGGCGTCGGCGGCGCCTCAACCCCTTGAGCCACCTGCCTCTGCCTCTGCCTCCGACCACTAGCTCCTCTCTGGGCCTCTCCAAGAAAACACTTGACGATGTGTAACAAATTAAATTGGCCAAACTGCGCGCTGCTTTGCTTTTTGATAAGAGAAACCAACCACCACACCCACCCAAGCACCCAACAACCCAACCATCCAACCACCCACTTATATTAGTTGATGATTTTTTTTTTATTTTATAGTGCCAGAGCAGCGGGACAAAGACAAAGACCGGCGCCAGCAATGACGCCTTGTTTGCGTCCATTATCTGGACAACACGGTACCGGTCGCTCTCAGTCCACACTTCACAAAAAAAGGGGTATTTAGTTTGGCTTAAAAAGACCACAAATTGAAAAGCAAACGACAGTCACATAACACACACGCTAATAGTTCCAAGAAACCTTCATATATATTTCTATGAAAGAATCTCTTCAAAATATAATTAAGAGTCTCATATCTACATATATTTCTTTGTCATGTCGTCGCTGGGCTGGGTTCGGGATTTCTTATCTATTTAATTATGGGAATTTTTCATCAACTACAATAAAAAAAAAACAAAAAACAAAAGAATTCGAATAGTTTCACGTTTGAATTGTGCATTGTAATTGAAAGTTATCGACGACTGAAGCGCCGGGGTATAAAAAGGCTTCTTAAGCTTTCGATTAGAAAGAAATCTAATAAAACAACCAATAATTACTCATGCCCAACGGTAATTAAATCGAAACTAATAATAGCAAGACAGCCAGTCAGCTAGCTAGCTAGTAAATGGCAAACAAAAGCTGCTCAGTCTGTGCGAATGCAATTGTGAAATAGCCGGAGAGCCGATTTCACAGAAATAATGAATATAAATAGTTATGTGATGCCGCATGCTGGATAAATAACTTACTACAGAAAGGTAAATCACACAGACATTGGAATTTTATCAATGAAATTCAAGACGAGATCAGCTTAAGAATCAAAACAAGCAAGTACAGTCATCGATAAAGAAGCGAGAGGCGTGAGGCGAGACGAGAAGCGAGACAAGAGAGATGAACAACGAGAAACGTGTCTGGCACATCCGCTACAGCCAGTTAACAGTCCCCGCTTAACAGTTCTGTTATCCGGATGAAGAAAGAAGAAGATAAACCGGATTTGCGGAAATCTC
Organism: Drosophila bipectinata; assembly: GCF_030179905.1. Classification (NCBI taxonomy): domain Eukaryota; kingdom Metazoa; phylum Arthropoda; class Insecta; order Diptera; family Drosophilidae; genus Drosophila; species Drosophila bipectinata. The sequence continues at coordinate 72,044 of NC_091734.1, read as the reverse complement.
AAGCTCTTGTATTTCCGTTGTTTTTTGTTTCCATCTCGGTGTTCTCCACACTCCGTTAAGAGTTTATGAACCAGAATGCACAGAAAGAACTCGTTGACACTGAACGATCTCGAGAAGTAGAGATTATGATAATGAAGATGACGGTAACGATGCTGATGCTGATGACAATGATGATGATGCAAGTAGTGGTGGCTCGTGTTGCAGAGATGAAGATGTTGCTTTGATTGAGATACTACTGATGACACCGGTAATTAATTATGATTTCAATCCAGATAATAAATAAGGGGACTCGCCAAATAAAACATAAAAACCTTGTTAATTAATAAATAGACTATCAGTCACTATGACTTCATAGCAACTGTATAGTATTTATATCAAAAGAACCAAAAGAAGAATTTCTTCGATAAGTAACTAAAAATATTTCCGGCGATGACGGCATCCTCGAAATTATCTGATAGATACTATGCCTCATGAGATATGGCCCATAATGAAGAGATACATCCAACAATGGGGCATCCCAGTGGAAGTGAAGCCATTCCCGATAGCACTTTACATTCCAAGCAGAGCCAAGATAAGTTGCCTGATTTCCATTGAAGAAAGCACCAGATAGAGATGGCTCTAGATGGAAAAAAAGAGAGAGGTAGGGAGGAGTGGCAGAAGAAGAAGGCAAAGTTCGCCAGACAAAGACAAATAGAACTGGTTAATAACCTGTCCCCTTGGCTTGTTCTTTCGCATCTTGTGCCTTTTTTCCTTCTTCTCTCTTTGCTTCTTTTTGGCAAAACATACAAAGGACACATAAATTGGACTGGTCACACCCAAAAAAAAGACAACATTGTTGTCATCATTGGGTACTGGGTCTCCGATATTTTGGTTTTTTATGAGCATCTTTGTTGCTTTGTCTGCGTTGGAGACTGCTGAGACTGGGACTATGGACTATCATTAGCGTCCAGCGTCATCACCATCATCATCATTATTATTTTTACCATCAAGCATCACTGTCATCATCCTCCTCTCGATCCTCTCGTGTTATCAGCTGGCCTGGCCCTTTGTCTGCCGCTTTCAGCTTTTGTCTTCTGGACTTGCAATTAAAATCATTTCCATAAATCTATGCACCACCACAAACTCGGGGACACAACACCCACACACTCTTAATAAACCTCTTCTTCTCAATCCTGTTGCAGAAATGCCAAAAATACAAAAAGGAAAAGTAATTAATTTGACAGGCAAACGCCAGCGCATCATTTAAACCACATAAATAATAAAAACGAATTCGAATCGAAATGGGCAAGAGCCAGTAAGCAAGTGGGTAGAGGAGACTTGCAGGTTGGAGGAGGACGTCTCCCGTCAGTGTCGCCTCCCAGTTCTTTTGGTTTTCATTCTCCTCTGTCACAGGCGGTCATGGGGCATGGTGGTGCGGTGGCTGACAACGCCCACCCACTTGATTGTCATTGCCGACAGTGACATACACTAAGAGACAAAGCTGCAGACTGTTTAAGATGATAGGAAGGATTATAAACAGCATAATCTATTCTATATTAATTTGTTAAATAAATGGTCTTTCTAAATTAATTCTTTCTTAAGCATTTATCTCAACTAGTTCTCGCTGTGTAGTTCCTGCAGCTGGCATGTGGTTATTGTTGATTTCTTCGCCAAAAAGTCGCAATGAAATCGAAAATAATGACAAAACCACAAAAAGGTGCCCCACTGGGAAGGCCAAATGAAGATGAAAACTGAAAATCAAGTCAGCGGGGGAATTGCAAAGAAAATTTTGGTCAAAAAAGAAAAGAGCTTTTCGGCTGACAGAAGTCAGAGAATAATGCATTTCACTTGACGTATTGGGAGTTCTTTTATGCTTTATGCTTTTTTATTTGAAAAAGTCAAAGGAAGAGAAGTAATTTAAAGATTGAAAATAAAAATCGAAAGTGGGGAAACAACCACTCATCTTTCCATCCGGCTGGACTTCATAAAAGTATACACACTTATTTTTAAGTATATACATCGCAGAATGCCAGAATGCTTCTCCAAAAAACATTGCGATAATAAACTTTACAAAATATTATTACTGTTAATAATAGCAGCTGAAAAATAAGTCTCTTTATACAATTTTTTCGTCGGCCTGTCTGCGATAAAATGTGGGCCAGAGGCATAGGATGGAAGGTAGGGGTATGTGTCAAGATAAAATTGGAGCAATATGCAAATGTCGTGACAGACAAATGAATATATATTTTTAGGCTATACAGAGCAGAGACGAAATGCAAATTAATTGGCGAATACTTTTACTTTTTTCGCTCTTGCTTAGGCAATTGAAGCTGACTGCAAATGGGTTTAAGAGAGGAGGTGAAAAGGTTGAACTTTTTGTGATCCACAAGTTCGGAAGATCAAAGTCACCTTCGCCTTCGTCAGTTTACTCACTCGAACAGTCAACAGTGTCAATAAATCCAGAGATGTCTCCATCAAATCAACCTGTCACTTGTTAACATACATTTAACCAAAAAAAAAAAATGTATATACAGGGGGTATCTCGGAGAAGGAGGATACAACACACACCTGTCCAGGTTGACAAGCAGTCGCCACTGAATTGCAATGTTTCAGCTCATTTTTCTGCTACCTTTTTGGCTACTCTGCTGTTGCTAATTAGGAGGCAATGGCATGAGGTGGCAAAAAAGGACAATATAAAAAATAAATACAAAATTAAAGCATCGTGACTCAGAACAAACAAAAAAACAATAAGAAAACCTTTGCGCACCTTTGAAAGATACATAAAAAAGCATACAATTCTTTTCAAACAGAAATTGCCAAAAATAACACAGTATGAAAATATTTAAAGTAAGATTATAGGGATGTCTTCGTACCTTTCTGCATTCTTAGCCAATTTATTTTGTAAATTTGTGCGACAAAGTACAAATAAAATGAACAAAATAAAAACAAGCTATAAAACAAAACAAAAAAAAAGTAAAAAGAAGACGCAAATTGTTAATTGGCTATTTAAACAATTTTTTTTCGTTGCAATTTCGTTTTGTAAATAAATTTTAATCAGCATTTCTTATTGACTTTTTTCGCTTTTTTCCATCAAGACTCTGAAATTGTATTCTTTTGAGAATTATTATTTATTCTAGTTGATAATTTGTTTATATTCGGCATTAAATTGATTAATGACTTTAAAGCCTTATTAAAAAATGTATAAATTCTGTTCTATATAAGTATTTTTTAATGGTTTTTGTAAAACGAATACAGCAATGTATGCAATGTATTATATGTACAAGTTTTAGCTCGTCTGCTCATCTTTTTTTTTTGGATTTTTATGGATTTTTCGTGCATGCCAAAATATTTCTTTGTTCAGATCACGAAAATTGCATGAAATGTTATATATGTATGTGTTATTCAAACACATGTGTGTGTTTTGAATGCAATATGAATTGCAATAAATATGGCCAACAAATGTCTGCCAAAAAAAGTAACAAAGGTGTGTAGAGGATATCATCCATAATAAAAATTCTCATATTAGAAATACATTTTCATAGCAGTGGAAAGCTATAAAATAAATCAATTTTAGAGCTTCCTGTGGTACTCCCTTGGTAAAAAATACATATTGGAACTAGAAGTTATCATAGTGAAAAAGTGGAAAAATATTAGCAACACTGCAAAGATGAGTCTGAGATACTTAGAAACAAAGAAAATCCTTGATTGGCACAAGTGGCAATAGGTTTCCTTATTTCATCCAAAACGATTTTCATTTCTTGAAATTACTCCACAACATTGAGGTTACCCAATTACTGGATTTATTGGCGATCCAGAGTGCGTGCCACTCGCTGAATGGCCAAAACCCATTGATAATAATGTTGCAAATGGCAATCAGACAAGCAAACGAAGCCGGCAACTTGTTGCTGTTAACTGGTGCTGCATCATGTTGCAACATTGCAGAGTCACGCGCATTGAAAGAGATTGGTAATACCCACTTCCAGAGCCCACTGGCAGAGTTGTTGGAAGACTGGAAGTGGAGTTGTTGCCAGGTTGCCCGCTTGCCCCGTCGGCTCATAATTCAAACGGTAAACGGTAAATCAAACGGTTGTGTGTAGCAACTACACACACACATACATACATAAATGTATGTACAAGAAGTGGAGCAAGAGGAAAAGTGCAAAGAAGCGCAAAAAGAGTGAACGACACAAAAATATAAGATGAAATAAACTTTTTTCTTTTGTACACCAATCTTAAATATGGCGAAAAATGTACCATTTCTTTTAGTACGAACTATAGCTAGCAACTCACCATACTCGAACTACCACTCACTCCTAACCCACCACACATCTAGCCAAAAATCCACAATCAGGGCCAACCGGCGCAGCTGCGCATACAAATGCAAACTTGACCTTTAGATGGCGCTGCTCTTTAAATTCAAAATCAGCCAAAAACTTTCTCATTAAAAAATCGCGCACACCCAACACAATACGCCGACAAAAAACCTTCAAAAGGCCAAGTCAAGGAGCGAAAAAGGCTAAAAGAGAGAGGGAGAGGCTAAAACTGTTTTTTTTTTTTTGTGAAAGAAGGAGGGTATATGTATTGTCATGCCCATCAAGCGATCGTCAACTCCAAAAAGGTTTGTATTTTTTTATTTGTTACTTTGGAATAAATTATATGCTCCACAAGTCGACTGAGAGGCACGGAGATTCCAGAGAGCCTGCATTTTAAGTTACACCCCCTCGAAAATCAAATTAGGCTAAAACCAGTCGGGACTTAAAAAATATGTGTGTGTAATAAAATAAATATGTAAATAAATTAAAATTAATTAATGTCAAACAACTTTGGCAACGACAAATGACAACAACTGGCCAGGCCAGCGATGAACAATAATCAGCCAGAATTCCGATTCGAATGTGAAACGGAATTTAGTCGAATTAGTCACAGTCACAACAGAGTGATATCTAATCGTTCTGAAATTCATTATACACACTTTCAAATTCAAGATTTGGCGACTAAGAGATAGAACTTTAAAAGAATTATGATATAACGAAACCTATACTCTTGAATACTAAACGGTTTCTATAAGCAGTTGAGAATTTTTCACTGAAGTATGAAGCTATATTTAACTACATAACTATATTGGAATAACTAAGACTATTAGCTATGAAGACTTAAACAATCTCTCATTGTTTAAGAATTAATATAAAGCCTTCACTTACCAATAGACCAGTTTCCACATTTGGTATCAAAAATATCTTGGATCCATCCATTAGATTGTGATTTTTAAGTGTGCCATCCTGTAGTTCCCTGAAAATAGATTGAAAGCAAAAAAAAATCATTAGTTTAAAGTTGAAAGATTCTATAAACAGCTGACGAATGCCGTCAAGCTTGCCGAAATAGCTGGACAGAGACAGCTATCCAAAAATACAAAGAAGTAGACAAAAAAATAATAAAAGATAGAATTAAGAGTCAATTCAACAATAAACGAAAAGGCGTGCGCCATTCGTTGTATTTTAGCCTCTTTCGATGACCACTTAACAGTATAGTCACAAAACAAACACACTGAGAGAAAAATAGAGACACTAATAAAGACGCTGAGGTGGATTATATCGGCTTTTTAATGGATAATACAATTAATTTGACAATTGGTTTCTTTGCTTTTGTTTAGTCTCTCAAACGAGAAGCGTTTTGCAAGCGATTTTGGTCGCAAGGTAAGGTACATATGGTATATATTTATCGATATTGCAATATTGCTGGGAATTGGCGATCGTTTTTTTTTTTGTTGAGGCGTTGATTTGCTGCTGTCAGCACTCTTGCATGCGTAATGATATTTTTTGTGCGACATTTGAGACATTATACAAAAGTCAGCCCAAGGTACAACAACAACAATAATGAAACGAAAGCAAACAAAAATAAAAATGCGGCAAAAGCACATAAAAATCGATGCGTTTTTTGCCACTTTAACAAAAAGTCGATTTCAATTATCCATGACTACACATATATACTGCATTATATCCCTTGATATATGCCAGGCCACGTTTATTTGGTATTATAAACTGGTCCGAGTAAAAAGACTAATATCGTTAGTCATTGAGAAAAGATAAAAAAAGCAAAGATATGGTGAGATGCTTATAAGGAGAGATTAAATCAGAATAATAAAAAGTGATTTTGTAAGTTAACTGGGTTAAAAAGTGTTGGGGTTTATATTTAATATAAAGATATTATTTTATAAAGAAAAATAAACAAAAAAAACCTCAAACGAAGTCGAACCTGGACCAGCGTTTGTGCTTTTTTTCTTGCCTATCTTTTCTGAACAAAGTAAATCTGTTAAACCCACAAATATCAACTTCAAAAACTTAGCAACAAAACAAAAACCCCGCTTAAATAAGAATTTACAAGCACACAGGTAAAAATTAAAAGTTCAAGCACTTTACAGGTTTTTTCGGCTTTTTTGGTTCAGTTGATGATTTCGATTCCATTTTTTTGTTCTGTTTTGTATTTATTTTATTCTTATTTTTATTTTTTCTTGGTTTTAACTTTTTTTTTTCCTGTAATTGTTTCTTTTTTGTTGTTTTCGTCGTGCAATGTAACAAAAGTCAAAAGTTAAACGCTGTTGACACTTTACTTTTCACTTGCTGCTGAATTTTATTTTATTTTTTGGTCATTGCATTTCGCAGGTGTGTTAAGTGAGAACAACACAGTAGGAACAGACCGACCGACAGACAGACGAACAAACAAACAGCTGCCGCTTATTTGTTTAATTCCATTTACTTGGATAATAAAGAAAAATATGGGAAACCGAAACAGCCAGCAGCCAGGCGCAATTGAGACTCGAATGAAAATTAACCGCCACAAGAATCGTTTTTCATTATTTGCATGCTAAATTGTCAACAATGGATAGGTGAGGGATCCATACATATACAACGTATAGTTCTATAAACAATTGCGTCTGCGTTTCTCGAGTGACGCAACTTTTGCCAAGCTTTTGTTTGGATGTAATTTCATCCATTGTTTATTGAAAAGAAACTGAAAACTTTAATATAGAATATGCCATACAGGAAAGGCTAATTAATTAAGATTAGTTCGGTAGTTTAGTTATAAACGTTATCTTGTATCTGCGGCAACCTAAGCTTATGTTTTGTCGTTAATCTATTGGCCCGATTTTGGGCTTCCCCTTCACCACAAAGTACAGTTGCCACAACAGCTGACGCAAGCCCTACAATACAGAGTATATACATAATTACACGAGTGTGTGTATATATGTAATACATATACTAGTTGAGGTATAATCAATGTCGTCTCTATATATAAATATATATAGATAGTCGATGCATTTGTTTTGGCTAGCAACGAAAACGCAAAGCCATAACAGAGAAGCGTATAAAACGTTGATCCAAAACATAAATCGAACAAGGGGGTGGGATGAAGGTAAATGATACGGATGGGGAACTACTCTGAGGACAGGTAGGCCTTAAATTTGAACCACAGACTCCTCCATGGATAGCCTGGTGTGGGTTCGACTGCTTTGTAGTTCCCTCTCTTCAATATCACTTTTTTTTTTTTGAAAAATCTGCCAAGTTGCGGCGAAAGGTAGCAAAGACAAAGCTGCCTTTACGGCGAATTGACAGACAATGCGATGCGGTAACCCCGGCAACATGAACACAGCAACAATGGCAACACTGACAGCAACAAAAACTGCTTGGAAACGAAACGAAAACCGAAAAAGCAAAATGCAAACCAAAAGCAAAAAGCAACGCAAAAGCAAACGAGGCAAACGAGCGCGTTTAATGACTGCATGCATGATGATGAATTGATAAGATTTTGGTTAGCTGGCTGGCTGGGTTGACTGGGCTGGCACGGAAAGCGTATTCGAATTTGGGTCAACGAAAGGGGCGTGGCAACAGCAACGCTCCGGTTGCACGCAACATTCGGTTACACAGACAAACACGCACCGGCGAACTCGTGGAGGGGAAGCCCCTTTGAAACGACAAAGCGACGAAAAAGGAAAACAAAAAACACCACCGAAAAATCATGTTAAACTCACGAAAACCAATTCAAACTTTAAAGTTTAAGCTCACGAATTGCATAAAATATATATATTTAAATACCACTTCACTTTTAAGGGTTAAACTAACCATTTCTTATGCCTTTGTATAAAAATTTAACTTATTTGAACAAGAGCAAAGCCTACTTGATAGAAAAATTAGAAAAGTTGAGATGTTAACAAAATAAAGCAAAGCACATGTGATTTAGGAAAAAAGAAAAGCACACGCGAAGTAAAGCATACTTGATTAAAAATGAGAAAAGTATAATATTTTACCGAAAAAATATAAGTTTTTACGAAACAAAAGCAAGGCACATGTAGTATGCTTTGGGAAAAAGCAAAGCGCTATATTTTTATACTGAAAGAAATGTTGAAGTAGTTTTATGAAGATATGTACGCTATTTATTATACGCCTTACATCTTATGTTACGCAATGCAGCATAACATAGTGCGTTTTCTTTGTTACTTGCTCTCTCTTTCGCTCGGTACCTCTCCGTCTCGCTCTCACTCTTGGGCAGGCAAGCAGCAACACGTTGCAGTTATCAATTGCAGGTTGCAGGTGCCAAAATGAGCGAAACTCACCACAGCGGAAAGAGAGAAGAGAGAAAGAGAGTCTGGAGAGAGGAAGCGTATAGAGAGAGAGCATAAAATCAACAAGGGAGAGAGGAGTAGCTCATTAAAGTGCTTTAGTTTTATATATTTTTATAATTTAATATTTAATATTAAAGTTTTTAGTATTCTCGTAATTCTTTTTTGTAACTGTTGAGGTGTGGCTGTAGGTGTATAATTTTTGCTTAAGCTTTTGTGTCTGTGGAGGTTTCCGCTGCCTCTGCAACTGCCTCTGCCGGCGGCGCTGCCTTTACGCAATAGACGACGCAATGTGACGCGACGACAAAGCAACAGCAACAACAAAAACAACAATAGCGAAGGCCGCCGTAGCCGTAGCCGCCTTGTGGGCGGAAAGGGGGGCACGACAGGCCAGACAGGCAGACGGATAAAGGGGGCGTGGGGTGGCGGCAAAGGTGAGGCTGAAGGAGAAGCCAAAGCAGAATTTAACGACGAAGGTGGAATGAAAAACCAACAAAAAAAAAATATGTATAAAAAAGGGAAATAGAAGAAAGCCCTAAAGAGTTAAAAGTCGGACATTTTTTAAGCATGTATCTGGGTATCTCTTTAAAACTGTATCTATTGGATACTAGATACTTTAAGGAAAGATAAGCAACGTTGGAAGAACTTGAACAAACAGGCCTAGTATTTAAGGTTTATTTGAGGTTATATCACTATTTATAGGAAAAAGAAGAAAAACCTTTGAAGATATCAGCTATAAAGCTTATACGCTGTAAGAACTTCATATTTTAACCCCCTTGTTTTATAGTTACTTTTTTTTTGAAAGAAAACACCACCACCAGTCTTGGATTCTGGCTTTGGATTTCAGAGGTGCCGCGGGATCAGAGGTTATACGCTTCCGGCACGCTCTCTTGACCTCTCTCTCTCTTTGGGTCTCTCTCTTACGATCTCCTCATGGCCCCTTCCCTCCATGCCCTCAACAACAATCCCCCTTTTATATGCTCTTGTATTCCAGAGCATAAGCCTCTGGTTTCTTTCCTCAGTGGGGGCATTCGGCATAGCATTTTCGAGCCCGCTATGTAATTTCAAACCGGGGAACCAAGTGAATTGCCCTTTGTTGTCATAAAATTCCACCACCTTGCACATACGATTCTGTAGTTGTTTTTATGCTAGTATATGTGTGTGTGTATGTATTGGGCATGCTGCGTAAATTATCATATTTTACTGCCTAGAAAGGAAAAGGAAATGGTAAGGAAGGAGGCTTCTGGGATTCAATACTGGAAAGAGAGCGAGAAAGCCAGCCAGCAAACGCACACAGGACACCTAAGGACATGCCATCCAGTGTATCCAGTATCCAGTCATCCTGCTCGCTCTCTCCTCGGCTCTTTTATTCTTTTTACACATGAGGGTTAGAGGAGCAGCCTAAAAACGCGATAGAGCGAAAGAGAAAGAGCGACTGGCTGCGGCTTCAATTGAGAATTGAAAATGGGCAAGAGATTGTCCAAAGGATAACGACCAGGAGATGGTCAGAACTGCCCCAAAAAAAGGCCCTAAAAAATCAGCCAAAAACCCCCAGAAAAAGTCTATGTCTGTGTGTGTATCTGCGAAAAAAAATAAAAGTAAATACAATAAAAATGCCGACTAAATGTCTGGCCAAAAAGTTTGGGGCTAAAAGAAGGCCGGAGAAGGGGCCAGGGCGGGGTTGCGCTCTGGCGTACAGCCAGACTCCCCCTTTAAGGACTCAAGGGCAACACTCCCTGTCCAGGATTAAAGAAAACATAACAGAATAAACGGCCTAAAAAAAGAAATGAGAAAATTCCTAGAAGAAATGATAAAGAAGAGAACAAAAAACTAAAGAGTGGCCAAGGGTCAAATGAAAAAAGAAATAAAATGAAAAAAAATTGATCTCTCATCAAAATTCTTCAATAAAGTAAGAAAAAGGTACTACTTTTTTATTAGTTACCTTTGGAAATAAATAAGAAGATACTTAGATAGATAATATATAGAATATTTCCATGAAAAGTTGTAATTAGTGACGCTCTTTAAACTAAGCAGAGTCGACCCCAAGAGCCAAGAGCCAATGTCATGACTAGAACTCGAAACTCTACACCAACATATGATATCATATCATCCCCTAAACTATCATATATCTGCCGCCCCCGCCTGCGAGGCTCTTTTTCAATTTTCTCACCCCGTTCTGGCCAAGTCGAGCGTAACCCATAATGTCAGCCAACTCTCTCAGCCAGTTAATGATTGCATAACCTTTTCTTTGTTATTGTTGTCGAGCGGTCGGTCGGTCACTTGTCTCCATTTTTATTTCAATTTCGATCCTCACCTTACACGGAAATGTCAACTAGCTTGAATAGATATTAATTCCTTCTCTAATCTAGTTTTGAAATAAAAGCATATACCGACAAGATAACTCAGTGTATCCGTAGATAGATAGATTCTGTCTCTGAATACATTTAGTTTTTTATTTTATTTATTTTTGTTTTCGTTGGCGTGGCTTGTGTTATCGGAGTGTGTGTCTCGAGAAACGCGTTAAACGAGAATCAGAGCCAGCCGTAGAATAATATTTTTCGGTTTCGGTTTCGGTTCCGTCGAATTATTTGCCAAAGATATGAGGAAGTATTTATCATATTTGCTCAAAATACGTCAACAGAGGTGCAGATACAGCTGCCAGATACAGATAGGAACGTGTTAATTGATAGAATTGCACAAGAGTCTCTAGTAGATACTTATTTTCAAGCCTAGAGATGGATTTCTTGTGGATCTCATAGATTTTATTAAAAAGTAATCGAAATGCCTTCAAAAGCCCATTTTCCTCGCCCTTAAAGTCTGCCGTTGATGGTGTAGATACCTGATGCCTAACAAATACCCAAACAAAAAACCTTCAGAGCCGTATATCCCTTTTTCCAGCCTAGCAGGAAGGGGGCTTTTTCCGCGACGGTCGGTTGCTACCCCTAAAGGCTACTTTAAAGTCAACTAATCCCAACTTTGATTACCAAATACCAGATGGGGAACTCCCACGCAGCCACGAGAGGACGGGAGGGGAAAAAAGCCGCCACAGCCTGGTGCACCATCATCAACACCAGCAACCACAGGAGAAGCTGAAACAGAAGCAGCCACCACTTTGGAAAATAGGCAGGCTGGCCAAAACGGAAAAACAGAAAACACAATTTTCAGCCCAGCTTTCACTTGAGAGAAGCTTTTCCTTCGGCCTCGTGTCCTCCACATCATCCTCATCACCATCGTCCTTTGGAACAAAACCACCCACATGGCAACTTGGGGTTGCAACCACCATTCGCTGCTTTGGCTGCTGATGACTTTCATTAATTTCCGGCCGAAAAAGCTGCACCACCACAGGGCCAGAGGCTGAAGCGGTGTGGTATGGCGTTGTGGTGGTATGTGGGTGGCAGTGGATGTGGATGTGAGAGTGGTAGGTGGTGGTGGGATTAGAACGCCTCTTTTAAAAGGCAACTCTTGGCATTGACCATATGGTGGTGTGGGCCAACCAAATGCGGGCTAGTTGCCTTGCTTATAACTGTATCTAATCTAATTCATTCATTTTTTGTCGTTTTTGCATACGATTATAAATAGTTTAGGTAACTAATGGGCGTTGGGGTTCGACCCCTAAGGGTTTAAAATAATATTTTTTTATTTTTTCATCCTCTTTTCTTCTGGAAAGTATTTTTTGATATTTGACAAAAACGCAGTATCTGAGTATCTTTGGATCTTTGTAGCTGAAGTATATTTGTATCTATGTATCTGAGCTACGGCCACCGTGGGAGGTGAGATTCATCCGGGCTGTCAGCTGCAGTTTAGCCAGCCAGACCACGGCTCCACCCCCTAAACGCCCCTTTCGATGATTTTGTTAAAGCTTTTGTTTTAAGGAAAAAATTTAAAAAAAATGGAAAAGGAAAGAAAGAAAGGGTTGAGCCAGGCAGAGGCAGCCGTAGAAAGGAAAGAGAATCAAAGTGTTAAAGGGGAAGGAAAAAGAGAAAGACGTGGGAGGTGGGTGAGGAGGGTGCTTGGAAGGAGAATCTGGAAAATCGATGGCAACAGCTGAATCGCAGCTTTATAGAGTCAACACATCGCATTTGCATGCCGGCATGCGGGGGCGTGGAGGGGCGTGCCACTGCTGGAAAGTACACAGATACAGCATCCCCACACAACAAAGACAAATTAAACAAAGAAATCAGCGAGCGGGGGGTGGGTGGTGCGGTGTGGTGTGGTGTGTCGGGTGTGCTGGTGATAAAGTAAAGGGAAGGGAAGGGAGGCAGGTGGGAGGTGGGGGCTAGGCGGTCTGGCAGCAACAAACAACAATGAGAAATCACAGCAAGCGACTAAAAATAGGAAAAATAACGAAACGCCCCCGCAAGCGACAAGCGGCAAAAAAAAAAAAGTCCACCTACGAGAAAAAAAAAAACAAAAAAAAATCAGCAAATGCTTCTAATTTCGAACTATTGATTCAGAAGGTTTCCGCTGCCGGCGTCGACTGCAAGGCTAGAGCTGAGACAGTGAGCGTCAGCAGCAGCAGCGACAGAGGCAGCAGCAGTCACCGGAAGACATTTTTGCGCGAAAAGGGCAAATAGGAATATTATAGAAATATAATTAGCAGAGAACAAAAAAAGGTAATAGCCAAGGTAAAAATAATTTATTTCATTACTGAAATTATTATTTAGTACCACTGTAGCGCCTCCTACCTCCCCTCTCTAGAATAGATTGGTTTTGAAAAAGGCAGCAAAAGCAAAGATAGCAACAACAACTGCAATAACAGAGCAGCAGCAGCAGCTCTTATTTTTTTTAATTCATCATCTATGGGGGCTGCGCGCGCACACACAGGCACAACCAAATCGTACACACGTATGCAACACACACGCAACAAAGAGCAAAGCCAAAGCACAACGAGAGAGAGAAAGCAAGCCAGCGTGAGAGTTAGACGACAGTGGGGCACACATTGGGGGAGGGCTTGGGAGGTGGGGAGAAGCCAAAAGACCCACAGAGAGCGAGAGCGAGAGAGAGCCAATGCAGTGCAAACAACAATTGCCGGCCGGTCGAGCTACAAGGCAGCGCTGCAGCAGAAAGCAGCGAGGCAAAGCAATCTGTTGATGGAGCTGTTGGGCCTGCTGAGGTGGGGGAGGGGAGTGGGCCGGGAGGTGGTGATGTGGGGCTTCTCTCTGATGACGTTATTGATGCCGTAAGTGTTGTTTTTTTCCTTGTTTTATTTTTTTTTTTTTTTTTTTGCATTGAAAGTAAAGACGACGACGTAGAAACTGCAGTTATTGAGGAAAATTGTTAGATAAACTGAGAGAAAACAACAGGGCATTTAAAAAACGAAAATATATTTAAAAGAATAAGAGATGACCCCTTAAAAAAAATTATTTTATTTCTTTAATTATCTAACATCTTTCTTATATTATCTTATCTTTTCCATAATAAACTCCAACACATTTTTGTTCAGTGTCTGAACTGAAAATTAGAATGGCATTGTACGAAAAGTATGAATGCCAAAGCCGATGATGATGCTGATGTTTAGCATGATGCCCACAGTGATGATTATGAGGAAGGTGATGATGAGGAAAAACCCATGTGAATGAAAACCATAATCACAGATTCGAGTCACAAAGGGAAAGGAAATCAATCATAGAATTGGGAATGAATGCAAAAAAAAGGTCAGATTATATCAATTAATGGATTTCCGTCGTCTATGAATATTTTTAGAATTTTTAGAGCTACTTGAAGTACTCATTTATTAATTCAAATAATTCATAGTGAGTCAGATTGGGGTTCGAGTGCGCGTTAGAATGATTAAGGTTTTTAGTCAGAATGTCCATAGATGATTAGTAACCTGGTTTTTGAAAGAAAGAGTGGGAATATTGCACATTTTTGTAGAAGCCCTGCCTTTGTTTTCTTCGCTTTGTCTATTTTTTCACTTTGAAGATTGCTGTTAACGGCTGTAAAAATTGTTGTTCAACCGACTGACTCTGCGCATCCAGAAGATACAAAATATTCGAAGGCGAATGCAGGATTGGTGAGGAGAAGAGGCATCTTTGTTAATCGCCGCGGCACGGCGATACGGCAATACGGCAATACCGATTTGCATTTTTTTATGCGCATAAACAATGGCTTTTTGATGCGTTCGTTACTCGACACTTTGGTGGTTGATGGTGGTGCAATGACACATCCCCAACCATCCAGCCAGCCAACCAGCCAACCAACCACCGAAAAAAAGCGAAGAAAGAGGAGCAATGCCAGGAGGAGGTGGGTCAGAAAGAAGAAGTCATTGGTCTGGGCCATAAATAGGCGGCAGAAGAGATCTTCTCAGTGGCGGCTGTTCCTTCCTCGTTGTTGCATGCAATTTGGCACAATTAAGGCGGCTAGCGGCAAGTATCTGCCAGATACAAGATACACAGAGAGACTAACAGCAAACATGCAAACGTGCCGTTAGTTCAGATTTGGCCACTATTTTTGTATCTTACAGATACACACACACTCACTAGGCGTAGGCATTAGATACAGATACACAGATACACACAGAGCACCTTAAATAAACTTAAAAGAAGGCGGCCAACCACCCAAAACAGAAAAACAACCACCCAACCCACCCACTCACTCCAACACCCACCCATCCACCCATTCATCGCCCAACCCATCAGATACACTAAAGGAAATACATACAGGTAGATGAGAAATCTATATTAGTGCAGGTATCTATACATATTTTGTGAGGAAAGCTTTCAGTTGGCCGAGAGTATGATATCATTTTGGGATTTCCTTGGCGGGTGTTCCTTACCCCAAATACCGTTATAGATCTGCTTCTGCAAGAGGAAACCCTCTATTCTTGCAGTGCTTCTGGGGGTCTAAACCACCCATTCCCGTTCCCATTCCCATTCCCACAACTGAGGTGGTGGAGGAGAGATGCTTTCTATTTTTAATGCCCAGAGCAACTTTGTTGCAGGCCGAGAGTTTTCAGTTTATTCTAATAATTCAGTGGGTGGAAGAACGTCAGACTGCAGGCTGCAGTGCTCAGTGATGGGAAAATTTATTGAATGCGCCAGCAGTGGCAGTGGCAGAAGCAGCAGCAGCGGAAGAAAATGTGGTAGTAGTAGAGAAGAAGAAGAAGCATTGAGGCGTGGCGCCATCTAGCGCCGAACAGAGCCAAGGCTAAGGCCTGAGGCCATAAACAAAATCAGGGTTGTTGGCAAGACCAGAGGGGGGCAAAATGGCAGCCAAGGGCCATTTGCAGAAAGGGCAGGGCAGGGCCTGGCCTGAGCTTGGAAATTGGCCAGCGGGGGAGTGGTAGAGGAAGAAGCAAACTGAGAGAAGGCAGGTGATGCCCCACGGTTGCCATACCAGTGGTGGTGTTACTTTCCCAGTCACTAAACGAGTTTCCAAAACACATACAAAGATACTGAAAAAGGCGAGATGCACATGAAACGGAAGTATATATAATGCAAGGAGAATCCGATTTAGTTTTAGAATGAAAGAAATAACTTCCAAAAAATAAACCTTCTTTGAAGCAAACCAGAAGCCCCGCGCAGGTTGTGCAAGAAGTCGACGTCGCAGCTCCAAAGGGCTGAGAGCGAGAGAAGAGAGCATGAGAGAGGGCGTGCTCTGAAAGAGAGTCTTGTGTAACCTGATCTTCAAACAATGACCAAGCGGGGACCGGGGCAGTCAGACAAACAGACAGTCGGACTAATAGAGACCCAAAAACAACAAAAGGTATCTAAAAACTAAAAAAAAAAAAACAGAACAAAGCACGTTGTTCGTCCGTATTTCAAACAAGATCTCTACTCCTCTCACTTGCTCTCCCGGCTAATCAACAACAACGTCAAATAAAATATAAAAAGTATATAGATATGTGTGTACGGAATACAAACAGACAACAACAACTAACAACTGCGCAGCGTAGGCAACAAAGCGAGCAAAATCGAAACCAGCGCCGGAAAGAAAAGTGCCTGCTTTTCACCCTTAACCCACGACAGCCAAACCTCCATAGCCGGCGAAGTTTGATCGAACCGAGGAGATAAGAGCAGATCATTTTGTTTTGCCGTGAAATCGAGTGCCTTTTCGGCAAGCAGACCATTAATTCTGAAAAGGAGAGTAGCGCGGCAAGCCCCAAAAGGCAGCGCACAAATCCACCACTCGTGACCCCAGAAACTCAACTCAAATGGCCTCGATTTCAACAACCATGCCAACTACAAGACTAAAACAAACAGGCGAGCTACGCTACAGTAAATTTTTTAATGTAAATTATATATTAAAAGATCTAAGAGGTCTGTGTAGTACTATCATAACTTTATACAATCACACCCATCTCTGAAGGGATAACCACAAACAAGTTCCAGGCTTCTATGGCCAAAAACCAGTGAGTTACGGATCTGTTATATACAGATATGCTAAGAAACCAAAAGAATATAGACAAACTGATAAAAAAAAGCTTATATAAGAGGTTCAGGTGCTTCGAATTAGATATGATCCTATACTTTGTAGAACCAGTGGCCATCAAACGCATCAACAAATCCACAATACCCCCTTTGAAGAGTAGAGAAAGCACTAAGCAACACGCGCTGTGGCTCTCGATGACGTCGACATGGGGACCGAGAGACCCCGACATGTAGCGAAACATAAAGCATAGACCGAATATAGACCCCTCGTGCTGACCGACAGTGTGCCCATCTGCCGTTGTCTGTCGGCTTGGCGAACGCCCCACCTATGTACTTCCTGCTCCTGCTCTAAAATCACCATCATACATAAGTGTAGGTGAAGAAAAAACGCATACTAAAATTAAAACTGTTGATAATACAATAAGCGCCAGGGCCAAAGCGAAATCATGGGAGGTTTATTACGACTGCGACTATATTGCTAGCGTGTGCGTTGCGTTATTACGTAGCCGCCTCCTCCGCCTCCGTCTATCTGAAGAACCCTAAGATAGAGTAGTAATACAGGACTGGAAGGGAGGTAGGTGGGTGAGGTGGTCGGATCGGTGCCGGACCTGGGGGCTTATGTCATACCGAGTGCGCCACTGCGCCGCCAATTCGGGTACGAGCATATAGCCCCTGGCTGCCTGATAGCGACCTGGGCACTGGGACATCTAATCTGCTTTCAATATTTCTGATACGACATTATTTCTCCTCTATTCGCACTACTATTCGTGCTTGTTTTTTCGTTGTTGATGGAAAAACTTTTTCCTGCTATCTGCGTGAATCTTTTCAGTTCCCAGTACTCGTTCTTGCCACATTACGTAGTACTAGAGTGGGTACTACTACTACTGCATCTCCTACCTACTGATCCAGTGCTTGGGCTCTCAAATCCGGTTTCTTGTTAGGTGTGTGTGGAAACTGTTCTTGGTTTGTTGGTTGAACCACCACGTGTGTTGCGTTTAAAGGGTTGATGTTCGAATAAACAAAGAAACATAAAATTTTTCATGGCTTTTAGTTACGGCATTATTTTGTTTCCATTTAAAATGCTATTACCCGTTTTTGTTTCAAAAAGTTGTTTAAAAACGTTCTCTGGACTCGAAGGGAGATGGTTTTTTGGAACTCATTTTAGAAACTGAAAGATATCTTATGTATCATACAAGATAGACATCATGCATATGTCTTTTAGCTATAAATTAAAATAGACCATAGAAGTAATAGGTTAAGAAGGAACCTCCTTTAGGAGTTCTAACTTCCTATAGTTTCTTGCAGCATTTTCCTTTTCAAGCCTTAATACTCTGATTCTGTAGTTCTTAAAGGGATTCATGTTTTATATAGTGTTTTATTGTAGTATTCTACAGTTCTAGTTTCTTGAAACTTCCTTCCTTTCGAGCTTTAATACTTTGGGTTCTAATCAGGTTTTTGTTTAAAAACGTGTGTGTTATCCATCCAAACCACGTGTTTTTGAAGAAGGGTTGATTATGTATCGAGTTCTTCTCAAGGGCTCTCCTCCCTCCCTGGTTGTGGGTCTTCCCGTCTACCATATTTCCATATTTTTCATTCGAAAGGTCGGTCCAGTGAGGTCGGTCACTTTTCGCCATATAGACAGGGCATAGTATTCGGTGATGTAGTGATTCCAGATGCCTGCTTTTGGTGGTGCATCCAACGACGCCTTTCCGTCACACATTTTGGTGGCATGGTGATTGCTATGATGGTGGTAGTGGTGGTGCTGGTGGTGGTGACTTTATAAATGTGCTACAAAATGCGACTCGTTCAGTGATGTGTGCAGCAACAACATTTTGTCTTTGGGCCCTTATTTTCTAGGTGGACTTCTTCGTTTTTCCTGGTGGTGGCTTCCATTTCCTTCATTTCCTTTTCCCATCTTCCTTCACGGGGTTTGCTCGGTTAAGTCTTTTTCTGCGGGCGGTGGTGCACAGCACAAGTTTTATGTTTTTTTTTTGGTCGGATGGTGGTGGTGTGAAATAAGCTTTCACCGAAAGGCTTTTTTTTCTCCGAGGCCCGGGTGGTAGGTTTTTCTTGTTATCAGTAATTGGAGGGGTGGGCATCTATGGCTTCTTCTTATTTCTTTTTGCAGTTTGCTTTTAGGCCTTGTTCTCCTTCTTCGGCCTGCTTCGTTTTTGCCAACGGGGTTATAAGCCAACAACATATGACATTCAGACAAAGAAGAAGACGAGAGAGGTAGGCCATTTTCCGAGTGTCCGATAAGAGCAGCAGCCTGCCAACATTGTTGAGAAGAAGAAGGGGCAGAAGAAGAAGCACAACAAGAAGAAGAGGAGCAAGATGAAGAAGAAGCAAGGCAATTTGATTGCAGAACAAAGAGAAGCGTGTACAAAAATCTCTGCCACACACACACACACACACAGACACATGTTCGAAGCCGGCAGAGGATGATGAAAAAAAATAAATAAAATAACTTCAAGTGGAAACAAAAAACCAGCACTGTAAGATGAGGAAAAAAAAAATTAAAACACACACACACACACACTCGCAACCACACCGTGACGCCATTGCCCATTTTGTTGCTTTTGTTGCATTCTGTAAAGTGGCATAAAACAGATGCAACACAGCCCAGGCAGAGAAAGAGAGAGCAAAGGAGCCCCAAGGCAAGTAGAATTCTTCTTATCAGTCAAGTTTTTCTCTTCTCCCGAAGAAAGCCAGAGACAAAGAAAGGGGTAAGGGCTGGGCAGGGCCGGGTAGGGCACTCCTCTCAATTAGAAATCTATTTGCAGAAATACAGTACAGTACAGGAAAGGAAGAAAAAACATATGGAGGTGCAACCAGAAAGGGACAGAGGACAAAGAGAAGCCCGCATTGTTGGGAAGCCACTGTAATGCTGCCAACACACACGCACACATGCCAAGCACTCTTTCTAGGAACAAGAAAAGGATATTTTATTTTCTAATCTAAAATGTTTGTGTTTCATTTTTTGATTAATAAGAAATACCTGTTTGTTACCTCAGCATGCAGTTAACAGAAGCATTAACAGTTGCAGTTGAAGACCTAACAGTTTCATGCAACTAGTTGGAAAACGTCTCTCTGTTCCACTGCCTCTCTCCCTCCCACTTGCATGCACTTCTCGCTTTGCATTTGCACTGTTTTTGTTTGTTTTTAATTTTTTTTACCTTTTTTTTGCCGGTTTTGTGTTATGCGCACACTTTTCTGTTTTGTTGTTGCGTTTTACTTTTTTTTTGCGTTGTTTTGTAAAAATAACAAATTGATTATGAAATCATTGTGGCAAGTGTGTGTGTGTGTGAGTGTGCTTGTGATCAATTGGCACTCCCCGCCCTCTTCTAACCAATCTACTTTGAGGCTAACCCTTTAAATATGCCAATTTTTTGTTGCTTTTTTGGAGGTTATATCAATAATAACCATAATAATGAGAGGAGAGCAACAAAAGCAACGCAACTAAGCAAAAAGCCCAAACAAAGAGGTTAGAAAGAGACGATAACATAAACGATAATCAAAGGCATTTAAGCTAAACAAAGCTTTAAAAAACAGACACACACACACTACACTGAACTTTCAACCTGACAATCTGCATTCCATTTATGTCCCAATCAGTAGTGCGCTCCATATAGAAATTACCTCACTGGGCATATAATCTTGAGAATGTATTGCCAACCACTGAGGTCCAAGGAAGCAAAGGTTGCAACACAAAGTTGAACTACTTCTCAGTTTGCAACCCGAAATTCCACTCCAAAGCATCATCTCACCGAAAGCACGTGTCGGAACACGTTTCTGTTTCATTTTAGAGTGGCCAGATGTGCCATTTACCTTTTCTAATTGCTTGCAAATCTGAAGCATGCATCTAATTAAGTTTCGACATGAGTTCTCCTGTTGCCAACACATGTCAGCAAATAGGAAGTGGCTTGCAACCCTCAGATTCGGATATTTCAATATTTCAAGATACAAATAGGGGTAAGAGGTACTCACTTTTCGCGATGCAACAAACGTATACGATCCTTGGCCACCTTCAGCTTTTTGGCAATAATCTTCTTCAGGCTCTCGATGCTGATGTGCGGCTCGACGCTGACGCCAAAGTTGCCGCCGGTGCTGGTGCTGATGTTCAGGTTGATAGTGGCTGCTGCGGCTGCGGCACTTGCTGCCACTGTTGTTGTTGCCAAGCGCTGCAAGGCGTTGCTACCGCCGCCAGTATTGTTGCTGCTGTTGGTGGTGCCGGCGTTGCTGTTGCTGCCACACCCAGCTGCGCTGCCGGCCGAGGATGCTGCTGCTGCTGTTGCTGCCTCGTTTTGGCCATCGGCAGTAGTGGCCGAATTGGCCGCTGATTTATCCATGTCCGATGTTTTTGTGTTATTTTTACAGGGTTTTTATTTGAAATTTTATTCTTTTTTAAGGAGATGGGAGCAGTATTCCTCCCTAGCTCTTCTCCTTTCTGTATATATTTGTATATATATATATATATCCCTTTCACACACTTCAGGGCTCACAGAAAAAAACAAATTTAACAAAAATTTTGCGGCGAGGTGACTTGAACTGCTGCGGCGGCGCTGCTGCTGCTGTTGCTGCTGCTAAGAAATCGCGTAACGGCACACACGCGGCGGAGACGGCAACTGCGGCGCGCTTGGTTCGATTTCAATTTCCAATCGATTTTCTATACACACCACACCTTACACACGCACACGCACACACATGGATGCCGCAACTGCCTCTGCCGCTACGAAATTGGAGTTTTCGGTTTCGGGTTCAATTTTTGTTTCTAATATTTTATGAAACTATTTTTTTAAATTTTTAATTTTGTGTCTCTGGGTCCTGAGATGTTGGTTCTTGCGGTGATGATGCGGTTGCCACGGGATCTGCGGGGGATGTTGGTTTTTTTTTTTAATTTTTGGGGGAGCAACGCGGAACAAAATGCGGCACCAATTTCTTGAAATTTTGTTTCTCTGTTTTGTAGACCAGTTATGGACTTGCGGAGATTGTGACTTAACGTCTTCTATGTAAGAATTTTGTTTTTCGTTGAATTGCAATGGCCAGGTACGACGGGATGCTCTAATCGCTATCGGCTTCGGTTATATATTTGATACAATAATGTGTATTTTGCTATTGGCTATTCGACAAAAAAATTTTGTGTGTTTCTGCCTCAATCGGTGCCCGCTGTCACTCGTACTTTTTTTGTATTATATTACTCTACCAAATCTCCCCGTGCGTCAGTTTGGATTCTGTTGTTACGTTGATTGGTGTTTTATTTTATTTTGTATCCCTCGGTGTCTGTTTGTTCCTTACGCCACTGCTGCTTGGGGTTTTTGGGTTTCTGTTTCTGTTACAATTTGCTGCACTACACACACACACACACTCGGCCTGGAGACAAACGAGTCGAAACACACTGGCAAGTGAAGCGGTGCCAACCGCCAAATAGCATCTGACCAGGTCGCCCGTGTGGCCGTCTTCGCATGCAATGCTTTCAGCCCTAGCGCATTGCCGGACACCCTGTAGTTGTTCACGTGCCACCCTGTGTCCGGAGCACGCCGGTGTTTGCTCTGATAGGCGTACCTTTTGCAAGGAACTAGTTCGATAACAACAGTTTTTGGCCATTTTAGAGCTAGATTTTGTTAGATTTAGCTAAATTCAGTTTCTTAAAATATTATTTTAAAAGAAATCCCAATTTTTTATTCTCAAGAAAACTAATAGAATACACTCTTATTATTTATCCATATTATTAGTAAAGAAAGTGGTTATTAGTAGAGTAGAGAAAGTCTGTTTTTTTTATATATATATTCTTAGGGTTACAAAAAGTAAAAATAAGAAAAAGGCTCTTAAATATGTTACAATGTATTTATTTCCAATTATTTATGTTCGATCTTATGTTAGAAGAATTGGGAAAAAATTGTTGAAATAAACCTGTATTTTAATCGATAATAGCATCGATACTTAACTGATTTTTTCTCTTCTTCATTGACATATTTCTATAAATGTTGTAGATTTCTAAAGTTCTTCATAAGAAACATAGGAATAACATATAAATTACCTCATTTTATGAATAATGAATAATTCTAACTTGATTTGATATTATAAAAAATATAGACAAAAAAAGGTTTAATTTTCTTCCCAAATATTTTTTAAATAAAAGCTAATCTTTTAAGTGCAGCTTCTCAATAATATATAAATATAAATAGGGATATTTGGTGCCTTAAATGTATCACTAAAAATTTTTTTAATATAAAAACAATGTTCCCAAAAAATAATTGACCGGAGCAT
Source organism: Drosophila bipectinata (assembly GCF_030179905.1). NCBI lineage: Eukaryota > Metazoa > Arthropoda > Insecta > Diptera > Drosophilidae > Drosophila > Drosophila bipectinata. Next base: position 48,815 of record NC_091734.1, on the reverse strand, counting down.
TTGGTAACCCTGCTGCGAACCAGTTCAAAGCTGTCAACCGGAACTGGAACCAGTCGCCGCGGTATATAGAGGCACCACGTTTCGGCTGCCGCCGCATTGCTGAACTGCAACGACTTCGACTTGCCTGCGGCTGGACTGGTAAGTGACGAAACCATGTGCTCGGTCTAGAAGCTGGCATGCCAACCGACTTGGTTCTGGAATCATCCCGGCCACCCACAGCTCCCGCCGCGTCGCGGTTATTTTTTAAAGCGGCAATTAACCTTGTTATATTTTTTCTTCGCTCTTATTTTTGTTTTTTTATGTGTGTTCCTTGACAATTTTCTTCTCTGATGTGGGTGTGTTGGTGTGTCTGTGTGTAATTGCGTTGCGGGGAAAAGCTAATCGAGGAATCCAACAAGCATTTGCCAAAAAACCCAATAAATATTACACGAAAGCCAAAATCGAAGTATATCCAGCGGCGATTATCTAGCCAAGATCTTGAACTTTTGGTTTGTTTACCCGCACCCGGTGGCCGCTGTTTAGCACTCGCATCTCGTATCTCGCTCACTCACTCGGTCCGTTGTCGTTGCCAAAGTTGAACGGACGGAATATGGAAAGCCAACAGCAGCAGCAGCAGACGGCGGCGGTGTCAAAGTTGAACGGATTCCTGGAGGCCGCCAAGGGATCAGCAATAGACGACCAGCTGCAAGACGGTCTCAGCTGCCGGGAACTCTTCCAGAATGGCGAGGGCCTGACTTACAAGTAAGCTACAGAAAAAAAGCGAAAAAATGCATTCACCTCATGGTTTCAGTTTGCTCTTTCAAGGGAGGAGAAATACAATTAGAAAGATGTTGAATTCAATTATATTTTATACTTTTAGAAAGGTTTTTATGATCTACTTTTTGTTTTTCGTTAGGATATTTTTGGTTGCAAATTTCATTTTAAACTCTTATAGACATCTCCTTGTCTGTCTGTCCTTTTAAGGAAATCCTTGAAGGAATACAAAAATTCAAGTACAAATAAATAACAAGAATTAATATAGAAGCTCCTCTATAGCCTATATCTATACTGTAGATTCTTCATTATATTTTATCTTAAAAGTTCTGTACTAAGTGTCGTGTCCGTTCAATAAAATTCTAAGAAAATTCCATTGAAGATCCTAAATCATATATAATCCTAAAAGTTCTAAAAAGTCTATCCACTCCTTTCATTGTTTATGGAAAGCGTCTGGCCAAAGACCTCAATGCAAAAATATCATGTCCTCTCTATAGCGCTCTTTAGGCGTTATTTAATAGCTGTGTGAAGACAAACGAATAAACAGACCCATGATCTTGTTATTGTTGATTTGAAAATCAAGAAAAAACAAACAAAAGTAAATCAAAACAACAACCGATTTAAAGGTGTAACAGAAGTCATATAATATTCGTAAAAAATGCCATAGAGAACATACATAGCTATCTCATAGCTTTCAGTAATCATTTTGTTGAAGAAACCCTTTCCCTTCATTTTGGAAGCCCTTCTAATTGTATGCTCCCCCCTAACCGAAAGACTAACACGAAAAAAAAAGAAGAAAAACCTGAAAAATACTTACATATATAAGAACCTCCTAACACCCCGAAAACCCCCGCCCACAGCGACTTTCTCATATTACCCGGCTACATAGACTTCATCGCCGAGTCGGTCGATCTGAGCTCGCCTCTGACGAAGGCCATAACCCTGAGGGCGCCGCTGATTAGCTCGCCCATGGACACGGTAACCGAATCGGAGATGGCCATCGCCATGGCGGTAAGTAGAGAGATCTTATAATCTAGATGCTAGAACTTGATACCAATTGGCAATACCAACAACACACAAAAAAATAAAAAAATTACCAATTGGAATGAAAGCTGTGGTTGTAACTCAACACTTTTACGCGCCTCTCTAACCGCCAAAACGTGTGTTTCTCTCGCTCTGATCCACTCTGATCCACTGACTGGACCCACTAACTGGTTCCACTTCGATCACCCTCGTGCAGCTGTGTGGTGGCATTGGCATCATCCATCACAACTGCACGCCGGAGTACCAGGCGTTGGAGGTGCACAAGGTTAAGAAGTACAAGCACGGCTTCATGCGCGATCCCTCGGTGATGTCGCCCACGAATACGGTGGGTGATGTCCTGGAGGCGCGCCGCAAAAACGGCTTCACCGGCTATCCGGTCACCGAGAATGGAAAACTTGGTGGCAAGCTCCTTGGAATGGTAACGTCGCGTGATATCGATTTCCGAGAGAACCAACCGGAGGTCCTGCTGAGGGATATCATGACCACGGAACTGGTCACAGCCCCCAATGGCATTAACCTGCCGACGGCGAACGCCATTCTGGAGAAGAGCAAGAAGGGCAAGCTGCCGATCATCAACCAGGCCGGTGAACTGGTCGCCATGATTGCCCGCACGGATCTGAAGAAGGCCCGCTCCTATCCGAACGCCTCCAAGGACTCCAACAAGCAGCTGCTGGTGGGCGCTGCCATCGGTACGAGGGTGGAGGACAAGGCCCGACTCCAGCTCCTGGTGGCCAACGGTGTGGACGTCATTGTGCTGGACTCGTCGCAGGGCAACTCCATCTACCAGGTGGAGATGATCAAGTACATCAAGGAGACGTATCCCGAACTGCAGGTTATCGGCGGAAATGGTGAGTTCTGATCGGATTTTTTTTGGCGACCTAATGGGAGCAATTAAAACGGCACTATCTTTGGAAATATCCGATAATGTGATGGGCCATATTGTTATCTGGAAGTGGGGCTAGAAAAACAGCCCACTATCTGACCAATTAGGAGAGAGATCTGATTCCAACACACACACATTATTCATTCCAGTGGTGACCCGGGCTCAGGCCAAGAATCTGATCGAGGCGGGAGTGGACGGCCTGCGCGTCGGCATGGGTTCTGGTTCTATCTGCATCACCCAGGAGGTAATGGCTTGCGGCTGCCCCCAGGCCACGGCCGTCTACCAGGTCTCTACCTACGCCCGGCAGTTCGGAGTCCCGGTGATAGCCGACGGCGGCATCCAGTCCATCGGGCACATCGTTAAGGCCCTGGCTCTGGGCGCTAGTGCTGTGATGATGGGCTCCCTGCTGGCGGGCACTTCCGAGGCTCCCGGCGAGTACTTCTTCTCCGACGGCGTCCGACTGAAGAAGTACCGGGGCATGGGCTCCCTGGAGGCCATGGAGCGCGGCGATGCCAAGGGCGCTGCTATGTCGCGTTACTACCACAACGAGATGGACAAGATGAAGGTGGCCCAGGGCGTCAGTGGCAGTATTGTGGACAAGGGCAGTGTCCTGCGATACCTGCCCTACCTGGAGTGCGGTCTCCAGCACAGTTGTCAGGACATTGGAGCCAACTCTGTGGCCAAGTTGAGGTGAGTCTTAAATCCTTTCCCGAATCCTTACATGATTTAATATCCATCTCATTGTAGGGACATGATCTATAATGGACAGTTGCGATTCATGAAGCGCACTCATTCCGCCCAGCTGGAGGGCAATGTCCACGGTCTCTTCAGCTACGAGAAGCGTCTCTTCTAACATACACCCATGTGTGGCGGCGGTGGTAGTGGTGGTGGTGGTGGTGGCGGCGTTTCTGGCCAACATCAGCATCCTGTCCAGCAGCGCAGACAGCCGCAGCATCGCCACCATCGATCGGGCAGAGCTAACACGCTTCCCGACTATGCCCGCCTATTCGATCGCAAGTGAGGATTGGGAAGAGATCAGGATCCAGATCCAATTATTCTACTATCTGGCCTTCGTGCCAGTGTTTTAGGTTTAAGCCATGTTTTCGAATCAACCAACGATTCCCTTTCCGCAACATAGATTCCCCCATCACTCCCAGGTTATTTTATAACAAGTGTTTTTTTTTTTAGTTTTTTTGGTTACCCGGAGGTTGGTACCGAAAGTCGAATGTGTATACCATAGTAGCATACCATATATCCTGTCTCTGAGCGACAGAATCCGTAGAATCCTTAGGAACATAAGTGTTTTCAGGCGACTTGGTCTGTTTAGAATTGTATGTACACTATATATATGAAATATATACACGATATATATTATATATCCCTTCCTTATATACTGAGCGCAACGCGTTTGTTGGCCTCCTACTTATTATTCTCTTGCATTCGCTATATGTGCATAGATGTTGATTTTCTACTTGTATAGTGTTTTGGATGTAGAGTTGGATACTTCAAGTGTTAAGCACCTCTTTATGCCAAAATTTATTAAATGTGAACTGAAACAAATGGAATGTGCGATCAGAGTTGTTTTTCGCTTATTTCGAGGGTTAGAACGTGTCCAAGGGGGTTATCTTCGGCACGTGGAAGGGGTTCGACTGGGAGTTCTTATCTCAAATATTTATTTTGTTTCGATTTATTCATAATGATTATGATTATGCTTTATGTGCTGTAATTTGGGAGGGGTATTGTTTGTTTTTATACTCTTGCAAAGGGTATTATAATTTTGGTCACGAGTGTGCAACGCAGTGAAGGATTCATATCCGACCCTATATAGTATATACATTTATGATCAGGATCGCCATTTTCAAGGGGTCAACACAAAAAATGGAAAAAAAAATCTAAAAAATATTTTGTCTCAGGATTTTGATGCAGAATGGTGGAGAATCGATCCACAAATCGTTTAAGGTACTTGGCTTAAGAATCGGATAAGAATTGGGGAAGATATAGCCATCACGGTGGACCCCATAGGGGAAAACCACATTTTCAAGGGGTCCATCAGGAAAAATGGACAAAAAATCTAAAAAATATTCTGTCTCAGGATTTTGATGCAGAATGGTGGAGAATCGATCCACAAATCGTTTAAGGTACTTGGCTTAAGAATCGGATGAGAATTGGGGAAGATATAGCCATCACTGTGGACCCAATAGGAGGAAACCACATTTTCAAGGGGTCCATCAGGAAAAATGGACAAAAAATCTAAAAAATATTCTGTCTCAGGATTTTGATGCAGAATGGTGGAGAATCGATCCACAAATCGTTTAAGGTACTTGGCTTAAGAATCGGATGAGAATTGGGGAAGATATAGCCATCACTGTGGACCCAATAGGAGGAAACCACATTTTCAAGGGGTCCATCAGGAAAAATGGACAAAAAATCTAAAAAATATTCTGTCTCAGGATTTTGATGCAGAATGGTGGAGAATCGATCCACAAATCGTTTGAGGTACTTCGCTTAAGAATCGGATAAGAATTGGGGAAGATATAGCCATTACGGTGGACCCCATAGGGGGAAACCACATTTTCAAGGGACCCCATCGAAAAATGGACAAAAAATGTAAAAAATATTTTGTCTCAGGATTTTGATGCAGAACGGTGGAGAATCGATCCACAAATCGTTTAAGGTACTTGGCTTAAGAATCGGATGAGAATTGGGGAAGATATAGCCATCACGGTGGACCCTATAGGGGAAAACTACATTTTTAAGGGACCCCATCGAAAAATGGACAAAAAATGTAAAAAATATTTTGTCTCAGGATTTTGATGCAGAATGGTGGAGAATCGATCCACAAATCGTTTAAGGTACTTGGCTTAAGAATCGGATGAGAATTGGGGAAGATATAGCCATCACTGTGGACCCAATAGGAGGAAACCACATTTTCAAGGGGTCCATCAGGAAAAATGGACAAAAAATGTAAAAAATATTTTGTCTCAGGATTTTGATGCAGAACGGTGGAGAATCGATCCACAAATCGTTTAAGGTACTTGGCTTAAGAATCGGATAAGAATTGGGGAAGATATAGCCATCACGGTGGACCCTATAGGGGAAAACTACATTTTTAAGGGACCCCATCGAAAAATGGACAAAAAATCGAAAAAATATTTTGTCTCAGGATTTTGATGCAGAATGGTGGAGAATCGGACCAGAAATCGTTTAAGGTACTTGGCTTAAGAATCGGATGAGAATTGGGGAAGATATAGCCATTACGGTGGACCCCATAGGGGGAAACCACATTTTCAAGGGACCCCATCGAAAAATGGACAAAAAATGTAAAAAATATTTTGTCTCAGGATTTTGATGCAGAACGGTGGAGAATCGATCCACAAATCGTTTAAGGTACTTGGCTTAAGAATCGGATAAGAATTGGGGAAGATATAGCCATCACGGTGGACCCTATAGGGGAAAACCGCATTTTGAAGGGATCTCATCGAAAAATGGGAAAAAAATCTAAAAAATATTCTGTCTCAGGATTTTGATGCAGAATGGTGGAGAATCGATCCACAAATCGTTTAAGGTACTTGGCTTAAGAATCGGATGAGAATTGGGGAAGATATAGCCATCACTGTGGACCCAATAGGAGGAAACCACATTTTCAAGGGGTCCATCAGGAAAAATGGACAAAAAATGTAAAAAATATTTTGTCTCAGGATTTTGATGCAGAACGGTGGAGAATCGATCCACAAATCGTTTAAGGTACTTGGCTTAAGAATCGGATGAGAATTGGGGAAGATATAGCCATCGCGGTGGACGCTATAGGGAAAACCACATTTTCTAGGGGTCCCTCAGGAAAAATGGTCAACAAATCCGACATATGTATGTATCTATACATATGTATCTATCCCACATTCTTATGGGAAACCCCAAATAAAAGAACCCAAAATCCATGATCAGTTTTAGAATATAGCTGTATATATATATTTCGATATATTTTGAAGTACGTAAGTGTAAGTTTGATTATAGATTGAATTTAGCAATGAATCGAAAAGATTTGTTGTAGTTTTTCGTTTTTGTTTTTGATGTTGATTAACCCTTGGTAAGGACACTTAAATAAGCTATATACAGTGTACAAAAATGCCGATAAGATCCAAAGTATATAGACATAGAAAATTGAGGTTAAATTACGTAGATATTTTTGTTTTTGGAAAGCTTAATCGATCGTACATACACACACTTGTACACTCTCACACAATATCTTTCTATCTCTTTTCGTAGTAGCTCTTTCTCATTCACACGCAGGCATATCAAAAATATATGTATATAATATATATTTATATATGTATGTATATGTATAAGTTTAAATATTAGTGTATATTTGGAGCTAAAGTCATTTTTGGGGGTTGGAGGTTCTAATTTTTTGGCAGACCTTTTTTTAAGTTTTGAATTTTTAAGAAATTTTTAATTTTAAATTAAAATTTTGTTGTGTTTTTGTAGATTTTTGTTTAAGGAAAAGAGTACTGAAGCCTCCTAAAAAATAGGCATATGATTAAAGTCTTCCGGTTTAGCCCATATTTTAATTATACACATTTTGAACCGGATATAGTTTCTGAATAAAATTGAATAAACTTTTTTTTTTTTTAGGAGAAACAAATAACAGCTTTTATGAAACAAATAATCAGATTTTTTTACAATAACTGCCACCCTTAATCTTGAAGTAACACTGAAGAAACAAAACAGAATTCCCACCAAAAAATTAGAAACCCAGCGGTTGACTTCCAAGGATAAGTTCGATAAGATTGGATCGATTTGGTTTTTATGCTTTTGGATTGGGGGCAGGATGGGCGGCGGGATTGTATGGTGTTGATCCTTTAGTGGGCGGGATTGTCGGGGGCGAGGCAGTGCCACTTCTCATGGAAATGATCCGGCAACCGGATGCAGTCGAGCCACTGCTGGAGGCGATCGCCCTTGCTTTGGGCGCCCAACTGCAGGCTGCCGAGGAAGTCGTTGCTCTTCCCCAGATCCTTATCCCAGACAGTCAGGATGAGCATCTCCTTGTTGAGGTCGTGGGGACTGGCCTCGAAGTAGAACTCCTCGTTGTAGATCGGATTGAGCGTGCGCCACTTGACGCTGGTCTTGTGCTTTTTGTTCTTGTGTGCGTCGGGTTTTAATTGTCTTAAAAATAAATTAATTAATTTATAAATAAAAATAGTAGATGGGGGCAACTCACATTTTAACAAAGGGATCCGAGCTTCCATTGTTGTCCATCGGCATTAGATTGATGCACTGCTTCACGTTCACCACCAGAGCCCGGCGCTTCGTGTTGTAACAGAGCGATAGCAGCATCTTGCCATTCGGCCAGTTCTGGGACATCTCCGCCGCATTGCTGTACTGATCCTCCGCTCCCAGGGGCACTGATATCCGGTACTGGGTTGTACTATGCACCTGCGGCCCCACAAACATTTTACGTAAAATTTTTAATCATGAAACAACTACAAAATTAATCTAAAGATGTGTATCGGAAGTGGCTTCGAACCAATCCGAAACAACTTTGAGATAGAACAGAATCAGCAACCACGTAATTATAAAGACCCACATCTTCTTCCACCCGTTGCAGGACCACAAGGGCGAAAAGGTTTTTCAAGAGTCCAAGGCACAATTTGCAAATAAGAAGAATGCAAAAAAAAAAGGTAAGAATAATCAGAAATTAAAAATAAAATAAAAATTTTCCGCACTATTTAGGACTGAGGCACGATGTTGCCGTTTTCGGTTCGCAACTATGACTGAATGAAATTGGGAAGGATTTTGGGGTTTAAAAAATCCATAAAAGTCCAGGCCAAGGTGATGATTGAGAAAAACCTAGATTTATGGCTATATCTGGTAAATAAATTAAACAAACGTATCTTATACAAAAAAATTAATTCTTCAATAATATAAAATCAGCAATCACAAAGAGTCCTTGGCGAGTGTGAAAAATTCACACGGGCGAAAAACCGTACAAGAGCCCACAGTATGTTTTTTTTTAAATAAAATTAAAAAATATAAGTTTATAAACAAAATAAAAAATAAAACGAAAAGGAAAAAGTAAAAAAAGAGTGTCCCAAAAGGAGCTTCGGCAGGTGTATAACAAATACCACTGAATAAAAAAATAATGAAATAAAATAAAGATCTGTTGTCTGTGTGAAAAATTCACACGGGCGAAAAACCGTACAAGAGCCCACAGTATGTTTTTTTTAAATAAAATTAATAAATATAAGTTTATAAACAAAATAAAAAATAAAACAAAAAGGAAAAAAATAAAAAAAGAGTGTGTCCCAAAAGGATCTTCGGCGGGTGTATAACAAATACCACTGAATAAAAAATAATGAAATAAAATAAAGATCTGTGGTCTGTGTGAAAAATTCACACGGGCGAAAAACCGTACAAGAGCCCACAGTATGTATTTTTCTTTTAAATAAAATTAATAAAAAGTAGTAAATAAACAAAATTAGAAATTAAACAAAAAGGAAAAAAATAAAAAAGAGGTCCCAAAAGGTGCTTGCTCGGATGTCTAACAAATACCACTTAATAAAAAAATAATGAAATAAAAGAGTTGAGCCAACCACACGGGAGATCGTCCTTTCAAGAGCCCAACGTAAAATAAAAAATGAATCAAAATAAGAAAAAATAAAAAAAGTTAAAATAAAATTTAAAAAATAATATTAAATATTCCTAATTCCTAATATGTTGTCGCCTTTGAGTCCGAATGCCGACTGAATAATAATGGATAGAACTCTAGGTCCCAACAAGGGGGCGGGTATAGGCGTAATTAAAAACCACTAAATAAAAAAATAAATAAAGAAAAATTCGAAAAACAAAATTAAAAAAAATATAAATAAATAAATGTTCCTAATTATTTAGGAAAGAGGCAATATGTTGTCGCCTTTGAGTCCGAATGCCGACTGAATAATAATGGATAGAACTCTAGGGACTTGCAATTTCCATAAAAAGTCAAGGCTACTGTGATGACCGACAAGGCTAGTGTTGGAAAGCAACACTTTTGATGTCTTTTTCAACACTATGTTTAATCCACATTTGGCCAAACTTTAAAAATCTTTAAAAATCCTAAGAATCTGAATCAAAACCCGGTAATAACTCACCGTAGAGAGGCAGACCTTCGCCGCCCCCAGGAAATCGTGTCCGTACTTGTCGTCATCAAAGAGTGCCACATAAAGCAGAGAGTTACCCAGTTCCTCCGGCTCCACGCCGACGAACTGCAGCGTCTCATTGAACTCCGGGTTGCGGGTCTTGTGCACAGTCTTGGTGCGCTGCCATCGGGTGTACTTGGTGTGGGCCTCGGGGGTGATGATGTTGAGCTTGCAGTAGGGATCGGTGAGACCGGCGGCATCCATGGCTGGCAGATCCCTGGCCCGGACCATCGTACAGTCCAGGCTGTGGAAGGCCTCCCTATAGCTGATGGCGATCTCCAGCCAGCCGAGGAGCGGATCCCGACAGTGCTGCTGCTGCTGTTGATGATACAGCTGGGATTGGGACTGGGACTGGGTGGTGGATGGGGCCTGAGACTGGGTGGTATGCGAGTTGCCAGAGTTGCCCGATCCGGAGCTGTCGCTAATGGACCAGGAAGAGCTCACAGAACCACGCCGCAGGAAGCTGCTCTCCCGCCGCAACTTGGACATGCTGACGCTGTCGTAGTCCGGACACTCCGAGGGCCGATGGCTCTGCTGGCGGCCGAAGAAGAAGGAGTTGGACAGTTTCCGTTCGCCGCCGTCGATGAAGCTCCGTATGGAACCGTAGGCCCTCAACCGGAAGCTATCGTCCCGCTGCAGTCGTCCGCCGGTGGCTGACCCGCTCTTAGGGACACTCCCGGCTCCCCCAGCACTGCCTCCGTTGCTGGCCGAGGCACCGCCTGGTCCGCCGTCCACTTCGTCCTCTGGCTCGGAGTGACCCGAACTGGAACTGCTGTCGTTAACCCGGATCGTTAGCTTCTTCACCCGCGCCGGACGCGTCGGTGTGCCGTGGCAACTCTGCACGGCCCGCGTGTCTCCTGGTCAAGGAGAGAGACAAAAATCAGCGATTAACGATAACGATTTAGTTTCGATTTTTCGATTTTTACACCAGACTCCTAGGGACAGTGGCACTTAGAAATAGGTTATCCTAATCTTTAGATGTAATATGGAGATTTCTCAAGCCTTTCTACAAGAAGCGATGACTAACGATAGCGATTATTCCGATTCCGATGGAAATTGAAATTTTAGTTTTTTTCATCGAAAACGGAGTTTTAAACACATTCCTTTTTTCAGTTTAATCGGAGCTTTATCAATTACTGATAGAGTTGAAAGTTTTATCGATTCCTAAGCCCTTTTTTGGTTATCGGAGTTTTTCGATTGCTTTTTCGCTTTATAACATACGTTTTCAATTTAAGCTCTCTTTTATTCAAAGGAAAATACATAAACCAATCACTCTTTTAAAGGATGAAACATTTTATGATGTTTCTGAAAAGAGAGATTAGAAAACAAAGATAAAGATCGCATTACTGACTATCGCCACTGACTTTAGTTCAATTTTTAGCAAGAATTTAATGGCATTAAAAGGTATTCAAATATAAAAACAAGAGATCAGGAAACACTAGCTTTTTTAAGTTTTTAGCCACAACTTAATGGCATTAAATAGCATCATGTTGCCTTATTCCATTTGGCTTCACTTGATAAATTGCGTAATTTGCTTTCGTGCGCAAATTGCTATCAAATTTTCATGCGAATTTTGCGCTCTTTGTAGCCATATAAGCCGGGCATAAAGGGCTTACATTTCAAGGCCAATGCAATTTCCCTCCTCCACTATAATTAAATAAGTTTGCATACATATACATATATGTATGTACATGGATATGCATGATGCGGTTGTTTTGTTAGTGTTGTGCATGGATTTTGTGATAACTTTCCCCCCAACCCCACCCCGTTTGTGGAAAGTTTTAACCTTTATCTGAGTAATTAGGTGCTGTGTTACATCCTATATCCCCCGAACTTTAAAGAGTTTTTTGAGTTTTTTTTGTTAACCACTCGCTTAATTTCAGCTCAATTAAAATTCAATTTTCAAGCCATTTCAATTAGGAGCGGAAATTACTATCAAATTTAATTTGTCAGGTTTCGTCAAAGGCCGTCCACTTGCAACTTTTCTATCTATTAGGGTTGGGCCCTTTTTTTGCACCCTGACAAGGGGTTTCCGCGGAAAAAGTATAATTTGAATAAATAAATGTTTGTGCTGCGCGTTTGGTGGGGCTATGTTTATTTGTGTCTCATTTTGAGACTTAAAATAGACGCAAAAGGGCCTCGTGTTTATTTATCATTGCCTTAGAGGAGCTCCATGGAGCATGGAATGTTTATTATTGAACAGGATTTGCTGGAAGAGGGTCTTCTTTTCTATTTAACTTCTATTTAAGATTAGAAATACTATATTCTTATATATTATATATTCTTTTCAAACCACGCGTCAGATAATCGCAAACTGCAATTACATTTTGTGGAAAAACGGCTCTCAATTGCGAACATAATTCCCTCCTTTCACTACGTGACTGCGTTAACTTTTGGCCCTAACTTCATTTGGCTCCGGGAATTTGGGTCAATTTGCATGGGTTATTTACGGAATTTAGACGGAATTGAATTCTTCCTTGAGGAAACTTTAAAGCCGAGCCGAGGCCACGAATTCCCGACACGTTCTTGTGCCTGGATTTGGCATGCCAACCCAAGCCCAAACTCAAAACGGAAAACCCACCTGCCATGCTTCCTGCGCAGGGAGTGGGCGTGGGCGTGGCACTGGCACTGCGTGGAATGTCGTATTTGGGTAAGCCCTTGAAGAACCAGGCGCCGGACTTCTTCCACATCTCCCTCGTCTCGGAGCAGATGCGACACAGCCAGATCTCACGGGACTTCTCGCTGGTGTGATACCGGATGTTGATATCCAGACTGCACTTGGTGCACACCGCCTGGCGGCAGTCCTCGCATATGATCCGGTGGCCGCGAAGCAGGCCGAAGGTATCGCCGCAGAGGCGACAGCAGTTCGGGCCCCGTTCCACGGCATGCTGCTTGATCTTCTCCACGCGCTCCACAAGTCGCCCCACCCGTAGGCGCTCCGCCACTTCGATCTCCTCGTTCCGCCGGATCACCGATATGATGGCCTCCTGCTCCTCGGGCCGCAGGGGTTCACTGCTCTTGGAGCTGCTCCATCCGGCTTTCAATCTGAATTAGGAAAGGAAAAGTGTTGCGAGATTAAATATAAGAGAATACTATAGCACTGAAAGAAAAATACCTATTATTATTATTGAATTTCATAACTAATCGACAGAAAAGAAAACCAACTCTATAGCCTCTGATATAGTTGAAAGAGAAATCCCCAATGTTTTTCCCCAAGTGTACGCAAATTAGGGTTGTTGTGGGTGTCTCTGTTAGATTGGGGTGGACCCTAATGAGCGTCCTTAGCGAGGGGGGAGGGGTTGGTGTTGAGTACCGAAAGAGCAGGTCTTAATGCGGTTTCCATGTTGCCGCTCGACCACTCGGCCAAAATGTCAAGTTCAAAGTTAATTACCTCCAGCTTCGGGTTCATTACACCCATAAAAAGCCCCACCACTGTTGCCCAGAGCATGTATGAATTATAAATGGAGAGGGTGGCAACCCTAACGCCCAGCTTCGAAACATGAGAGGAAATACAATTTTAAAAAGTATTTTTCATAATTAAACATGGACTGTGCCTATTAGTCCATCAATCCTAATTAACTTTTAATAGAAACCACCAGTCACCTAATACGCAAACAATCTATATATTTTTAGCCTGTTGATTATTTTTTACAAGCTCGTGTAAAGATAAGAAAATATCCCCATCATTATAATAACATTAACAATATCACTCTTTGGACACGTGATTAGTCGGCTCTTCTAGCCAACAACTGGCCTTAACTTTTCGTCACTTTTTTCTCTCGAATTCCAACCTTTTTTAAGAAACTCCTCAAACTATTTTTGGCCCATAAACTTTTTAAGGGTGTACCTAAGTTGCTTAAATATTTTATGCGGTCGCCCTTTTAAATAATAAAACAAAAAAACGTAAAAGGAAGACAGGAAGGTCGTTGAGGAACTTTTTGTGTGAAAATTTGGGGGAGAAAGCAAACATTTTGGGCAGAAAATGTAACTACAAGTTGCCCAGAAATTTGCAGTTCTGGGGACTCACTTTTCTTGCTCTCTCATTTACATAGTTTGCGATTGTTTTTAGTTGGGCTCTATAAAGCCACTTAGATGCCATTAAAAATGGGAAAAGAAAAAAGTATAGCCCACATACGGGCACGCACTAGCATGTCCGGAATGGAGTGGCATGCAAATCCGGACCCCGACATGTTTTACTTTTTTCGTGTTGTTGCCTTCGCGGCGGCGGGTTTATTGACTCTACGTGGCACAGCCGGGGGTGTGTGGGAGTGGGTGGCTGCTTAAATGCCCTTGCGGCGGGTTCCTTAACATCATAATTAAATTAGAAATTCGTTTAGTGCTCTATCAACATTGGCCCCGCCAAATAACCAAATCAATAGGGAGCTCCAAATGGAAACCCCGAAAACCTCAAGCCCCAAACCTACTCATGACGACGATGATGATCCTTAAGCCCACGGGACAGCACTCTCTCTCAGAGTTAGGTCAGAGTTTATTGTTACACGAAAATCTGATTGTTTCTGTCGCCGAAAACAATGAGGGAGAAGTACTTGGCTCACTCGACTTGGCATGACAAAGTCGACTCTTATCCCCAACGTATATTACATATATCCCTGTCAGGGGGATAAGCCAGTGAGCCAGTTTCAGCTTAAAGCCGCAACAATCAAATAAATGTGCATTAAGCTAAGCCCCACAAGGATTTCCCTTCGATTTGATTTAAATCTATAACAAAATACCTCCCAAAACTCCAGACCAGAACCCGCAATTAAAATAATTTATTCAAACTGGAACCTCGTTTCACAGTCGCTTGAACCGAAAATGACGAAAAAGCCTGTAGTTTGAATAGCATTTGCATCTCTACGAATACCCATTCAGGTTTTTGTTATTATCATCGTTATTAGGGTTTCGCAACTGTGTTTCACTTTTTAAATGGAAAAGTTGGGCGGAAAATCGGGTTTCATCTCTTCACGTTGAAAGTAAATTAAAAAGTCGAGACTTTGACAATAAGAAGCCAACATTTCACTCGATTCAATTTTGTATATAATACGGCTCCTTTAGCACCGTAGCCAGGCGAAATTCAATTTCGACTCGCAGGATATATAAAAAAGAAGAGAGAAACACGCCAAATTGAAGCTCAATTTCAATTTTAAAAGTCAAGGGGAAGCGCTGCCAGCTGACTTGCTTCAATACTTTTCTCTAAAAGTCGATGTCTTTGTAGCTTTACAATATTTGAGAAAAGAATTAAGAAGTTCTGTAATTTTTGTACAAAAAAGAAACCCCTTTTCTTGCGGGAGTTAACAATAAAGGCTAATCCGCCTTAATGTAGGCAATACATTTGGGAAGGATTATTTATTTAAATACCTACATTGGCTTGTAGTTTATCAGAAATAATATTGCCTATAACTTCCTATTCCTGTTTGATAAAGTCCTTTCCAATAATCCTCTTAGAAACCCCCAAAAGGCTGACAACAATTCCCCCATTTACAGCCTACTTTCAGGCATTTCCGGCAATCGTCTTACAAAAATTATCAGACACCCACGTAAATTATTTCATTTTACAAATGGCAGTCTGCGTGGCACATGTCACGCCGTGCATTTCTAAAATAAAGAAGGCCGAGCCACTTGCTTTTGCGGTTGGCACTCTTGCGTTGGATTTAATAAATGTCGGAGAGTGCTGCTGCGTGTCGCCAGATTTGGTGGCATGGCGGCTTTGGAGGCAGAGAGATCGTCTCATTTGCATAGTTAAGCATGCCAAAAAAAAAAGCCAACTGGAGTCCTGCCTGGGAGTCCTGTGGCCGCGATTTGAGTTCGCGTTAATTCTCCACTTCTTACGCTCCTTTGACTTTGGCTCCTTTGACTTTGGCTTTCCACGAGCCCTGTGGGTCTCCCTTGAGTTGTAATTTGAATTTCAAGTACAGAGCCAATGCCACGAGCAGCAGCTCAGCAGCACGGCAGCTCGCTAACTCAGGGTTCCCCGCAACTTCCCAAAAAAAATGCCTCAAACTGAACGAAAAAACAAAAAAATAAAACCCTATAGCCCCCTTACTCATTTGCTGGCAATGCCAGAAAGCTGCTTGTTTCTGCGCTGCTGTGTTTTTTGGGTGAACTTGAATGGTTCATTTAATTTGGGTAGCAAATAAAATACATCTAGGCATGAGGGTCTTCGTTTCGAGCTGCTTTGGAAACATGGATAGTTTGCATAAAAATTATACAAAATACGTTGCTGTCTTTCCATGTTTTAAAATAATATTAAGCATACGCACTGTTGGTTTTTTTGTATTTAATAATGTAATGGTTTAAGAGCTTAATGCGCATAGTAGAGACTATAAAGTCCTTAAAAAAAATGTTTAAGCCTTTCAGCCTAAAACTGTGCTTACAGTAGCATTAGAGATTGGGAATTAAGTTATATCACTCATACGCCTTGTTGTCCTTTTAGAGGACAATTATCTTTAAAGCATTGTCTCAGATACCTCTTTCTCCCAAAATTGAATAAGGAAATATTTTTACTATTTATTTGTAACAGTTTGGATTATTTTAAAGACTTTTCTAGGAACTTCGTCTTATTTTTTAAAAATCAATCATACGCCGTGTTGTCTTTGAAGAATGTCATCTTTTAGTATACTTTTTTATTAAATGTTTTCATCTTTTTAGAAACATTTGCTGAAGATACTTTAATTGAAGAAGTTAGCACAAAGGACCAAGTCCACCCTAGACTTTCCGTGAGTCCTTACAATGTTGCGAGCGAACGGAAGTGTAAATTGCACACTTGAAACCTGGCTGGCAGCCTTCAACCCACCAGCAGCCCTCACCCGCATATCCACCCTGGCGATGGGTGGGTGGGGTGTGTGCGGCTTTTTGTATTTTTAATGCGCCCAAGTCGCATTTACAGTCAGCTGGGATTGATTCGAGTTCAGTTGAGTCGAGTCGAGTCGAGCAGAGCAGAGCAGAGGCCAACAGAGTCGATTCGAGTTGGACAGCCCCGAACAGTATGCTACTATATGCGAGCATATGTCGGGGATATCGGGGGTAATGCTGCTACCATTTTTGTGTGGGGAATGAGGATTTTCTTTCTTGCTTTATTTATTTTATTTTTGTTGGGTGGCTGGATGGATGGATGGGCGTGCCACACAAATCATGTAAATGGCCGCCCACTTCCCATCCTTTTTTATTTTGTTTTTATTTTTTTCTCTCTGCGTCAATTGCAATAAATAAATGAAAGCCTCGGCGAGGGTCTATCAAGTTCGCAAGGGGCGTCGTAAAAATTGAGCATTATTAAAATTTAATTAATCTGTCAGCATGCAACAATTATGATTAGAAACGCACACTAAGGCATGCTAGCGCGCAGCGGATCCTTGACAGCTCAGGGACGCCCCTATGTGTCAGTGTGCTAGTATGTATGTAGGTGTGTGAGTCTCTCAGTGTGAGTGGCGCACATGTACAAATATTTCATTTGATTAGGACACAATGTCGTGTGCTTTCGGCTAATCAGCCGCAACCACACTCTCACACACGCGTATAAACTCTCTCCGGCCAAGTCAAAGTTAATTAAATTATGACTAAAGCTTTTGTCAAGTTCGCGCGTGTAGTTGTTGTTTTGTTTCACACACACACACATAGAGCAACACCGAAAAAAATAGCAAACAAAAAAACTGAAGCCACTCTTATCAGACGGCGGTTTTTTATTATTTTTTTGGAGAGGATAGTGTGACGCATTCAGCCAATTGTTGCATTTCAATGCCATGTTTTCAAGGGAAACATGCAGGCACAGTGGAACCTCTTTTTAAGCGCCTAAAAGTATACCCAATTTGGGTTATCCTTCTAAGCACTTTTCTTGTTTAAACATGTTTTAACTCGCCATAAATCTTGTCAGATCTTGTCATCACACACAATTCATCTCAAAAACACACGAAAAAAATAGTCTCTTTCCAGTTATAGAAGCTCTACTGTACTATACTCACTTGGCACGCAGGGCCAGCTGTCTGTCACTGGGACAGACAAACTTGTTGGCCGTGTTGTTGCGGTTCTGGAAGTCCATCTTGTCACATTATAGTCGCCGTCTTTTTATCTTGCGTCGCTGTCGCTAACAACAGCGCTTCCCATTCATTGCCAGCCGACAGGCTCGCGCTTATCCCCCAAGAACAGTTATTCTGCTGTTTTTCCCAACTGTTGTGTTTTTCTGCGGCATGCAGCAGCAATACACGTCTCCGGAGTCCGGACAACGGTTGCGAAGCGTTACGGAACGTTGGGCGGAGCGTCGACGTCCGTATGCGCACGCAGCCTGGTTGGCGTCTGAGGCACAACTGCCAAGCGGCGACTGTCGAAAGTCCGCCAGTACCGTTACAAATATTAATCGCAATGCCTGCTAGAGATGACACTTTTGCTATCGAAGCTATCGAAAGTGATCGAAAAATGTTATTTTTTTACCAAACTAACAAGAAATACTATAAAAAAATGTTCCAAACTTAAAGATAACGTTTATATTAAAGCTTTTTAAGAAAATATATATTTTTCGGACATGATTTGAAATAACAAGAATTTTTCATAGCTGGATCGATAGACCAAAGCTCCACCTCGACTCATCTCTAGAAAGTAGCTCCTGGTGGCCCCCTCGCCATGCCTGTTGCACTGTGGAGTCGGCTAGCGGCCATATGGCTGGCTACGCGCAGGAAGCTGCCAAAGTGGCGGGTTTTTATGCGGCTTTTGGGGGGAGTGCTGGGGAGAGCTTTGTCATATTTGCACGCGCACAGGCCGAAAGCAAAGCTCGCAGCCCCAAGCCAGGCACTTGAGCACGGCCATCAGCCGGGCCATATTAATGGCAACTGGAACACTTTCTAATTGCTTAGCGGTTTCTTTTCATTTCAAATAGGAGTACAAAAAAATATACTTTTGTTAGGATGATTGATCAGTTAAAATTTTTAATTTAAATTAAAAATAAAACACAATAATTCAATAATAAAATATATTTAATTTATTTTTAAAAGGATTTAAAAACATTCTTTTATCTTGAATATTTTGTTATCCAAACGTTATAGGCCCTGAAGAGAACCTCCCATTTTGGCTTTAAATCAGCCAACTCTCTCCTATCTGACGAAGGCTCTTGCACGCGCCTTATCTCACTCTCTCCCGCTTTTGCTCCCCTAGTCCTTGGGCATACTCAACAGCTCTCCAAACTCTCTGATGGCCTCTCGCTCGCACGCAGCATAATTGTATTGCATACTTTGGCGCACCGACTAAACTGCCATCAGAAGAGCTGGAGAAAGGGGCATAAAGAGATAAAGGGGGCCGGGCAAAGGAGGTGCAAGTTTTAAGACTAAAATGGAGGCTTTGCTCTCTTCGGTCGCAGCTGTGTGAGGTCGAGGTGTATCAACTAATGTCAAAGGCGACACGCACATAGCCTCTCACCTATATGGAGTTTGGAGCTCTGTTACTGTTTCTTGTGTGTGCGTGTGTGTTTGTCTCTCGGTCTTTCCGGCTGTCTGTCTATCGGACTGCGTGTGTGTTTGTCTGACTGTGTTGTTGTGGTTATTGTTGCTGTTACTGTCTGTGTAGCTCGGAGGCCACACCCCTACGCACCGTCCGTGCAGCCAAGCGGAATTTATGCCCTTAGCTTTGCCAGGACACGCTGTAACTGTAAATGCCCAGCTTCCAGCTTAATCCCCCCACTGTACCCTATCCCCGTATATTGTGTCCATTTTAAATAAATGCTGACAGCTAAATGAAAATATTTAACGTACGTGCAGAGTTCTAGCCGCTGACATTTCGCACGTCCCTTTATTTTATTTTTTTTAGTCTTGTGCGGACTTGTCCGTGTCCGTCTCTTAGACGGATAGACGTCAGCCTAGCAGCGGCCATCTCCCTCGCACTAGTAGCTCAACAACTAGAAGCACCTAGGCCCTGCCCACCGTCCGACCGAATGTGTTGACACTGTAGGACGTTTTCGCCGTTAGCCGCTGGCAGTTGTCATCGCTGTTTGCCTTCCTGCCGGCCAGTGGCGTGGCTTTAAAAGGGGCGGCTAATGCAATTAATAAGTATCTTCAAAAATAAACCTTTTTAGGAAACTTCAAGGCCTACTTTTGGGCAAACTATTGTTCATGCTTAAACATGAATTTGAAGTTCGAACAGGAAACTATTTGCATTAAGCCCCTGGTTGTTGTTTTTGTTACTTTTGTTGTTGCTGCGGAATGTTAAAGCTGTTGACAGGATTAGGCATTCAAAGCGCGTCGGCATCATCGCTAGCCTGCTCACCATCCCGGCTGGCCTAGCCCCCTTCTGGAAAACCATACCATGTCCTGCTAGCAGCGACAATTGTCCTTCAAGCCGGACACTCAAAACGGGTGAAGAAGAGAGGGAGAGGAGGGAGGCGTAGCCATGGGCCAGGAGCTATTTGGCTTAATGAGTGCCAGCTTGATTTCAAAATGGAGGCCAACTGTTGATAACGGATTTTCTGCAAATCTAAGCGACCCGTAATCCCCACGTAATCGAGAACCCCTACTATACCCGGGGGTTTCTATTTTGCTTTTAGAGGCCCTCAGGTCGTATGAGTAATTTTTGTATCTCCCCAACAAAAGGCAACATGTCGTATGATTAATTTTTTAAACTTCTCTTCCAAAGAAATAGAAACATTAATTGTTTATCCATATTTCCTTTATTATTCAGCATTTCGGTATTTGCATTTATTTTAATTTTTTTCTGCATAATGAATGCTCTTTTCCAGTTCAGTTCCTTTAAATTTTAGATTTCTTGTAGCCTTTTCTTCGTTAAATGTTTAATGAACTATTTTTTGCATATTTCACTTTCAGTTCCTCTTTTTTTGGGGTTTTACATCAGTTTCTGGTTTTGTATATCAATAATTTGTTAATAATACATATATAATTCAGGATTTGGTTACTTATTTTTCAATAACTCCCCAGTTAGTAGCCCATTTCAGTCCCAAATTAAATTTGTTGAATACATTGGGTTTCATTTCTTTGTAATATCCATATTTCGTTTATTTTTCAGCGTTTTTTTATTTTTTATGTTTTCTGTTTTAGTTTAATATTCTTCTATTTTTGCTTTTTTCACTTCTGGCTAAAAATTTTGGGCTAATTTCTGTTTGTTCTGGCATGTTTATGCATGTCTATTCTTGTTTGTGTTTGTTTTTGTTTGTCTTTTGCAGAACTTTTAGCACAATTTGCTTTTCATTAAGTGCGACTAGCAGCTCTCCGATTCGCTGTTTTTTCCTATCATTTGTATAATTAAAAAAAAAAGAGCTGTTCTGGTAAACTACTAAAATATATTTATCTTTTCTATATATTTAGTATATTTATCCTGATCCTGGCTAAAGTGGCTTCTCTGGCTGCTGCTGTTGCCTCCTACTCAAGGGCATTTACGTTACTTTTTTTTATTTTTTTCTCCTAATCTAGACTATAAAGGTAAATTCCTCAGGCTGAACCGGCCAAAAAAACTTTCTTCCTATATCTATCTCGCTCTTGCTCTCTATCTATCTCTCTCTCTCTTTCTATTTCGCTCACACATGCATACAAAATACAGAATTAATGATCAGCATCGCGCATACTTCCGGTTATAATTTGACTAAAAGCGAAAGCCATAACACAAAATAATTTAAAAGAATGGGGACGAGACCTCTAGAGGTTACTCGCTTTTGGTGGTAAAACATACAAATAGGATATTGCCGCTCTCTCTCTCTCTCTCTCTCTCTCACGCTATCTCTTTCTAATCGCGTAGTGCCTTCTGCTTGCCGGCTTTCCTGGGGATCACCGACGCCGTGGTTGACGCCGCCGATGGCGATGTGGTTGTTGTCACAGTTTTTTGGGTCGAACCGGCCGGTACCACGGCCCGCTTGTGCAGTCTCTTGTGGTAGCTCTGGGCCAGCGAGTTAACAATGGAGACCACAAAGTAACAGACCATGCCAATGACAAAGGTCTCAAAGATCTTCGACAGCATGTTGCCCGAATCGGCGGGGACGGCGTCGCCACCGCGACGATGCAGTCGCTGCTTCTGGTTCTTGAGGAAGGCCTTGAACGGCTCCTGCAACTTTTGGCCCAAATATGGCACCCCGGCCAGCAGATCCACGGCCCTTTCGATCAGTGTCTCATTGAAGGCGATGATTACGAAGACCTTCTGAATGTGCATCTTGATCACGGCCTTGCCGATGAGAGTGGCCCCGAAGAAGGTCCAGAATGGCACCAGGAAGTGGCCGCATGTGAGCCCGGCCAGATCAAACAGGGGATTAGGAATCTAAAATTCGAATAAAGCCAAGAAACTCAGTCAGCAATGAATCCTCGGGGTGCGACATTGATTTTCACCACTCACGCTTGCACAGGCCAGAATGCCAAAGAACCCGACTCGCTCCACCACCCGCTCCATGAACAGCTTGCCCTTGTCCATCAGACTGAGGTTCTTTTGGTGGCGCTTGGCGTTCAGGGCCTCGAACTCGGCCAGCTCCTCGGCATCGTCCGGATCGTAGCCGGATAGTCGCGCCGCCTTGGCCATAAAGTAGGGCGGCAGTTCGCCCAGGGCGGTACCGGCTCCCCATAGGAACGCCTCCAGGCGCACCTTGGACATGATGGACCATATATTTGGCACTCTTTTATCGTAAGGTTCCTCGGGACAAATGATGCTGGAAAGGATTAAAGATAAATGACAATGTACATGGAAGCTCTTTGGAAATACTTACTCATCCGGATACGGTGGCTGGGGGAAGCGGAGCGAATTGCACTCGTAGGCCGCCAGTGTGACACTGGCTATGTGCGGACCCAAGTAGAGGAGGAACGTGTGCAGGCCAGTGCCCAGGCCCACCGAGGAGAGAACGCCCAGGCCCAGCCAGTAGACGAAGAACCAGGTGTTTCTCCGCACAAGCTCAATGGCCAGCTGGTGGGGTCCGTCTACTTTGTAAACTAAGCTTAACGCGATGCCTAATACTATCAGAACGGCCAGCAAGAGTCGCTGCTGCAGCAATCTATTACGGAAGGAAAACGGATTAGGGATCAGGTCCTGAGGAGTTCCAGATGTGACTCACCTGGCACTCCACGTACGCAGCAGGGCAGTTAACTCGAGGGCGCAGTACTTAAGGGTTTGCAGAGGACGTCTCCAGAGTACCAGCTGGGTTCGCTCCTCGCGCTCTCGTTCCCGCTGCTTGTCTTTTTGGTTCTTGTCCTTACGACTGTTGGGCGCCGCTTTGCCCAGGAGCGGTTGATTCTGCATGGCGCTATTGTGGCTATTAGAGTTGTTGGCCTTTACACTGCCGTTGGCTGTCACTGCCGCCACCGCTGGCTGCCTCTTGTGGAGCTTGGTGGTGCTGTTGGAGTTGCTGTTGCTGTGGCGATTGTTCTGATTCTGATTCTGGTTTTGGTATTGATTTTGGTGGTTGTGGGAGGCATGGCTACTGCCGCTGCTACTGCTGCTGCTGATGCTCGTCTCCTTCTTCGAGTGTTGTGACATTTAAGCGGTTTTTAAGGCTGCGTGTATGCCGCGTGTTCAAAAATTGATACAAAAAATCACCAAATAAACAAATAAATAAAAAATCACAAATTTAATGCAATTTTAAGCTGTTGTCCAATTGATTTTCCAAAATAACCCCATCGGTATGTTCGAATTTCATACAATTTTTAAATTTTGAAACTGCTTTAATTTTTGGTTAAAAAATATACATATGTATATTGTACGAATGGTGACTACTTGGCGCTAACTTGCGAAGCAAAATTTAAACATTTATACAAAAACCAAAAGAGGAAAAATAAAACTCGTCAGATGGGCTGACAAACTGTCTCTACTGGTGGGTGCCTTAATTTGTTCTAACCGATTGTCCCGATTTCTGAAGGGCTTTGCAGTTGTATCCCACGCACCGGGTACCTCACTACATAATACTACAGAGTATTATATTATAATCGGGGCGTGATAAGAAACCAGAAGTCCTACTCATATTCAAATCGCGATCGGGTTGCGCGAAATACACTTTTCTTATCAATTTCGTGCGATATTTGTTGGGTTGCGATACAGATTTTGAAACTAACAAGAATCTTGTGTAGAATGGCAAGAAAGGGATTCGTATTAGGAGGGCCGTACTGTGTTCGACCCGGTCTTTAAAAGATTTAATTTTCTTTTTGGTTGGAACATTTTTGACCATTTATTGAGTGTCTATTTGTGTACTAAAAATGGGGGATCCCTTCAATTTATCCTACGCTTCATATAGGGTAGAAATCTCTTAGGGTTTTCATTGAAAAATCTTTTCTTTAAAAAAAGTATTTCCTCTTAAAACGTAAAATCCAAAATGCTAGAATACTAGGGTATTAACCGAATCGACTCGTGGGCTTGGGAGCTTCTTCAATAATTCAAAAAGTATGCGGGTCGGTGTCGGTTGATAGTTTTTTAAATTGAATTTGATTTGATGGGAAAATGTTTTTAATTTTCGGTAGCTATGCCGCCTGCCGCCTGCCGTTTGGCGCTGTCTGTGTGTTTGTGTTGGAAAGTGTAAATGTGCGAAGCCCGCGGAAAAGCTCAACAACAACACCAACAACAGAATGTGAGGAAAATAAAAAAAAGTACCAACAACAATACAAACAACACTAAAGAACGCAAAACAACAAAACAAACGTCGCCACAGAGCAGTAGCGCGAGATTATCATGCGATACTCGAGCACCAATAAAACGAATCCACGTGAAGCTAGCCAGAAACAGAACACAAAGCGTAACCGAAACGGAAACAGAAGCGCAAAACAGAACACACAAGCCCCACCAACAACAACAAAGAAGAAGTATCAAAGGCGAAAGCCAACAAAAACAAGCGCCCCAAAACCCAGGGCTAATGTTTTTTATTTCTTTATAATGAATACCCTTCTTAAGGGTTTTTTTTAATATTTTGGTCTTATTAGTTGTGGATGTGTCTTTTTTTTCTTTAATTTATCTTTTGTAAGCTTTTGTGGTCTTTAAGTTGTATATTTAAAAAAAACTCCTAAGATGACTCTATCTCTCGACCTTACTGTGATCTTTAAGTTTTGAACTTTTAAAGATTTCAAGAAGATAAGACCACAAATTAGTGTTATGTTGTGTTATCTTCTTAAGACTTTTAGGTTTTAAAAGACAATCTGATAAGAACAAAGTAGAAACTTTGAAAAATGACAAAGATCAGCTGATTATAATTGTATAATAATAATATATTCTTGCTTACATTAATCTATAACTTTAAAAACTGAACATTTTTGAATGTCTTACCATCGTGAACTATAAAACTAGGCTTTAAGTTTCAAAATGACTATTTGAAAACTATTAAAGTAAAAGATCATAATAAGAGTATACTAGAGCATTAAAAAAGAGTATTGATTTGAAAACTACGCCATTGGCATCGATTTTTCAGTTCAAAAACCAAAATTACGATAAACTGATTTTAAAAAACCACAAAATAAATAAATATTTTTGAAAAATGTAAAAGGGAAAGACTTTTCTAATAACCCATAAGGGCTTAAGAGTATAAGGTGTGGAAAATTAATCCCATCGAAGGTTTAAGACAATAAGAATGATCATTGTAGACCTAGACTAGAGTACGACAGAGACTTTTGAGTTGAAAACAAAAAACTATTTTTGAAAACCCAAAAAAAATACATTGTTATAAAATTTAAAGAATATATTATTATTAGAAACCTTTAAAAAGATTACCGACTATTAACAAAGCTTTAAAGTTTAAAAACCAGAAAAAGAAACAATTTAGTACAAAATTTGAAAGATAAAGATCACTGTAATATACCCATAAAAGAATAAGGGTATTGAATCTTCTTCTCCGGCCCCCGATGGCCTTATTCTCTTGGAGTTTTTGGTAATGTTTCGCTAGTAACTACGCCTAATCAGCATTTAAAGGCATAATTTAATAAGCGCCTTACTCATCACATTTTTCATTTATTTTTTTTTTTTGCAAAGTTAGTAACTGGTACTACGTGTGTGTGGCAACCAATGCAGCTGTTCCACGTCGTATCGGGGAGTTGGTGGGGTGCAGCGACGGCCACAAGGGGGTGATTGCAAAAGCCACCCCCAAATAACAAAAACAAAGAAAACACCGCCGCCACAAGGGGCAGCACACAAGGAACAGCAAAGAGAAATGTGAAAAACAAAAAGGAAAAATAGGAATCAAATAAAGAAAGGAAAAGGCGACAACAAATCAATTGAAGCCAAGAAATAACTACGCCACCATAAATTGTTTTTCTAATTTGTATTTTTTTCATACAAGTACTGTGTTTTTTTTAAACTAATTTACACAGTCACGAGTACAACGACAACAACAACAACAACAGCAATAACAAACAATGTCAGGGCGATTTTTTCGCGTTTTTTTCCCCATTTTTTTGTTGGCTCTCTTGCGACAACTGTTTTGTAACTTTTGGTTGAAGTAACCGCCTTTAAGGGGACTGCCAGTGATCCCACATGGTGTTTACCTGCTTCTTTGACTTTCTACGTATGCCCCGTCGTTGTGGCTCGGCCGTGATTGCACTTTGGCACGATGTTTCACATGAAAACAGCGATTTGTTAATAATTTTAAGTAGCCCAGCCGATCGACTGGTGGGTGGCTGCACCGACGCTTCACAACACTGCCACGCTACCACTGCCCAGCACTAGCAAAAGTGTGGCCATTTGAGCACTAAACGCCAGTGCTGCCCATACTGTGAGTGGTATGGCGCGAAATTCAAAAGAGCTGGGCTTGCGGCGTGGTGATAAGAGCTGGGTTTCTGGCGATAAGATATTGTGAAACAAATAAAGTATGAGTCACTAAATAAAAACAAAGGTACACCCTTTACTAAAATACTAAATACTAAAATATACTTTTTTTTTCCATTAAAAATTAAATAATTTGAAAAATCCGTAAAACCCTTAGGAATGCCTATAATACTCACACTCGTATGATTATATGTTAGCAGAAAGTACGAGAAAAACTGGTTCGACTTCCCTATAGAGATAACGATTTTTTCTTCAGTAAACAAAGTCCAGAACACGGTTTGCTTATTTGTCGGCCTAGAATACTTTTTTGTTTTGAAACCTAAAAAATATATATAATATAGTATATTTTTTAAGACATTCTCTTTGTCAAGGCGAGATAACAAAGCCCTAGAAAGACACCCAACCCAGCATTAGCTATCAGTCAAGTCTCCTTGCCTAATATATATGTATATTTTTATCAAAGAAACAAAGAAAACCAAGACCTTGTATACTTTTGTTGTTTTTATTTATTTAATAATAGATTAATTACCATACACTTAACCGAGAGAGTCCTATTTGTAACCATACACACTAAATATGCACAAAATTTTGTTGTATTGTAAAAAAAAAATCATATAGGGGGGAAGGAGCTCATCATTTTTAAAACTTTTCTTTTTTTTTAATGTTAAACCAAAGTAAGCAAAAATAAAGTACAAAAGTGCGAATTATTATTGCACGGTTTCAAGTTCGGCGGTTAAAAAAAAAAAATAAAAATAAACTTTTGGATGCGTGGGAAGGGGAGTCGGGGAGGGAAAGAAGTTGGTTAATGGATAGCATAATGCCGACTTTAGTTGAAAATACTAACGCGTTTAGAAAATGTATATATATAAAATAATTCTTCACATAACAATTCTTTTTTGTCGTTTTATGTTTTGTGGTTTTTTGTTTGGTTTTTCTTGTTTTTTTCTTTTTGTTTTTGTCTCCTAGTTCAGATCATATTTTTTTTGCAATTCGTTTAGCTAACTCGCGTCCGCGTTTTTTTTAAGCTGCTTGCGAAACATAAAATATAGTTTATATTTATATATAGATTTCTGTATAGGGTGTGTGTGTGTGTGTGTGTTGCTTCTGTTAGCCAAGTTAGTTAATCGTGGCCATGCCGTAGACGTTCTCATCCGAATAGGCTATGTACAGGAAGTAGTCCTCCTCGTGATGTTCCTACAGAAGGATATAGTTTTTTAAATAAACCACAATACAAAATATTTGAAGATTATGAACCAACCTGGTAGAGGGAGCCCATGGTAGCCGATGTTGGTGGAATGACGTTGTTCACAAAGAAGAAGAGTGCATCCTCGGGACGCAGGTGGATGCGCTTGCGAATCAGGAAGTAGAACTGGCCGACGGTGAGGTCAGAGGGCACCAGGTACTTCTTCTTGTCCAGGTCACCGATGCGCGCCTTGGGTGCCTTCTCAACAATGACCTGCAATGGGATTATAAGCCGAACAATGTAAACTCCACTACGTGCCAAAAATATTTCAACATATTTTGCAATTTTCGGTTTCTAATTAAAGTCCACTACGTGTATTTTTTTACACAAGTGGCAATTATATTCAAAATTCGTGCCTAATATTTACATTTTTATTGTTAAATTAATTTAATATAACAGTTGGCTTGAAATTTTCATCAAGCTGTAATTAAAATGAGTAATACTTTGTACACTCTTTATAATTTAGCAACTGCATCCCAGTATTTCGTAATTACTGACTAATATTTTTGTTCATTTTAGAACTAGAAATCACAACTTGTGATTAGTGATTGTATTTGTTTATTTCGGAGTATCCATCCTGGTGGAAATTAATTGGCCCAACTGGTTTTCGGCCAAGTTTGGATCAGGAAACCGGGGCCACAGCATAATGAATACCAAATTAGCAAAAATTAAAAAAAAAATCAACCTTTAAGCCGATAATTTTCATGCGACAAGCGTCATTGGCCGAAACCAAGGTGTTTGTTTTGTGAATTCTAATATAATGTATAGTACTATATAGAATTGGGATATATATCAGCTGGCCTTGCCCCTCGGTCAGCTGTTGTATGTTATGTGATTTTTCTCATTTTTGTACATTTGCCAAAAAAAAAAAATAAAATAATTGAAAAAAAAACTCAAACGAAAATAAGACTGTTTCGAACACAAACAAATACAAAGCCATAACAAAGCGAAAAACAATAATGTATGTATGTATGTATGCATCTTATATGCACTCATATATACATATAAAGAGCAAATTACGTACATAATGTACTTGTTGGGGCACCTTCAGGGGCTGCTGTGAAAGGAGTTTACTGATAAGGTGGTGAAATATTTAATTATTCAAATACTTTATTTATTTTGCTGTTTTTGCTCTTCATCTATGACTAATTCAAAGTCTGTGTGTGTGTGTGTGTGTGTGTATTTGCAAACAAAAACAAGCCTCGGATGACAGTGGTAGTGAGTGATTTGTTTTTATGCGCAGTACTGGTTCGTTTTTTGCAAACAAACCGAAAATGAAATTAAAATCAAAAACAACTGGTTGTGGTCTTGCTGGCCTCTCTATCTCTCTCCTGCCCGCTTCCACCACCCCCTGCAACAGCTGAGCAAGTGAAACGACTATACATACAAACATATATATAAAATATATGTACACGAAAAAAAAAAGAACAAAGCACTTTGTCTCTGTGTATGTGTGTGTGTGTGTTAGAAGGGGGGACTTCAGATTCATTTGAATTTTTTTTTAGACCCCCCACTGTACGTTTTTTTTAGGTGAAATGCACCACGTTTTATGCAACCACACACGCATCCACCCACCTATCTATGAAGCAGGTGTAAAATTATTAACAATAACTGGCGTTTCCCCCAATATGCGCAGTATTGATTTTCTTCGGGGTATAACACAAAAAAAAAAGCAAACGACGCAAAACAAACGCATACATACAGAGGTGCACACGCATACACCCACATATTCGTCCAGTACTTACAGGCACACGGTCGGGATATTTGCGACGGATCTTGTCTCCCTCGGCGCGGCGTTTCTCGAAAGCGTGCTCCTCCTTGTACTGGAACTTCATGATTGTGGCTATAAAGTAATTGGCTAAGAAACGCAGTTTTTGATTTTTCACTTCAACAACAACTAGACAAAAGTGTATCGATGGCCGTGTATTGAGTCTTTGCTTTTCGCTGCAAGCTTGTGTATGTGTGCGGTCTCCGCAGCTGTCGCTCCTATATTGCTGTATTGCTGATTGCTGCTGGGGGCTTTGAGTTAGGGCTCTAGAAAATATATCAATATATCGATATACGATGTTTGATAGTGATATTTTTTTTATCGATATGGATTTTGCTTAAATGTCTTAACGACACATTGATGAAAATATTTTCTGAAGAATTAGTTGGCCTTTGAATTAGTCGTAGTATTATCAACTATTTTGACAAGATGGCAACGCTGGCAGATTTTCTGGTATTTAAACAGTATTTCAAGATATCGATATTTTTTTTATTACTCATCACCGAGCTTGTGTATAATTTTATGATCGCTAGATGGCGCTAAAGAAGTTGTGTCGAAAGATCTTTGTAAAAAGGATGTAGATTTAAAAAAACAAAGAAATATTTAAAGTTTCTTTATTTTAACGCTTTAAAGGCGATGGGATGTAATTATTCTTTCCATAATTTGTTTTCTAAAGAAAGGTTAGCGGGCAACATAAATTGACATTTGGCAGCACTGAAAGAAACCCCACACACACACATGGCCTAAGTGTATTGGAGTGTGAAAAATGAAACTGGCAAAACGCAAAAACGAGCGAATCAGAAACAGGGTCGTAGTTAACTCGGGAGGGGGGTGTGTACGAAATGACTAATGTCCACAGCCGAGCGTGAGAGAACAAAGCTCTGCGAACGGGGGCACATGTGGGGAATTTCCAAATTTTTCAATACCCAATTGTTTTCGAATCCGAAAACGGGTTTTTAAAACGGTGGCCAAGTGGGGGAAAGAAAGTGGTAGAAAGCCATTGCAAACAGATGGCCCTTCTCATCGAAATATCGATACGATGTATCTATCGCACCGCACGTACTTAAAGTGGTGTGTGTTTGTAGAAGCAGCGACGGGGTAAAATGAGCGAATCGCAGGCACAAGAAAAGGCAGAAAACAACTAAATTGCAGCTGCTATATGGCTCGCGGTAAGGCGAAACAACGCCAAAGGCAAACGAGCGATAGGCCGAACCGAGTGGCGCGTCATGGGCGTAGCCACGGGGATCGTACTTGACTTGACTGTTAAGTAGTCTCTTAAAACAGGAATGCGACTGGTTATTCAAATGTTTTTTATGCTTTCTTTGAATTTCGGTTTTGGTTGCTTATTTAACAATCAATGAATGAACTTGGTGCTAGAAATAGTTGGAAAGACGGAAGCAAATAGTTGGGGACCAGCTGATTGAGGTATTTATTGGCAAAACCCTCTCAATATGCAATTCTATCGCCACACGTGGGGGGCCATAAATAAGCTCGTGCTTGCACAAACGCGACTAAAAATTAAATGCCCTGACGCATCCGCAACCCCTCATGAATAATGGCACAACGACGCCGCTGCTGCATCGCAACCAGAGGGCAGAGTTGCCAGCTTAGCTGCTTTAAAGAACGATTTAAGTTAAGATATTTTGTTGAAAAATTACAAAACTATGTAACTAAATAAACTATATGTAAAATATATTAATTGAAATAAAAATAGTATATTATTTTTTTTTTTATCAAATTAGATATAGAACTATTTAATAAATAGTATTTCAAGTTATAAAAACAAAAATAACTGCATCTAGTAATATCTGAGTAGGTTTTGAGTTGCATTATTATTTATACGTTTTTTTCTATTTCTAGCTGGTGCTTATTGCAAAGCTAGCACTTTGGTCGTAAACAACGTGGCAACACTACCCGCGACTGAAAGAGCCAAGCAGCGGTAGCACACACAGACGTCGCCGGCAAGCGAAACGTTGAGGGGTGCCAGAAGAGAGATACAGATACAATCGGGCAGCGAGAGCGGTAGAGATAGCGATAGCTCCTGTTACCAGTTCGCAGTTCGCAGTAAGGCAGTTGTTCCACAGCTGCACGCTATCCTTTTGTGGTGTGTTGTCGGCACACCGTATCGAACTGAACCCCCTTTGTGTGTTCAGGCCTGGTTGGCAGCGACGCCCCTGATCCACGGCACACAGGCAGAAAGCAAAAGAAGAAGCAGAGGCAAAAGCAAAAGCAGTGGCAGCAGCAGTAGAGAGAAGCGAAGCAGAGGCAACAGCAGAAACGAACGAAACAGCTCACAGCTCGGTAAAGGCAAAGGCAAAGCTGTGGAGTAGTTGTTTGGATGTGGACGGAACGGAAGACTGGCGGCGACTAACATAAAATCAAAACCAAATACATGCTGGCTGGCTGGCGGTGGCAATCGCAAGCTCATCGCATCAGGGCATTAAGAATCAAGCATCAGGCATCTTGCAACGGATTGTATCGCATCAAAGGTAAGCGCTAAACGCCGCATACTGTTTATAGGGCCCCCGGATTCCGGCCACATTCTACTCTCTTCATGTTCAGTTCTGCCGAAGTCGGATCCCAATCGCCATCTGAATCTTTCGCTGAACTGAACTGAATGATGTGTTTCAGTTGGCCTGCCAGCCTAGCGTGTGTGTCCGGGTGTTCGTGTGTTTGTTTGCGGGTGTGAGTGCAATATTTGGCAATGTAAGTGTGCCTAGTTTTTTTTTTGTAATCGTTGTTGTTTTTCTGTTTTGCCGTTGTGGGTGAAGAAAAGCTGTTCTCTGTCTTGCCAAGAATATAAGTACGAAAAAAGCATTTGTATTTTTTCAACAAAATTGTATGAAAAAGAAATTTTCTGCTGCTGCTACTATTGCCTTTGTGTGAGTGTGTTTCTGTTTCACTCACTTTCAGTGCATGTGCTTGTGTGTGGGTTGGCGGTGTGCTTGTGTGTACGCTTGCCTCTCTTTGGGTGTGCGAGAGAGTGTGTTAGTGACGGACCAAAAAGAACCCGACTTCGACGACAACGACGACACTGTAAAAATTCGATTTGTGTGTTTTGTGTGAGCGGTGTGCGAGGCGGCGAGGAAGCGAGAAACGAATTTTTGCGAATAGAGTTACCGATTATCGGATTTCAGTAAATAAAAAACAAAATAACAAAAGATGCAGCAGCAGCAGCAGTAGCAGCATTAGATGCGGCAGCGGCAAGCACTACTAACAGTAATCAATTGCAACCGAATTAAATACAAATCCCTTACCCCCTGCATATGTAATCGTAACTGTAAAGCTAATTGTATGTCTTTTTTTCTCTCTTTGTCCTCTCTCTCTCTCTCTCTCTGTGTGCCTCGGTCTCTGCCTCTTCCTCTCTCTTTTCGCTTCATCTGCTTCTTCTGGCTTTCTGGCATTCTTCCTCTTCATACGCTTGGCTCTGCAACATTTCGCCGGTGGAAATAGCAGTACATTGACAGGAGCAGCAACGGAAGGACACAAGCCAGGAGCCAGGTTGATATACAATCCGAATCCTGGGAAGCTGCACCACCAACACCATAATCATCCGCATCATCATCCCCTAATCATTCGTCAGGATTGGCACGAATTGGTAGGATCATAGCCCAACAATGTCCAACGGCAATGTGTCGGCCTCGTTCTTCGAGAACGGGACCACCACACAGTTCGAATACTGCTACCAGATGTACCCCGAGGTCCTCAAGCTCAAGGCCGAGAAGCGTTCCAAGAAACCCCAAGAGCTGATCCGTTTGGATCAGTGGTACCAGAACGAACTGCCCAAGCTGATAAAGGCACGCGGCAAGGACGCGCACATGGTATACGATGAGCTGGTTCAGACAATGAAGTGGAAGCAGTCGCGTGGCAAGTTCTATCCACAGCTGTCGTATCTGGTGAAGGTGAACACACCGCGCGCCGTCGTTCAGGAGACAAAGAAGGCCTTCCGCAAGCTGCCCAACCTGGAGCAGGCGATTACAGCTTTATCGAACCTCAAGGGTGTCGGTACCACAATGGCCTCCGCCCTCCTGGCCGCCGCCGCACCCGACTCTGCCCCCTTTATGGCCGACGAATGCCTGATGGCCATACCGGAGATCGAGGGCATCGATTACACCACCAAGGAGTACCTCAACTTCGTCAACCACATCCAGTCTACAGTGGAGCGCCTCAATGCCGAGGTTGGCGGCGAGACGCCGCACTGGTCGCCGCATCGCGTCGAACTGGCACTATGGTCGCATTACGTGGCCAATGACCTCAGTCCAGAGATGCTGGACGATATGCCGGCGCCGGGAGCAGCCGCTTCGGTCAATGCTGTAGCCGGTACGGCTTCCCTCAGCACAAACGGCAGCCTGGGCAAGAGCAGCAAGGTGCTTGACGGCGATGACACCAATGACGGCGTGGCCGTTGATCTGGACGACGAGAGCCTGGGCGCAGGTGAGTGTTTCCCTCTGAGATTCAACTGAGATTAGTGGCGGTTTGTGGTTTGTTGGGCTGGAATCCTTTCAAGACTTTCTAGCAGGTCGTAGCCAACTAACTAGCCGCTAACTAGACTGAACCCAGCACTGACCACTGAAGCCCATTGCTAAGACCATTTTTTTTCCACAGGTGGACGCAACACTGCTACAGAGTCGGAGACAGAGAACGAGAACACTAATCCAGCAGCCCTGACTGGCGACGCCAAGATCAACAGCAACAGCAACAGCAACAGCAATGCAGGTGCCGTGGGCGCCCTGCAGGACGGCGACTCCAACTTTGTGTCTAACGATTCCACCTCCCAGGATCCGATCATCGACGACAACGACGGCACCACACAGACAACGGCCACCACATCGACGGAGGATGGCGAGCCCATGTCCCTGGGCATTGGTATTGGAATTGGTATTGGTCTGGGCGGTGGCGGAACCCCGCTGGCCAGTGATTCGGAGAGCAATTTGGAGGCGCCGCCAAAAGCCAACAGTCTGATCAGCCTCAACCAGCCAGCACAGCCCACGAGCCAGGCCCACAGCCAGCAGCCGCACAACAACAACAAGCAGATCACCAACAACGGCCAGGCGGCCTCGCCGGCATCAGAGGCAGCTGCAGCAGCAGCCGAAGCCGAATCTGTAAAGCCTGCCGGCAAAACGGGAGCAGCTGCCGCCAATGGGAATGGCAACGGCAATGGAGTGCTGGGCGACGGAGAGGATGAGGACGAGGAGGAGGATGAATTGGATGAGGAGGATGAGAACGAGAACGAGGCAGAGCTAGAGGCTGAGGAGAGCAACAGCAGCAACGGCATTGTGCGGGGCAGTAAGCTCCAGCAGCTGCAGGTGCAGGCGACGAACAAAGTGGTGGCGACGGAGCCAGCGGCAGTGGCGCCGGCGGGAGATGATGGCGTACCCGCCATTGGCCAGAAGCGATCGGCTCTGCATTGCGAATTGGAGTTGAATAACGCCAGCGGAGTGGGGGAGAAGTCGCCGGAGCTGAAGAAACTGCGCAGCGAATGAGGCGGGCGAGGATGTGGAAATGAAAATGGATACGGATACGATAACAAACGGCGGATACGGATACGAATACGGATACGGATGCGGATACGGAAGCGAAAAAGGGGGAGAACATTTCGATTCCAGATACTATTCGGTCTGCCGCGCGTATCTGGTGGAAAGACATATGTATGTAGTGCTGTTGAGTCGACATAGAGACATAGAGCAACATTACCTACACTTTACCACAACAACATTCAAGAAATTCTACTATTAAGCAACTAATTATACCTACATATAATATATTATATATATATATATACGACATATAACGAGAACACACCCACACACACCCGACAGCACTCGACACAACACAAGGCAACACACACAAGTCTCATTAACGCAACAACACAACAAAAACTCACGCAACATGAAACATAAACAAAGCTCAGATTAGGACAGACCAGATCATGTAGAATGGGAAGGGGAGGGGGGGGAGCAGAACCACAAACATTTCAATAGGAATAGGAGGAAGTGAGCCAAGGAGCGACCGCCGCTAGACAGCTTAGATCAGCAGGCAGGGTAGACAGTAGACAAGCAGACCAGAAGACAGGCATCCGATATCCGATCACGAGCAGCAGAGCCGAGTCTCCAGAGAGTTCAGATTGCAGCAACAGCATGTTAACTTAATAATAATAATTGAAACGAAAAGCAAATACATAAATGAATAGAAAAGTATATAAATCAGATCAGATGGAATCGATATTTTTACACAAAAACGTCAAGAAGATGGAACATTTAAATATAACATTTAAAAGAAAATTTACAAATGCCGCAGTTGCCCACTACATACAAGAAAAATAAGATAAAAGAGTAATATAAAAGCAAAAACAAAAAAAAAAAACAAAAAAAAAACAAAAGAAACAGAAAAACAATAATTATAATAAAACAGAAAAGTAATTTATATACATAAGTATTTAAATTAAAACAATAAATCAAAACTTGTCGCATATAACACGCATTCGTCGTGATCCGAGTCCGAGACAACCCCTCTTTGGGGCGCCCTCTTGGAGCCCCCAGCCCCGCACATTCTGCCACAGCTCTCTCTCTCTAAATAACTCTCTCTCACACACAACAAAAACAACACAATCGGAAAGTAAAACAAAAACAACCAGAAAACAAAACTCATTTCAAAAGCTAAGAAATTTTTGTGGTCGTAACTGTAATAATATAATTTATATTTTATGTGTACAACTTTTTTTTTAAAACTATACATATACTGAATTTTTTATAATTTATACGATAATCACCTTTTTTCATTTGATTTCCACAAAGAAACGGAAGCAAACGTTTAAGTTGCACCTGAAGGAGTCCAAACTGGCGTCCGAGTGGCATGCTGGGGGAAAGCGGAGAGTGGAGATGGCGGGCGGTGCCTGCCACACACCCTCCTTATATGACCTCCAGTGCCACCCGGCGATCGGTTCGGACTTTACGAAAAAAAAAACAAAACAGAAAACAACTGAAAAACATCTCAAAATTATAATCATTTTATTATTAGTAGCATAAGTCCAAATAAAATGTGAAATATTAAGAGAACACGTCATCAAACAAAAACATGCCATACATTTTGATTTTTTTTACATGCAAAGCAGCGAGATTTTCAAATTCTTATTTGAAATGGAGTTGGTTTTTTCTCATTATATCGATATTCGATAGTCGATTAATCGATACAATATAATCAGTCACCTCATTTAGAGATGAGCGCTAGGTAACATCGCTGTGAGTTGATTACTTGCATATGAAATTTAAATTATATATGTCGACCAACAAATTATTTTATAATATTTTCTGCTTTTTCAGCAAACTAATAATATATATTTCTTGAGAGTGCGTAGTTGTTGGTATTTTTCGATAAAGCTATCGACAGCTAGAAATAGTACTATCGCAGTAACGGTACGCCTGTCACATCACTAGGCCTGACAGCACTGGCTAAAACAAAACACTGGGACACAGGAACAACATGTGAAAGCGCTGGCGATTTCGCACCAATTTGTTAGTGCCACGACTGCCGATCAGGCTAAACCCTCGTCTCCGGATTCTATCTATCTCCCTCAGACACCGACCGTCTAGCCAACACTCCCCCATCCACCCCTTCTTCATCCATGGCGCAGCAAAAAAGTTCTTAATTGAAGTCATCGGCAAGCTTTAAATTTTGCGGTCCACACTCTGCCATTAAGCATCCCATCGTCACACCGGTGCTGCCTCCTTAATGACGACGATGTTAACGATCCGTATTGGTGGCTGGTCAGTGGATTGGAGCTAAGGGACTATGCAACGGACAGCCTGCGGTGGCTGCAGCAGTGACTCCCCTTAGCATGTACTAATCCAAGGATAGTGTGCAACTTAACAAGGACGCTCTCATCATCCAGTCATGCTGCTGGTACGGCAGCTGTTCGGTGCTTCGGCCAATTCATGGGCCCGCGCCCTTTTATTTTTCGTCCTTGCCTGGGTGGCCCTGGTGTACGTGTTCGTGGTAAAACTGACGAACACCCAGGGACAGCAGGCGGCCGGCGAGAGCGAGCTAAATGCCAAAAGGATCAACCAGGCGCTGCAAATGCTCGAGCACACGCGCCAGCGCAACGAGGAGCTCAAGCAGCTCATCGACGAGCTGATGAGGTATGTAAGTGATAGGTTGGCGATTTGGCAGTGGAATGACAAGAGATAGTCTTGTTTTCCGATTGGAATAGCGGGATTTAAAGGGAAGAAACAAACAAGAAGAACCTTAAAAAGTCATAGATTCTTGACCATTTAGGCCACTTTGCTCGTATCTCTGTATTTTTGCTTCCTTTCTTTCTTTTCAAGGTGCAAGGAATATCTAGAAAATCCACTAGCACTGAACTAAGAACAGGAAAAATATGGCGAAAAACTACCTTTTTTAAATTTGTTGCTTTTAATGTTAACAGATGGAATGAAAGGCAGTTCATGCATCTGTTTCGTGGGTATAAATATTTTGATTCTAAATTTTGCCTAAAAAAATAAACTGAAGCGGTCATTGAACTCTGTGAGGGTAAATAAGATCAATTAGCTTAATTAGGAGTTATGGTTTTCCCTTTTCACTCAACAGTTTGGAAATTGAATTCACAGTTTCATTGGAATCTAGATGCATTTTATCACAAATTTTTATCAAAGCTTAGAGGCGGATACCCCGGCAAATGACTGTGTTTAGTAATTGCGAAAAATAATGGAAAATGTAAATGGCACTCGCCATTTGAGAGTCGCGACTGAGTTGAAACTGTCGTGCAGTGTCGTGGTTAATTATTCATGCCACGCCAACAGATTACATACGATAAGCTGCTTACTCACCCAATCCGCACTGTTATGTGCGTGTTCTCCACTTCTAGCGATCAACTGGACAAGCAGAGCGCCCTCAAACTCGTCCAGCGGCTGGAGAATGATGCCCAAAACACAAAAAACTCTGCGGCCGGAATCGGACCCGAACCGGAGACATTGTTTGAGTCGGCGCCCGCGGATTTGCGGAGCTGGAACAACGTGGCCGAGGCGGCGCCGAACGATATTGTGGACGTGGGGGAGCATGGCGAGATAGAGCCGAGTCTGGAGTACGAGTTCACCCGCCGTCGCATCCAGACGAATATCGGCGAGATCTGGAACTTTTTTAGCAGCGAGCTGGGCAAGGTGCGCAAGGCGGTGGCCGCCGGGCACGGTAATTCTGATCTGGAGGAGACCATCAACCAGGTGCTGTTGCAGGGCGCCGAGCACAAACGGTCGCTGCTAGGCGACATGGACCGCTTGCGGCGGTCGGATGGCTATGAGACCTGGCGTCACAGAGAGGCCATAGAGCTCAGCGACCTGGTGCAGCGCCGGTTGCACCATCTGCAGAATCCCAGGGATTGCCAGAATGCCCGCAAGCTGGTCTGCAAGCTAAACAAGGCAAGAAATGGAATAGTTATCCTGTTTCATTTATCTATTCTTTTTTATCCAAGTACTTCCTTAATTATCCATATTGCACCTTAACTAATCCTGTAATCCTTTACATCCAGGGCTGTGGCTATGGATGTCAACTGCATCACGTAGTTTACTGCTTCATCGTGGCCTACGCCACTGAAAGGACTCTGATTCTGAAGTCCCGCGGCTGGCGCTACCACAAAGGCGGCTGGGAGGAGGTGTTCCAGCCGGTCTCCAATAGCTGTAATGATGCGGGCACCGCCAACACGTACAACTGGCCCGGCAAGCCGAACACTCAGGTGCTCGTCCTGCCTATTATTGACTCGCTAATGCCGCGACCCCCGTACCTGCCGCTCGCCGTGCCAGAGGATTTGGCACCGCGTCTAAAGCGCCTACACGGCGACCCAATCGTCTGGTGGGTCGGCCAGTTCCTTAAATATCTGCTCCGTCCGCAGACAACGACGCGGGACTTTCTCACGTCCGGGATGCGAAACTTGGGATGGGAACGTCCCATTGTCGGGTGAGTAAGATCCTTTAAGAAGGAAGTATTGTGTTTCTATTGTGACTTATATTTCTCCAGCGTTCATGTGCGTCGCACGGACAAGGTGGGCACTGAGGCGGCTTGCCACAGCGTCGAGGAATATATGACCCATGTGGAGGATTACTATCGCACGCTGGAGGTGAACGGAACGAGCGTCACGCGTCGCATCTTTCTCGCCTCGGACGATGCCTTGGTGATTGAGGAGGCGCGACGGAAGTATCCGGAGTACCAGATCATTGGCGATCCGGAGGTGGCACGCATGGCATCTGTTTCCACGCGCTACACGGACACAGCGCTGAACGGTATCATCCTGGACATACACCTGCTCTCGATATCCGACCACTTGGTGTGTACCTTCTCGTCGCAGGTTTGCCGCGTCGCCTACGAGATCATGCAAACGATGTACCCGGATGCGGCAAACCGGTTCAAGTCGCTGGACGACATATACTACTACGGAGGTCAGAACGCGCACAAACGCCGCGTCGTCATCGCCCACAAGCCTCGTTCGCACGAGGATCTGCAGCTGCGCGTCGGCGACCTTGTGTCCGTGGCCGGAAATCATTGGGATGGCAATTCCAAAGGAAAGAACACGCGCACCAATCAAGGCGGTCTGTTCCCATCCTTTAAAGTGGAGGAGAAAGTGGACACCGCCAAGTTGCCGCTTTATCCGGGCGTTTAGTTGGATATATATATGTATTTATATATAATGATAAAGAACCCAGTTGGTCGGTTACCCCGCCATGTTGTAAGATTGAATCTGTAAATCTATGAATCTCTTTAGCCACATTCCACTCGGTATCCTACGGTGCCCGGTGCCCTTCGGTTCAGCATTTCTATAACCTCAACCAGATATATGTATCTCTAGCTCTATAGTATGTCTCGAACAATTCTCGTATGTTCCGTTCTTTTGTGCTTCTTCGTGTTCGTCTGGATTTTACTCCCTGGATCCGATTCTGATTCCCTGGATCCGATTCTGATTCTGCATTTGTACAAGTCTTTAATTATTTATAAGTCCAAAGCCGAAGAAATTCTGATGACAAGAACTTAAATTAAACAAAGAATATATATAAATAATTATATATAGGAATGCATGTAGGTTCACTAAGCGCAATGTAGTCTATCACCTGTAAAATAGTTGAAAACGATATGAGAACGTAAAAACAAAATCTGATTACTTTATAGCAAAATGAATAAATAAAATAAATGTTTTAACAAGAATCCACAGTGTGCTTTGTACAAGGCCGGTTAGTTCTAAGTGCCAACTGCTGTTAACTTGGCCCTGGTTCTAACTTATTCGTCATCCTTATTCGTTCCTTCCTAAAATCGGCTATATATAGTGGAGGAACTACGTGTCTCGAAAGATGGCAAAATGGGGAGAATCGGAAAATGACCATTTTTAAGGGGGACCCCTTGTAAAAATTGCGAAAAAATTGAAAACTGCATTTAAGGACTGTTTTAAATGAGCGATTAAGCTGCAGGTTGTCCTGATCACAGAATGGTGTTCCTTCCTAAAATCGGATATATAGTGGAGGAACTATGAGTCTCGAAACATGGCAAAATTGGGAAAATCGGAAAATGACCATTTTGAAGGGGGACCCCTTGAAAAATTTCGAAAAAATTGAAAACTGCATTTAAGGACTGTTTTAAATGAGCGATTAAGCTGCAGGTTGTCCTGATCACAGAATGGTGTTCCTTTCTAAAATCGGATATATATTGGAGGAACTACGAGTCTCAAAAGTTGGCAAAATGGGGAGAATCGGAAAATGACCATTTTTAAGGGGGACCCCTTGTAAAAATTTCGAGAAATTGAAAGCTGCATTTAAGGACTGTTTTAAATGAGCGATTAAGCTGCAGGTTGTCCTGGTCACAGAATGGTGTTCCTTTCTAAAATCGGATATATATTGGAGGAACTACGTGTCTCGAAAGATGGCAAAATGGGGAGAATCGGAAAATGACCATTTTTAAGGGGGACCCCTTGTAAAAATTTCAAAAAAATTTAAAACTGCATTTAAGGACTGTTTTAAATGAGCGATGAAGCTGCAGGTTGTCCTGATGACAGAATGGTAATCCTTTCTAAAATCGGATATATATTTGAGGAACTACGTGTCTCGAAAGATGGCAAAATGGGGAGAATCGGAAAATGACCATTTTTAAGGGGGACCCCTTGTAAAAATTGCGAAAAAATTGAAAACTGCATTTAAGGACTGTTTTAAATGAGCGATTAAGCTGCAGGTTGTCCTGATCACAGAATGGTGTTCCTTTCTAAAATCGGATATATAGTGGAGGAACTACGTGTCTCGAAAGATGGCAAAATGGGGAGAATCGGAAAATGACCATTTTTAAGGGGGACCCCTTGTAAAAATTTGGAAAAAATTGAAAACTGCATTTAAGGACTGTTTTAAATGAGCGATTAAGCTGCAGGTTGTCCTGATCACAGAATGGTAATCCTTTCTAAAATCGGATATATATTTGAGGAACTACGTGTCTCGAAAGATGGCAAAATGGGGAGAATCGGAAAATGACCATTTTTAAGGGGGACCCCTTGTAAAAATTTCGAAAAAATTGAAAACTGCATTTAAGGACTGTTTTAAATGAGCGATTAAGCTGCAGGTTGTCCTGATCACAGAATGGTGTTCCTTTCTAAAATCGGATATATATTGGAGGAACTACGAGTCTCGAAAGTTGGCAAAATGGGGAGAATCGGAAAATGACCATTTTTAAGGGGGACCCCTTGTAAAAATTTCGAAAAAATTGAAAACTGCATTTAAGGACTGTTTTAAATAAGCGATTAAGCTGCAGGTTGTCCTGATCACAGAATGGTGTTCCTTTCTAAAATCGGATATATATTGGAGGAACTACGTGTCTCGAAAGATGGCAAAATGGGGAGAATCGGAAAATGACCATTTTTAAGGGGGACCCCTTGTAAAAATTTCGAACAAATTGAAAACTGCATTTAAGGACTGTTTTAAATGAGCGATTAAGCTGCAGGTTGTCCTGATGACAGAATGGTAATCCTTTCTAAAATCGGATATATATTTGAGGAACTACGTGTCTCGAAAGATGGCAAAATGGGGAGAATCGGAAAATGACCATTTTTAAGGGGGACCCCTTGTAAAAATTTCGAAAAAATTGAAAACTGCATTTAAGGACTGTTTTAAATGAGCGATTAAGCTGCAGGTTGTCCTGATCACAGAATGGTAATCCTTTCTAAAATCGGATATATATTGGAGGAACTATGAGTCTCGAAAGATGGCAAAATGGGGAGAATCGAAAAATGACCATTTTTAAGGGGGACCCCTTGTAAAAATTTCGAAAAAATTGAAAACTGCATTTAAGGACTGTTTTAAATGAGCGATTAAGCTGCAGGTTGTCCTGATCACAGAATGGTGTTCCTTTCTAAAATCGGATATATATTGAAGGAACTACGAGTCCCGAAAGATGGCAAAATGGGGAGAATCGGAAAATGACCATTTTTAAGGGGGACCCCTTGTAAAAATTTCGAAAAAATTGAAAACTGCATTTAAGGACTGTTTTAAATGAGCGATTAAGCTGCAGGTTGTCCTGATCACAGAATGGTGTTCCTTTCTAAAATCGGATATATATTGAAGGAACTACGAGTCCCGAAAGATGGCAAAATGGGGAGAATCGGAAAATGACCATTTTTAAGGGGGACCCCTTGTAAAAATTTCGAAAAAATTGAAAACTGCATTTAAGGACTGTTTTAAATGAGCGATTAAGCTGCAGGTTGTCGTGATCACAGAATGGTGTTCCTTTCTAAAATCGGAGATATATTGGAGGAACTATGAGTCTCGAAAGATGGAAAAATGGGGAAAATCAGAAATTGACCATTTTTAAGGGGGACCCCTTGGCATTTAAGGACTGTTTTAAATGAGCGATTAAGCTGCAGGTTGTCCTGATCACAGAATGGTGTTCCTTTCTAAAATCGGATATATATTGGAGGAACTACGTGTCTCGAAAGATGGCAAAATGGGGAGAATCGGAAAATGACCATTTTGAAGGGGGACCCCTTGTAAAAATTTCGAAAAAATTGAAAACTGCATTTAAGGACTGTTTTAAATGAGCGATTAAGCTGCAGGTTGTCCTGATCACAGAATGGTAATCCTTTCCAAATTCGGATATATATTTGAGGAACTACGTGCCTCGAAAGATGGCAAAATGGGGAGAATCGGAAAATGACCATTTTTAAGGGGGACCCCTTGTAAAAATTTGGAAAAAATTGAAAACTGCATTTAAGGACTGTTTTAAATGAGCGATTAAGCTGCAGGTTGTCCTGATCACAGAATGGTGTTCCTTTCTAAAATCGGATATATATTGGAGGAACTACGAGTCTCGAAAGTTGGCAAAATGGGGAGAATCGGAAAATGACCATTTTTAAGGGGGACCCCTTGTAAAAATTTCGAAAAAATTGAAAACTGCATTTAAGGACTGTTTTAAATGAGCGATTAAGCTGCAGGTTGTCCTGATCACAGAATGGTGTTCCTTTCTAAAATCGGATATATATTGGAGGAACTATGAGTCTCGAAAGATGGCAAAATGGGGAAAATCGAAAAATGACCATTTTTAAGGGGGACCCCTTGTAAAAATTTCGAAAAAATTGAAAACTGCATTTAAGGACTGTTTTAAATGAGCGATTAAGCTGCAGGTTGTCCTGATCACAGAATGGTGTTCCTTTCTAAAATCGGATATATATTGGAGGAACTACGAGTCTCGAAAGTTGGCAAAATGGGGAGAATCGGAAAATGACCATTTTTAAGGGGGACCCCTTGTAAAAATTTCGAAAAAATTGAAAACTTCATTTAAGGACTGTTTTAAATGAGCGATTAAGCTGCAGGTTGTCGTGATCACAGAATGGTGTTCCTTTCTAAAATCGGAGATATATT
The DNA here is from genome assembly GCF_030179905.1 of Drosophila bipectinata. Classification (NCBI taxonomy): domain Eukaryota; kingdom Metazoa; phylum Arthropoda; class Insecta; order Diptera; family Drosophilidae; genus Drosophila; species Drosophila bipectinata. Next base: position 4,390 of record NC_091734.1, on the reverse strand, counting down.
GGAGGAACTATGAGTCTCGAAAGATGGCAAAATGGGGAGAATCGGAAAATGACCATTTTTAAGGGGGACCCCTTGTAAAAATTTTGAAAAAATTGAAAACTGCATTTAAGGACTGTTTTAAATGAGCGATTAAGCTGCAGGTTGTCCTGATCACAGAATGGTAATCCTTTCTAAAATCGGATATATATTGGAGGAACTATGAGTCTCGAAAGTTGGCAAAATGGGGAGAATCGGAAAATGACCATTTTTAAGGGGGACCCCTTGTAAAAATTTCAAAAAAATTGAAAACTGCATTTAAGGACTGTTTTAAATGAGCGATTAAGCTGCAGGTTGTCGTGATCACAGAATGGTGTTCCTTTCTAAAATCGGATATATATTGGAGGAACTACGAGTCTCGAAAGTTGGCAAAATGGGGAGAATCGGAAAATGACCATTTTTAAGGGGGACCCCTTGTAAAAATTTCGAAAAAATTGAAAACTTCATTTAAGGACTGTTTTAAATGAGCGATTAAGCTGCAGGTTGTCGTGATCACAGAATGGTGTTCCTTTCTAAAATCGGAGATATATTGTAGGAACTATGAGTCTCGAAAGATGGCAAAATGGGGAGAATCGGAAAATGACCATTTTTAAGGGGGACCCCTTGGAAAAATTTCAAAAAAAATTGAAAACTGCATTTAGGGGTGTTTTAATGAGCGATTAAGCTGCAGGTTGTCCTGATCACAGAATGGTGTTCCTTTTTAAAATCGGATATATATTGGAGGAACTATGAGTCTCGAAAGATGGCAAAATTGGGAAAATCGGAAATTGACCATTTTTAAGGGGGACCCCTTGGAAAAATTTCAAAAAAAATTGAAAACTGCATTTAGGGGTGTTTTAATGAGCGATTAAGCTGCAGGTTGTCCTGATCACAGAATGGTGTTCCTTCCTAAAATCGGATATATAGTGGAGAAACTATGAGTCTCAAAAGATGGCAAAATGGGGAAAATCAGAAATTGACCATTTTTAAGGGGGACCCCTTGGAAAAATTTCGAAAAAATTGAAAACTGCATTTAAGGACTGTTTTAAATGAGCGATTAAGCTGCAGGTTGTCCTGATCACAGAATGGTGTTCCTTTTTAAAATCGGATATATATTGGAGGAACTATGAGTCTCGAAAGATGGCAAAATGGGGAAAATCGGAAATTGACAATTTTTAAATCGGAAATTGACCATTTGACCAGACGACGAGTCGTCGTCGTTGGATGGCAGCAGCCATTGGTGCTGGGCCGTGCGATCGTCGAGGGACAGCCGGCGCCATCGTTGCCTACCCAGGCATGGCGTCGGTGGCTGCAGCAGGGCTGCTGTATTGCCCCACTAGCAGGCCAGCAAGGGCAAGGAGCCGTCATCGATGGATCAGGATCTCAACAGGAGTAACGGGGTTGGATGAGGTACGTGGTGTGTTTATTTTTATTGGATTATTTTATATTAATATTGTCATTTTCTAGGAACTTCTATTTTGTTGGAAGTCGCGTCGTGTTGTGCTGTGGCCAAACAAATGGATGCAAGTTGGCCATCCAAGAGCCACCCAGGATGCAAGGAGAAACGACGGAGTATTCTAAGGAGCCATCAGCAGGACCCAAAGGGGCAAAGGCACCCTCCAACGATGGATCCCAACATCGGATCCCTAAGGAGCTACCATCAGGACCCAAAGGGGGAAAGGCACCCTCCAACGATGGATCCCAACATCGGATCCTTAAGGGGCCATCAGCAGGACCCAAAGGGGGAAAGGCACCCTCCAACGATGGACCCCAACATCGGATCCCTAAGGAGCCATCAGCAGGACCCAAAGGGGGAAAGGCACCCTTCAACGATGGATCCCAACATCGCGGGATATAGGACCCAAAGGGGGAAAGGCACCCTCCATCGATGGATCCCAACATCGGATCCCTAAGGGGCCATCATCAGGACCCAAAGGGGGAAAGGCACCCTCCAACTATGGATCCCAACATCGGATCCCTAAGGAGCCATCAGCAGGACCCAAAGGGGGAAAGGCACCCTTCAACGATGGATCCCAACATCGCGGGATATAGGACCCAAAGGGGGAAAGGCACCCTCCATCGATGGATCCCAACATCGGATCCCTAAGGGGCCATCATCAGGACCCAAAGGGGGAAAGGCACCCTCCAACGATGGATCCCAACATCGGATCCCTAAGGAGCCATCAGCAGGAACCAAAGGGGGAAAGGCACCCTCCAACGATGGATCCCAACATCGGATCCCTAAGGAGCCATCAGCAGGACCCAAAGGGGGAAAGGCACCCTCCATCGATGGATCCCAACATCGCGGGGTATAGAAGCGGCACCGCCCTAAGGATCTTTTCCCATTTATTTTGTTTATATTTGTAATTGTATTTGAATTTTAGCGGGTTAATACAGTTGGTGGCTGCTGTTGCCGGCCAGAGTGGGAGTGGGAATTTGGGGTAGATTTCAGGGGGCGGGACCATTTCATAGAAGGATGACCCCAATGTAGATCCAGACCCCGAGATGGATACCGGCCCCAAGAAGCACGACATTGCGCTTCGAGATGCGATGGATGGCAACGCTGGCAAATGGATGGATTCATTTTATCTTCCCTGTTGCTATGGGCGACTAGACCGACGCTGCCCCTGAAGTTGTGTTACCCCTTCTCCGCCCATCTTCTCTTCACTTCTTGGTAAGTCAGCCACAACCTATAATTACTTATGTGGCTCTCGTTGCAATCGCAACATCCAGCGGGGCTGCTTCCTTTATGTAGAAGTAGGGCGCCTTCATGCATAGTGGGCTTCTACACCCGTCTTTGGTGTCCCCATATTGTTGGCACCGGTAGCACTGGAGCGACATTTGCCTCCGTTTGTGCCCGGTGTACCCAAGTGGCCGACTTATGCATCCGGCAAGGAGGGCGCAACGGAATCATCCAGATTTCTAGCAGACTCTCGTCTCGGAGCAGCGGTCCCATTTTGTTTGCTTGGGGTATCCTTTGTTTGTTCTTTAGGTGTTTGCGATAATGCCTTGAGTAGGGGCAATTCCAGCCAAAATTTGTATAAAAGGCGCGTAGTTGTATGTATTTTAGTGCATTTTTTGTACTTAACCGTGACGTGTTTTACATATCATAGGTCTTAGTGCCAGTCATCAGTGTCCATATCTATGGTACATTAATACATCATATCATACCACATTCATTGAATTATTAACATCAATCTTATCTGACTTTTATTAGTAAACTGGTACTACATTTATATTTATTTATTTATTTCGCCAACGGATAAATCCTTACATGGCTACAAAATAACAACTTACAAACTAATAAAAAATAGTACAATACTAACTTAATAACTGCCTGATTAGTGGTTGTTTTGTATTTAACCGTGACGTGTTTTACATATCATAGGTCTTAGTGCCAGTCATCAGTGCCCATATTTACACTAATTTTAACAATCATACCACATTCATTGAACTATTAACATCAATCTTATCTGACTTTTATTAATAAACTGGTACTACATTTATATTTATTTATTTATTTCGAAAAAGGGAAAAATCCTTACATGGCTACAAAATAACAACTTAAAAACTAATAAATAATAGTAAAATACTAATAAAAACTTAATAACTGCCTGATTAACTGCCTGATTAACTGAATTCGGAGGTTAGGCGGCAAAGAGTTAAAATAAGAAAGAGCCCGCTCAATCGGCTCGTTTAAAAGGTAATTGGCCCTGTGACTCTTGATCCGAAAGGGGGCAAATGTACGAAGATCCCTTTGAGGAACATTAAAATTAATGAGTTCCAGTAAAAAAGCGCAATCAATGTTATCAGCGACTACATTGTTCAAAAAATTAAAGCTACCCGTATACGCCGATCCCCCAAAGTGCAAACATTGAGAAGAAGGCAGCGGCTCCGGTATAAAGGTAAAGGATCCTGAAACCTTAAAGGCAGAAGAGCAAAGTTTAAGAATTTCTTCTGGTGTCGCTCAATTCTGTTGGAACGAACTATACAAGCCGGATTCCAAATGATTGAGGCATATTCCAGCCTCGACCGAATAAATGCATCGTAGACGCTGAGGCTCGAGTGTGGACTTTGGAATTGGTTAACGTGCCTCTTCACAAAGCCCAGCATAGCATACTCTTTAGGCAGAATATAGTCTAGAGACCAGAAAATTTAAATTTGGTGTAGAATAAGACACCAAGATCTAACATCTCCCCTTTAGCTGCCAAACTATAATTATTGATGGAATAACCCGTACATATTTCAAGAGACCGCTTACTGTAACGGGTAAACAGATACTTTGATAAATTTAATGGAAAAAGATTACGGGAGCACCATGAGTAAGCTCTGGATATATCCTCCTCTAACAAATAACTGTCACTAATGCAACTAA